>NC_139523.1:25346547-25724047 GCF_947247035.1 Vipera ursinii
TCCTCGACTTCAGCCCTTTCTTGGCTGACTTCCTGGCACCAGATCTGGCTGCTCCCATCCTGGAGAAGTTGGGGAGAGGATTTTCTCTCATGATGCAGAGTCAGGAAAGGAGACAACGGCCCAAACGGTCCTCAGTCACAAGCCCAGTTTGGCCCCAAAGCCAGCAATGCCCGATGGTCGGTGACCCGCCCCAACCCATCCCCAAAGTTCCACGTCGGCTTTTCAGCTAGACTGAAGTTTTCACCTCACCAGGTGTGTGTGTGTGTGTGTGTCACAAGGGGTCCCTGTCCCTGCCAATTCAGCTCAAGGGCCCCACCTGTTGGCCACCTCCTTGGCTGCACCCTTCGCACCCCCTCTCCCTGCAGGCCTCCCCACGGACCTCTGGACTGGAGGCTTCACAGGACAAAAGGGCAGAGAACTGTCTCCGACAACCCAAACACAGCCCTCCCCCCAAGGAAGGAGAAGAGAGTTCAGAGGAACAACTCCTACCCCGGGGGGGGGCTTGCTCTGGGGCTGCCAAGGAAGGAAATGGGGAGATACTGCTCGCCAGAAACAGACCAGACTGACGTGATCCTAGCTCTCATTGCCTGTTGGGGGAAGCAGGCCAACAGTGGGGCATCAGGGTGGGTGCACAGCGGTCAAGGAACGCAGCTGGGGCCCTTGCACCTGGGTCGCATGTCAGCCCTCCCTCCCCCCGCCCCCCAGAGATCAGCCAAGAGCATTTCCAAATGAGGTATCTTTATTGCTCCCCTCTCTCTCTCTCCTCCTCCACAAATGGGCGATGCAGGCAGAAGCCGGAGGGGCAGCCATGGACATCCCGTGTGCAAAGTGGAGCTGCCTTTACAGGCTGGCCAGAGCACAGCTGCACGCCGGAGGGGCAAAACACACATCCAGGCTTGTAGGGTGCCTCCCTGCACACCAGGGCCCCTCTCTCCCCCGAGACCCCATTCCTGCACTGGGGCTTCCCAGCCCAGCAGTGGCAGCACCCACAGGCAGCTGGGATGGCCAAAGGACAGGCGGGCCTTGCCAGTCAGGTTCCCACAGCAAGGTCTTCCATCCGTCACGTGGGGCCGTCTGCCCCTATCCCAGAAGAGGCTCCTTCCTTCTGAGCAGAAGCTGCAGGGGAGGCTGTGGTCAAGGAAAGCCTCCCTCCCAAGCATAGCCGAGCCCCACATCAGCAGGTGCCCCCTGCTCTTTCCCCAAACTGCCCTCCATCACTTTGCCCGCCTTTTCTGGCTCTGCTGCAGCCTTTGCGAGCCCCAATTGTGAAGCACCCCCAAAAGCCGAAGGACCCTCACAGGGGGCTGCAGCCTCTGTTCGCTGCTCACCGGCTGACTCTGCTGACCATCAGCCAAGCCCGTCTGGACAACAGTCTCTGGCGCCTCCAAAGCTGGCTCTGCCCTACCCCACAGCTAACTGGGCTAGCCATTCCCAGGGAAAGACCCTCCCGGGGGCTGCGGGCAGATGGCTCCAGCGCCCAGGCTCAGGGGAGCATCCCCACTGCACCTCTGCTGAAAGGAGGCCCCCCCCCACACACACACACTTACCCCGCTGCTGCGCCTCCTTGGCTCTGGCCCGCTCCTTGGCATCGAAATACCAGACTGTGATGGCATACCTGGGCAGGTGGCAGAAAGCAGATCAGGAGGCAGCTGGGCTGGGGGAGGGGTTGAGAGAGCCCTGACTGTTCTAATGGGGGGGGTGTATTTCTAGGACAAGCCCCACAGCAATCAGTGAGTAGGGCACAAGAATACTTCCCCAATCTGTGCTTCCTAGCAGCTTCCCCACATGCCTGATCTGAGGAGCAGGGCAACCCCTCCCACAGAAAAGCCCCCTGCCCCAGCCTTTCTCAGCAGCAGTGCAAAAGCCTCCCACGGGAAGGGTAGGGGTCTTCTGTTCCAGCCTAGGGACCCAGTGTCATCTGGCCTGGCATCCCAGCCCTCCAGCCTCTTTGGGGGCGCTAACGCTGCCACTGGAATTTCCTGCCCCTTTCCTGGCAGGCAGACGGTCCGAAGCCTTCCTGTCTATGGGGCAGGGGCTGCATCTGGCTCACAACAGGAAGGCCTTCCCCCCCCCCCCGTTCATTGCCAACACATCACTCTGCATGCTGTGGGGGGGGACAACTCATTTGCAGGCAGCTCTTGCCCCGCCCTTTCCCTCCCGCCAGCCCCTTCACCTGGTAGCGTAGGCCGGCTTCACTTGGTGCGGGTTGCGCTGGTCAGACCAGAAGATCAGCAGCCGGTCAAAGATGGGGTCGATGTTGGCCACCACCGGGCGACCCTCTGGGAAGATCTGCAGGAGGCCCCCGTGCACCTGGGGGGGAGGGGGCCAAGGAAGGTCCTTCAAACTGCCGTGGAGGATGGGAGCCTCGTAAGGGCAGCCCCTCGTCCCCACAGTGGGCCTGGGTGATAACCAATCCTTCACCACGAAAGGGCCCCAGTTCGGTCCCAGACCCCGGCCCTCCACCCCCAAATTCCCTTCGAGGGAAGCCCACCCGCTCTTTGCAGCCTTCTAGAAGCCCCTCTGAGGGGCTTTAAACTTCCCATTTTTCAAGACTGGAAATTTTGCTTGTGGTTGACTTTACTTTCTTTAGTCATGTTCACATGGAAACTCAAGCTAATGACATAACTGCTCAGAGCTGCCTCAGAAGGCAAGGAAGAAACACTCAAGCCCACCAAAACCCAAGAGTTTCAGCCTTGCCCCCTCCTCACACCCCATCTGCATCGAAGCAACGAACCGGCCATCTCAGAAAGGGAGACAGCCTAGCTTGGATGGCAACTTCTCACAAACCTGAAGAGGAGGACTCTACTATCCAAGCACTGCAAACTATCCCTGCAGAGCAGGCCAGTTGAATGCAGGGGCCATCCCCGCACCCCGTTGTGCATTTGGGGCCTGGAAGAGAGGCGGTGCAGGGAACAGGAAGAGATCTGTGCATGAGGTGGGGGTGCTGAGAGCTTTCCCCCCTCGCCACTACCTACCTTGCTATCCCACTTCCGGTTTAGGTAATAGATGCAAGTGACGCAGCGCCCGTCTCCATGGGGGTTGTCCACATGCCGCACGTAGCCCAGGCCGTTGCCAGGGTAACACGCCACCATGGCCTGGAGGAGAGGAGGGGAAGTGGGGAGACCGAGCAGCTGGCAAATCCACTAGGGCTGCCCCCCAAAAGCCCCTTGCCCCTCCAGCCACCCCGTTGGCACAAATGACCTGGGCCCCATAGCCAAGGACCACCCTGGCAAGGCACTTCCCAGCATTCCAAAACAGGTGTGTTTGGGGGGGGCAAATGCCAGGGGATGGACTCTCCTGCCACCATCAAACAGGTGCCAAGGGCGAATGCTGCAGCCTATCTGGTCTCAGAGCTGTTTGACCCACAAGCCCTCACTGCAGGCACCCCAAACATAGAAGGCAAGATGCTGTCCTTTCAGAGGGGAGGTCCCCACAC
This sequence comes from Vipera ursinii, assembly GCF_947247035.1. NCBI lineage: Eukaryota > Metazoa > Chordata > Lepidosauria > Squamata > Viperidae > Vipera > Vipera ursinii. The sequence goes on from NC_139523.1 coordinate 25,349,984, forward strand.
ACACATACTCCCTTGCCTAACCAGAGAGGTTTCGCCTTCAAACCCAAGGCGGACAAAAGCTGGACTCCGCATATGCTCAGAGGCAAAGTTATTTGCAAGTGTCCTCATCATCAACTGTGGTTCACTTGAACACTGGCGGTGGGAGGCAGGGAAAGCCCTGCCCCGAGAGGGATGCAGTGGGCTGGCGGAGGCCCCCACGCAAGGCTACCCTCTCTGTCCCCCAAGCCCATCTCTGCCTTCGGAGGCCGACCTCCCAGCCAGTGGCACTGCAGAAGGGACCTTCTCCCCACCCAGGGCTGGAGCAGCCTGTTCTGGGAGCACCGAGGACATCCAGTCCCCGTGAGGCAGGATCTGCTCCCTCCCAGCTGGGCTGCTGCCAGCCCCCCCCCCCCCGTGGTGGATGTTCCCTGCAGGGTCACCGGAGGACAAAGCCGAGAAGATGCCAACTCAGGGAAGGCAGGGCTTGTTGTCCAACGGAGTGTCGGCCTCTGAGGCGCCTCTTATTACTTCAGGGATGGGGGGCAGGGTCCCTCTGGGGCACAGGCTGGCAAGATTGGCAGAGGGAAGGAGCCTCTTCCGAGGGGCTCCACAAGTCAGAGAGGGCTGGTGGACACACCCAGCTGAGGACAAGTATCCACTCCAGAAGCCCAGACTCATCCTAAACCTTCTCCAGGAGCCCCACAGCCCCTCTCACTTCCCCCCTCCCTTCAGGACTCAGCCCAACCACATGCCTCCAAAGTGGGGGGGGGGGAGAAAGATGCTTATTTCCCTCCTTGTCCTGAAATCCACAGCAGAAAAGACCAGGAGGACCACTCCCATCACCCATCATCCACAGCTGCCCGCCCCTCCCCAGGTAATAAAGAGGACATTCACCCAGCAGCCTCCCTTCCAGTACACCGGGAAACAGAGACCCAGGGCAGTCCCAGGAGGAGCCAAAAGCACCGAGGTCTTTCGGGGGGGGGATCGGTTTTTGTCTCGGGCTGCCCTATTCCAAGCCCCGTCCAGCAGCAGTCGATGGCCTTTAGCGCCCTCAAGGGGGGCCCAGGACCACCGGAGACCGGATCCCTTGGCCTGCCCCCGTCGCCGCGTCCGCCCGAGGGGCCGGCTGGAGGGCGGCCCGCAGGGGGGGGGCTGAGCCCGGGCAACGGCACCTCCAGCCGGGCTCCGGCCTTGCGCTCACCTTCGTCCGGCCGTTGATCTGGTAGCCGCCCAGCTTCCCGGCGCACTGCAGGATGAGCTCGTCCAGGCGGGCCACGAGAGCGCCGATGGCTCGGCAGCCGGGCTCCCGGCCCTCCACCCAGGCGACCTGGTCCCCGCGGATGCGGCGGGCGGGCACCGCTCTGCGAAGCACCAGCTGCCCGTCCCGGAACTTGCCGCCGCGGTGCAGCCCCTCCACCTGCGCCAGGACCTGCCCGCCCAGCGCCTCCCCGAGGAAGGCGTCCTTCACGCAGAGGCCGTAGCGGTTCAGGCAGGGCACCACGTAGTCGCGAGCCAGCTGGCCGACGGGCTCCCCCCGCTGCCGGCGCTCGGCCGAGCCCTCCGCCCCCGAGCGCCGCGCCTCCGGGCCGGGCCGCTTGAGCTCCCGGGTCAGGGCCAGCCAGAGGAGGCCGCGCACGGCCAGCCCTTTGCCCTCCGCGCGGCCCGCCTCCGCCGCCTCCTGGCTGCCCGGGCCCGGGAGCAGCCCTACGGCAGGGCCCACCGGGCGGGAGGCGTCCATCTCGGGGCCGGGGGGCGCTCGGCGCGGGCCGGCAACATCGTGTAGGGGCCGGGGCGGCCCAGCGCGGACCCGGAGGGGCTGCCGGCCGCGGGAGGGGCCGGGCCCGGTTGCCTACGGGAGGGAGAGAAGGGGGCGAGCTCGCAAAGGCCCCGAGCAGACTCAGCGCTCCCAAGCGCGCCGCGCCCCCCTCCACTATCCACGGGAAGGGACGAGGCGGCGTGGGACGCTGGGGGGGAGGGGGGCGGCACGACACTCTGGCGCCCCTCCCACGCCGGACGTTGCCAGGTCCCATCATCCCTGGCCTGCGGGCAGAGACTGGCTGGTCTGCCATCCCACAAACGGCGAACAGCTGTGGGGGGGGGCAACCTGAGACCCAGGCGGGAGGGGCCGCTGTCTTGCGGGCAAACCGAGGCACGAAGCGCCGCCACGGTCGAGTCCCAGGGAAGCAAATGAGGAACAACTTCGCCCCCCCCCCCATCGCCGCCTCTGGCAGCTGCGGGTGGGCGCGCTGGGGACGCGGCTGTCGGGCTGCCCTCCGCGGGGGAGGGGGACCGGGCTGGCTGGCGACGGTCTCCGCCACCCACCCCCAGGAAGGGCCGTCACCTTCGAGGCAGCCGCGGCTCTGCTCGGAAAGGGGCTAGTCCTCAGCGCGCGCCAGGCGATTCTCACCTGCGCTGGAACCTCCGCTTGTCCTCCCGGCCTCTGGCCAGGCGCCAGCCGGGCAGCTTCCCGGGAGCGAGCCGGCCCCCGGTGCCGCCCCCCGCGCTCGGGCCTCGAACAGAGGAAACGGAAACGGCCCTTGGGAGCGCCGGGGCCGCCTCTCCTCCTTCCTACCCTCCCAGCCTTTCGCCTTCTGGCCGAAGCCGGTTTTGAAGCGGCGCCCCGAGCCGCGTTGTTCCGGGAGCTCCGCGGGGTCGGAGGGCGCGGAAAGCCGATGCGCCCGGCCCGGCGTGTTGCTCTCCCGCGGCCGTGACCCCTCCGGTCCCAGAGCGGGCCCCGCCGCTTCCTACCCCGCGGCAACTCCGGGCAGACCTCGCGCCTTTCCAGCCAGCGGAGGTCGGGCCCCGGGGCGAAGCTCTTGGCCCTTCGCCCCTTGGCCTGAAGCGGGGCTTCTCCCGACTCGATCCGGCCAAGCGCTCCCCGAAGGCGGCACCTCCCCAGCGTCCTCCGCCGCCCGGTAGGTTTTCGGAGGAAGAGGAGGAGGAGTTGCTCCTCCAGGTTGGACAAAACGTTCCTTTCTTTCTGTCTCTCTCACACACAACTTTTGCAGTTTCCAAAACTCTTCAACATGCAAAAAAGGGAGAGGGCGGGAGGATCTTCCATGGCACCAAGCACCAAACGCAAAAGAACTCGACACTTCCGAAGTGCCCACGCGTACCATCCCCACAGAGACCATCTGTTTCCTCTTTTCCAGGAATTGCCTTGATTTTCCAAAAGGCTGGAAAATCAAAGCATCGGGGGGGGGGGGAGCTAGCTCTGGTCGAGGGGTTCTGATCTGAGATTGCCGTCTCCCCCATTCCCTTCCCCCCACATGCTGCAGGCAAATCCAAAGGGGCGCTTTCTTCCATGCTGTCTTTCTAGGGCTCTGCCTGTCTGTGGCACCCCACTAATGTGATGAAGCTGGAAGCCCCACTCCGCCCGGGATTTTGGGAATGCCAGAATCCGAGGCCGCTACCCACCAAGGGTCTTGGTGAAGAGCTGACTGCCTGGAGGTCCCTCCCAACCCTCCCATCCCAAGCGTTTAGAGGGGGCATCTTGGAAGGTTCCCAACTAAGCCCACCCACCCAGTTTCAGCCAGCAGAGGCCGTTTGCGGTTCCTCCTCTAAATTGAAAGAACACCCGCCTGGGTTCCTGTTTTGGGAGCTCAGCTAAGATGCACCTTCACTTTCAGATCACAACCAGGCGAGAGTCATTTGTGGCGGGATCCTTTGTGGGTCCCGGCCAGCCTCTTGCTCTGCTGATTTGGAGGAGGCGGCAAGAACCTTCCTTTCGGAAGAGGTGCTCCATGGATTAAAACTGATCTCTTAATTGCTGCTCTTTATTTTCTGATAGTTTTCCATTTTTTTTGTTTAATTTCCATTTAATTTCTGTTCAGTTACAGTCAAGAAATGCGTGAATGCATGTAAATCGTGGAGAACTCGAGTAAGGATTGTCTGAATTAAGTAACCACAGAATCATTCTTTGATGTGGTCATTGCATATACTTTCTCAGTTGATGGCTTCTTGTTACAATGCTGATTTGTTACTAAAGGGCTATAGAATTTGTCTACAAAAAAGGGAGAATCGGGGATCCGGTGCTTCCTTATCCTTCCCTCTCAAGAGTAAAGCACAGGGTCAGTTTATAACAAGAGTCTTAATTCTCCTGTCATTTTTTTCACACTGTGAAAAATGCCCATTTCTCCCTTGGAGTTCTTTTGCCTCTCGGTCAGTTGTAAAGCATTTTTTCCTCTATTAGAGCCTCCTTATGGCAAACTGCAGGGCTTGCTCTTCCCCTCATTTGGGGGTGACAGACTTTGGATTCAGCTACCTTTGGAAAGAATAAATAATTTGGACCTTGCCCACAAGTAAGGGCAGGGACATTTGGCAAGCTGCTTTATGACCACCAAGCCTAAGATGTCCACGAGAGGGAAAGATCCATCGCCCGAGTTAAGGGAAGGAGGGCGCTTTTGGGCTTAGCTTTCTGGGTGGAGAAACAATGGAGGGTTTTCAGCACTTCACAGCAAAGGCTTAACTTGGTTTTAAAAGGAGGCTGCAGAAATTATAGAGGAAACGGCTCCTGCCACCAGAGGGCACGATGGAGATGCAGCAGCACCAGGACTTTTAGAGCGGGGATCTCCAACCTTGGCTACTTTAAGCCTTCTGGACTTCAACTCCCAGAATTCCCCAGTCAGCATGTGCTGGCTGGGGAATTCTGGGAGCTGAAGTCCACAAGGCTTAAAGTTGCCAAGGTTGGAGACCCCTGCTCTAGACAGTAGTTAGAGGGCCCGCTGTCCTATGCCTGACTCAGCTCACTCATGGCGGGGAAGAGGAGAGCCATTAGCTGAAGGCCCTGCTTACCAGGTTCCCAAAGCAGATCAGCCGTGGTTAGAAACCACAGCAGCCTGGTATCTTCCCCCACGAGCAACACTTATTTCTGTACCACCAGCAGTCGGTCCTTCTGCTGCTCAGTTAACGTTTATGTACTGCTTCAAAAAGAAGAAAAGCATCACCCTTCCGACATTTGTAAAAGAAAAAAAAATGTTTTATGTATGAGTATCATATTCACAGCCTTAAAATTGGAGGGAATGTTTGCATTTACAGGAAAACAAAATAAACCGGAAGATTTAGGTTATAAACAGCTTACAACAGTCAGCTGTTCAACTCTGGATGGAAAGCCTGTGCGAAGAACTCCCCCTCCTCCTACAAAGCTTCAGGGAATCAAAGCAGGAGCAGAGAGGGACAATCTGCAGAAGCAACCCAGGAGGGACCCCACCCGCCAAGTTCCTGCCCTTGACACAGAAGAATAAATAACAACAAAGGTAAACATTATACTTAAAAATAAAATCCAAACCAGGTCCCCTTTTCACCTTCCTTTCTTTTGGAGGGCTCAGCGGGAGAGGAAGCGAAACCTTCCCAGATCAATCCAAGCAGAACACAAGAAGGAGCATCGATGCCCACATTCCAACAGAAAACAGAAGGAGACCCCACCTCCAGGTTCTGACCTTCCCATTATGTGATGATAAAACTAGGAAGGGAGGGGAGGGGGGAGGAGGAAAAAGCCCCCAACTCAGAGCAAGGGGTACAGCCCTCCACGGCCACAGGAACTGCCAGGTCAAGCCTGCAATTCTACGCTTAGTTTTCCTATCCTTCCTCAGTGAAGCAGGGGGACTTCTGGCCTAGCAAATTCCAAACCAAGGCAGCTTGCCACCCTCTGGAACCAGGCCTCATTCTGGATGGATGGCAAACCCCGAGGATCCATGCAAATGTGGATCAACACACAGGGAGGCTGTGAAAGAGAAGAGAGTTCCTGGCCCCTGTGGGCGCTCCGGCATTATGGAACCAACTGCCGGTGGAGCTCCGGATGGCATCAGACCTCCGAACCTTCCGTCGCGGCTTGAAGACCCACTTATTTGAATTAGCTGGTCTGGCCTGATGGGGGATTATGGGTTTTAAATTGTTGTTTTAGAATGGTATTATTGTTTTAATTGGGCATTGGTTTAATCTTTTTTAACTTTTGTATTGTTATTTATATATGCCCTGTGAACCGCCCTGAGTCCCTAGGGAGAAGGGCGGTATACAAATTAAATAAAACCTTAAACCTTAAACCTTAAACATCTCCACGGGAGGGAGGCAGGTCAGAGGATTAAGGGAAACTATTGCAATTGGGGGGGGGGGAATCCTCCTCCTCAGAGCTGATGCCTCTCAAGAGATCTCCACCAAACCATCCTCTCCTCTCCAGGACCCAGACAGCTTTAGCTGCAGAGGGAGGACACACCGGCACTGGCCACCAAGTGCTGTGGGCAGTTCCACAACCTAGTGATTTTTTTCATGTGCCAAAACTCAGGACTGTGCTCTTTGGAAGTCAGAGGTGCTTTGTCAACCATGGGACTTTTGCCTCTCAGGCTGGTGCCTGGTCAAAGGTTCTAGAGATACGGACATCTTGCAATACTTGAAAGCACGAGGGGGATCCAAGCACTGGGGGGGGCAATATCCCCACGGCTTCCCACACCAGTAGGAAGCGGATATTATTCTGCCGGTGCTGTGGTTTCCTTGCTGTGGACCAGCCCAGAGCAAATCACCCACAAAAGAGCTCACAGGAATTGCCCAAAGTAGGCATTTCTCGCTCCATCAACTCCAGGCCAACACCCCCCGCCTCCAAGAAGCCAAGCCAACCTGCCCACTGGCCTGGGCTGGCCCAGCCACTGCAGCCCCAGGAAAAGAGAGGGATGCAAGCAGAGGCACTGGCCAAGCAGAAGAGGGGGCCGGAAGTGAAACAAGGCATGGAAACGCCATCCTGCACAAGCGAACTTGGAGGGGAGAGGCACTCACCCGGGACCCCACCCTGCCAAGGGGAGTGCTGGGGATGCTGCAAACAACACCAAAGTTTCCACCACCACAACTGTGCTCCAATCTGCCCCCGCCCCCTGACTTCTTAAAGCGGGTTGAGATTCATTGCAACGTGAAACACAAGGTTTTAACAGGAAGAAAAAACGTAGAGGATCCCAGAAGGGACCTGGACACTCCTTCCCAATCAGAGGGATCGGCTGCTATTCAGCTGGAGGCAGCTATGGAGTGCAGAAGTAGTCACTCCAAGGGGCCAAGAAAGCCCCCACCCTCTATGGGCACCCACACCTTTGGGGAGCCGCAGTGCGTGAGCGGCCGGATGCAGGGGCCTGGCCACAGCTGCTGGTGCCAACCTTCTGCTAGGGAACCTGAGAGTTGAACTCACAACCTTTCTCCTTCGGATGGGAGGCAAGGCGAGGGGAAGGAAGCGGCAGTGGCTGTGGCAGCCACCACAGGGGGTGCAGCAGGGTCTTCAGCCCACGAGGCCTGTTGCTTTGCAGAACCAAACAGAAGGAGAGGCTTCATGTAGCCCTGGGCCCAGAGCAGCGGAGTTCCAGGACTGAGGAAAGAGAAGTACGGCGTACAGTTCTTCGCACCTCCCTCTGGGAGATGGACTCACGGCTGAAGCCTCCCGACCACACAGCGGCTGGAGATTGTTCACCAAAGCTCTCCAATCCCCACTCAAAGGTCGCTGAAGGAAAAGGGGCCCACGTGTGCTTCTTGTCCGTGGCTCCAATGCATGGGGGCTGAGCAGGCCACGCGGTGGGGCCAAGGGCTAGAAGCACTGCTAGTCACCCCTTTTTCTGAAATGGAAAGGGAAGGGTCCCCTGCCCAGGCAGCCCAGCTTCAGGTGCAGGAGGCAGAGGGCGCTGAATGGCAGCAGCACTGCAGAGAGCAGCTCCCAGGCTCACCTTGCAAGCCGGTGGGGACTTGGGCCCTAGCAGGTGCACTGCTGCCGCGTCTGTGCCTGGCTGCTCCGGGGCTGCCGCAGCTGCCTCAAAGACGCATCTCCATACTGGATACCTGAGCCCATCCTCTCCGGGTCGAGCTCACCTGGTGGGGGAAGAGACACTCAGCCACCACTGGCTTTGGCCACATTCTCCCACAGCCAAGCACAGCCCCACAATGCTCCCTTGGTTCCAAAGCCCCTTTACCGCATGTGTCAACTTACCCAAAGAGGGTATGGGCTCTAGGGTAGCCACCTGGCCTTGGCATATTGTCCAGAGCTTGGGAGAACGAGTTCTACCCAATTTCAACCAGCTCAAAACCATTCTGACCGTAACCCCTAAGCTGCATCTTTCCGCCTCTGGCCCAGGAAATTGAGGGATTAACCAAAAGACTTGTACTGCTGAATGCACAACAGTTTCCATAGTTATACACCACAGAGTCCTTCAGGACTGAGATGGTTCATAAATCTGCTAAAAAAGTGACACACCTGATTCTATTTTATTCAGTATGGACCGTGCACATTTCATAAAAGCTTCTTCTACATTCTCTCCAGTCAAGGCACTGGTCTCGAGAAACATCAGCTCTGCCAGGTAAGAAGCGCTGGATTAAAACCGCTGCCTTAATGCTTCAATGTAATGTTCTGCGCCCAGAGGTGAGTCTGGTTAAAGCAACGGATAGGTGGGACAAACCCAAAGCAAGGGGAGGAGAGGGGGGTTATTGGAGATCAAGTCCAGGCCTCCCAGGGTTTCCAGAATCTCCAGCCCTCGACAAGAGGTGGATCCTGGGGAAAACCACCCAGCAGTTGACCTGAGCTGGCTGCTCCAGCCCAAAGCAACTCAGCAGCAGCTCACCACGGCCAACTCTCCCTGCTTTAGTCCAGCAGGTTAAGCGCCCAGGTGGCCCAGGAAGGAAGCCAGGAGCAAATGCTCCCCTCTCAACCCAGCAGCACTGAGCTGCCCCCAGGAAAAGCAAGGTTCCGGGGGCTCAGCTTCCTCCAGCCCAGCCAGCCTCACCCCCCCCAATCCCCATTACCATTCTCCTGAGCAAAACGAGAAGCTTCCAAAAAAGTGACTTCTCGGTCAGCATCCAAATCCTTCTTGTTGCCACACAGAATAATTACAATATTGAGGCTGGCCAGAGTCCGGGCATCTGTTAGCCAATTGGTCAAGGCATTGTAGGTCTCTCTGCTGCAAGATGGAATTGACCGATTGAATGCCAGACAAGCAGATGACTGGGAAGCTCAGAGGTGGTTTTGGCCCAAAGAAGGAAAGGAAACAGATTTCTGCACAAGCTGCTTCACTGGTTTCCTCCCCAAAATCTCCCTGCACTAAAATTTCCTCTAAGAAACAGCATCACAGCTTTTTTTCTACAATGAAAATTGTCTGTGAACAGCCATAGCTGAAATGGCCCCTTCCCAGGAATTCCTTTCCCTGAAAAGCAAGAGATGGAGTTGCAACTGCTCACCTCGTGATGTCATACACTAAAAGTGCCCCCGCTGCACCCCTGTAGTAGCTTCTAGTAACAGACCTAGAGAGAAGTAAATAAGGTTTCATACAGGTACGGCAGACTGGATGTAATGCAAACAATGGAAAGGGCACTCGCAAATGCTAACTTGAGCCTTATTTCTAAGTGGGTTCCTAGATGCTAGGCTGTGCAGTTAGAGCCACAATTACTCTGAATCCTTCTGTGAGGTAACAGAACAAGTGAGGCTAGGTTTGGATTCAAACTTCCAGACAAAGCGTTTTCTTTCAGAGGAGATTTTGGCATCTGAAGCCTTGCACAAATCAATCTTAATCAGGAGGGAACCTCTCCCCCCACATAAGTCCTTGACATCTTTTTTAAAACAGAACTTTAACAACTAAGCATCACATCAACCACAAAAAACAGCAGATGGCTGATCTTGCAAGCTTTGGTGAATCTGTACAATCCCTGCAACACATGCTATCATGAAAATCTACTTTATAAATATACTTTATACCACTGCTAATCTAAAACTGGTTACTCCAGCTACCCTTCCTAGTCTGGCACTACCTGGGCTGGTCTCCCGGTGCCCAGAGGGTCCCACTCTTCAGGCATGGCAAGCAGGGATCTTCCCGTTTTCCCCAAAGAAGCGCAAGGGCCCCCCCCTCAACGACTGGGGTTGTTTTTTCCCCTCTCCAAGGCCCCCCGTAAAGGGCCGGACCCCCAGGCCCGCGGCTTACCTGAACCGCTCCTGCCCAGCCGTGTCCCAGATCTGCAGCTTCACCGTTCTGCCGCCGACAGTCACCACCTTCGACCCGAATTCCACCCCGATGGTGTGGTTGGAGTCCTGCTTGACTGCCGGGCACCGAGAGGGACAAGAGGGCGGCGGGTCACGCGAGGCGGCCCGAGCCAGGCCCGGGACCTGGAGGAGGCAGCGGCTGAGAGAGCGACCGCGCCGTGGCTCCCTCGCTCGCAGAGGAGCCGGAAGGCGCCGCCTGCAGCCCGGCAGAGGCCCGCGGGAGCTTCAGCCGCCCGGGCTCGTCCCTCCCGCCCCCTCGCAGCCCCGGGCCGAGGCGGGTCCCCGGGTCCCCCCCCCCGCGACTCACATTTGCTCTCGATGAACTGGTGCAGCAGGCAGGACTTGCCGGCGCCGGCGCTGCCGATCACCAGGAACTTGAAGAGGAAGTCTGCGGGGGAGACAGAGGGACGGGAGGCAGCCCGTGCAGAGCCCCCCCCGCCGCCGCGCCCCCCCCCCCCGCGCCCCCCCGCGCCCCCCCGCCCACGCACCGTAGGTCTCCGACATGGCGGGCGACGCGGCGGCCCTCGCCCCGGCCGGCCTCGTCGCGCAATATGGCGGCGCCCGAGGAACCGGCCGAGACGGGCGTCGCGGGGAGATGACGTCCACGCCGTGGGGAAGGCCCCCGGGCACGCTCCGGAGGGCGCAGGGAAGAGCCGCGGAGCCGGGAGGGCCGCGAGACTCACGCCAAGACCGGCCCGCCCCGCGCGCGGAAGGAAGTGCCGGCCACGGGCTCTGCGGCTGAGGCTCAGGCCGCGCCGCCAACCGGAGGAACGCTGCCTGGCCACGGAAGGTGTCAAAAGGGCGGCGCGGGGGCAGGAGCGCAGACCGCCCGGTAGGGGGCGTGGTGCGTGCGCTTGCTCCCGCCTGCCTTTATTCAGCCAAAGCAATGGGCTGAGTTATTGGGGAGTCCCCGCGGGGCATTCAGCCAAAGCAATGGGCTGAGTTATTGGGGAGTCCCCGCGGGGCATTCAGCCAAAGCAATGGGCTGAGTTATTGGGGAGTCCCCGCGGGGCATTCAGCCAAAGCAATGGGCTGAGTTATTGGGGAGTCCCCGCGGGGCATTCAGCCAAAGCAATGGGCTGAGTTATTGGGGAGTCCCCGCGGGGCATCACGGCTGGCTCTCAGAAAGGCGCTTGCCTGCCTTTCTTCCGGGGAACCCACCCCCCGGGCCAGCTGAGACGGAGTTGTGTGTGAAAGCCCTAATAAGCAGGCATATACATAGAATGAAGGCTGTGGCTAAGCTTGTAAGCCGCCCTGAGTCTTCGGAGAAGGGCGGGATATAAATGGAATTAAAATTAAAAAAAAAATCTCCACCTGGCCCGGGCGTGGCATGGCTCTACAACCCCTCAGAGGCAAGCCGTATGGCCAAGTGGCTATGCAAGAACATCTGTGGCCGTGGGGGGAGGATGTGGCCTAGTGCCCAGTGCCGTTTCCACCCGGATCCCTGTACGGGAGGCGTTTGTATGGCTGCTGGTTCGACTGGTTCTTCTGCTGAAGCCCAGGATCCGGGTGCTCCAAAAGGGGATATTGCAACCCATCTTTGCAAGGGACGAAAAGGGGGGGGGGTTGTTGCCTCTGGGAAGCTGGGCATCTCCTCCCTTCAGCCAAGGCTCTCGTTAAATCTTTGTTCTCACAGTCCCTGTGCACTCGTGGACTCACTCACGTGGAAAGGCTGTTGGGTCAGGAAATCCTGGGACCGTGAAGGAACCAAGGGCAAGCCACAAAAGCTAAAAAGCACTGGCTGAGCTGGCAGCAGAGGGGCACGTGCACACTCACGCACCACAGGCAGCCCCCCACAGCCTGGTGGAACCTTATTCCTCAACCTGTGGGGAGACACTGGCAAGGCAGCTGGACCCTCCCCCCACACCTCACTGAGCCTTTCCCCTCCCCTCCAGCCACACAGGCTCCCACAAGCCCGCTCTGGGAGGCTGGCAGAAGAGACAAGTTGCTCTTGGCAGGAACACTCTGTCTCTGCCAGGGAAAAAAATGTTGAGACTTTGGAAAAAGTGCAGAGAAGAACCACTAAGATGAACAAAGGCACGGAGACTAAAACGTATGAATAATGGTTGCAGGATTTGGGTTTGGCTAGTCTAGAGAAAAGGAGGATTAGGGGGGACATGATAGCAGCATTCCGGTATTTGAGAGGCTGCCACAAGGAGGAGTGGGTCAATTTATTCTCCAAAGCACCAGAAGGGCAGGACAAGAAGCAACGGATGGAAGCTGCCCAAACAGAGAAGCAACCTGGAATTAAGGAGAAACTTCCTGACGGCGAGGACAATTAACCAGTGGAAGGGCTTGCCTCCAGAAGTTGTGGGTGCTCCATCACTGGAGGTTTTTAAGAAGAGACTGGATAGCCGCTTGTCTGAAATGGTATAGGGGTCTCCTGTTTGAGCAGGGGGCTGGGCTAGAAGACCTCCAAGGTCCCTTCCAGCTCTATTCTGATTAACTCCAACTGAACGCTAACCCCCCCACCCCCAAACGTAGCACAATGTGTGATCCTCTTCTTGGCATCTCTGCTACCCTGAAGGGCAGGTTGGGCCTAGATGTCTTCCCTCCCTCTCCTCCTCATCTGGCATTCTGTTGTGTGAGTCACCCTTTCTGGGTTGGGCAGTTTTCAGGACTGGGGGAGGAAGAAGCAGATTACCCTGAAAGAGCCTGGATTGACAGCAGGTGGCAGGAGGGAGGCTGAACTGCTGCTGCTATTAAATATACACTTCCTCGTTATCAACAAAGCTCAACTCCAACCCCTGCTCCAGTTAATATTAACCTCACAAGCCCCATTACATCATGCCAAGCGCACAACACTGCCAGGCCACAGATTTAATGTTTCATTGCTTCTGCCTTGTGCAGAAAGCTCCTCTGTACTAGGACGGATGATGTTACCTAGTTTAGGTAACGAAAGGTCTGCAAGAAAACAAGCAATCTCAGCACCACGGACCCTATTCTTCTCTCAGAATACCTACACCTTGGGGGGTCATGGGGGAGTGTCCCAAATACTCTGTTTAGGGGAAAATACATTTAAACAGATAATGTTTGCAAAGCAGATATTTAGTGCAGAAAGCCCAGGGGAGCAGAAACCTCACCCCACCTCAAATTATTTCTTCCATAAAGATATTTGGGCAGGGTGATCAGCTGGCTCTGGGCACTCCTGTCACTCTGTGGAGCTGCAGCCGCTACAGCTGGAAGATCAGCAGGATAGAGAGAGGCCGGAATTAATAACCCCAGTTGCACTGCTGAGGGATCCCAAGGTAGAGAAGGAGGCTAGAAGTCAGCAGGCTGCATCAGAACAAGGGCTCTGAGATTAAGGCCAGGGATTTGCCTACTGTATGTAATAAAAAAAATCCAGTTCTCTGAAACATTTTGTTAACCATATTTTTAAAGCATGTCATTTCACTTATAAAAATCATACAATTGATTTATGCATTTCTGTCTAAAACAATAAAATCAACTCCTTGGTCAAAACTTTCCACCGTCACTTGAGATGATTATGACAGGCGCTCCATTTCATTCTGCCCCTCGAGTACCCAAGGCCTTCCCCCCCCCCTTTTTGTGCTCAGTGAGTGAGGATAGCCTTGATCTGCCCTTCCTCAGCACTTCGGAAGAGCCCTGGTGGGCACTCTCCTGCACAGACAGCCCTCCCCTGCTTGAGGCTTTCACCACAGAGGGCAGGCTACAGAAAGGCGCGATGGTTCAGGAGGGGCACAGCTCTGGGCATCTCCTGGGCCCCCGACCCAGGAGAAATGCATCACAATGTACCAGTTCATGGAGGATCCCAGCACCAGGCCCCATCCCTAGGGTGGGGGGGTTAGGGGGCAGGATGCTGTAACCTGGGCTACCGCACACAAACGTACTTGCTCCACCAGTCTTTGGAGAGAGCCCAGATGCAGCTGGGGGGGGCACTCTGCCCCTTGGGGCCCTCGCCGGCTCGCAACCCCAGCACAATTGCAGTGTCAAAGACCTCCTTCAGGTTCTGCTGGGTGAGGGCTGAGCATTCCACATAGCCGGCCAGGCCCAGTTTCCTGGCCAGAGAGCAGGCGGCTGCAGGAGGCACTGGCTTCTCCTGACGCTGGGAGAGGGCAATCAGCACCTTGACGTCCTGGCGCAGGTCCGACTGAGTCCCCACCAGCAGCACTCGGGCGGAAGGGCAGTGGCGACGCACCTCCGGGTACCACTTGTCTGCAATGTTCCGGAAGGAGGTGGGTGCCACCACGCTGAAGCAGAGCAGGCAGACGTCGGCCTTTGGGCAGCAGGTCTGCCATAAGGCGTCAAATTCATCCTGGCAGCAGAGCGGGAAGGGCACTGCATGAGGAGAGACTCACCACTCACTCCTAGAAACCTGGCCCCCATCCAGAGCCCAGCCTTGGCCTTTGCAAATCTATGCTCAGGGTAAGCAGGTCAGGAAGCCCGGCCAAAGTTTGCTTTGGAGGCAATGCCAACGTGACAGCTGTAAACAGGAGGCCCTGAAAGCCCCACCCCCACCCTGTGCTCGTTGCATTAATAATGTAATAAACGATCATTGGAATTTTGAGCATGCCTACATGTGTGCAGAGTGCCTGCCTCCCCACACTGGGGGTGGGGGCAACTGGAAAGAAGCTAGAGGCCAGCAAAGAGAGCCCCAACTCTTCGGAGTGGGGATCTGGGAACCAGGGTGTATCCCAGGCGGGAATAAAGCAGAGTGGGGACCAAAGAGAGCGGGGCTGCCTCCGTCCGTTGGGGGTCCCGCCCGGGGGAGGCTGCTCTCCTTGGAGCTGAGCCCGACTCGCTTCCAAAGGACTCCAAAAAGCCGCAGCCGGATCCGCGGGATCCACTTTGGCGAGGCGCCTCGAGCCAAATTTTGGGCCGCCGATTCCGGCAGTAAAAACAACGTCGCGCGCGGCAGCCTGAATTCCGGGCTGGAGGGCCGCCCGTCCGGCTTCCCAGGCGCCGCTTTCCGGGGCTCCAGACAAGCCCTTACCTGCCCGGCGGTGTCGCACAGCTGGAGACAGATGGGGGCGCCGTCCACTTGGACCACAGCTGGGGAAACACAACAGGCGCTGAGGTTAGCCAAGGGGGTCCGCCAGCCAGAAGAGGAAGGCGAGCCGCCGACGCGACTCTGATCCCCTCCTCGCCGGGCCGCCCCGGGGGACTCTGCTCCCGCGCGCCCGGCCCCTCCGCCACCCGCCAGCCTCCGCACCCGGCGCCGGACTAAGGCAGCGCCCTTCCCGTGGCGGAGCCGCCGCGACGGTACCCGAGAAGCGGTCGAGGGCCGTGGGCACGTAGCGCGCGGGGAAGCCGTTGGTGCTGTAGCTGAGCGCCAGGCTGGTCTTGCCCACCGCGCCGTCGCCCAGCAACACGCACTCCAGGCCCCGCAGCGGCCGCCACCGGCGGGGTCCGGGACGGTGCGGGGGCACCGGCGGCAACGGCATCGGCGAACCGTCGGATCTCAGCGGAGACTGCGGCGCTCGACGACAGCTGGAAGGTGAGACGCCTCATTTGCCTGGCCACGCCTGCGGGGCGCGGACCTGCCGCACCTGCACCCTGGACCCGAGGGAGGGGAGACCGGCCCGTCCGCGCCTTCGAGCAGGGAGCGCCGCGCACCAGGCAGGGGTGCTCCAGGAGGCCCCGGCTCAAGGCTGCTGGAGCTCCCGGCCCTCTGGGGACCCCCGAGCGGCGGCAAGAATAGGTGCCCCTCGCGAGGTCCCAGAGGTCCGCCAGGCAGCGCAGCCACAGGGAAAGGATCTTAGCCCGGCCCTTCCGCCCTCTTGAAGCCCCCCAACTCCTGCCCAGGAAAAAATGTAGCCTGAGCCCCCCAGCCCCGGAGAGGATCTGCTCAGCAGTAGTGTAGGCTCAGCCCAGGCAAACCTGGACCGTGGGGGTAAAGGACGGGGGAGGAGACACGGGAAGGTGGCTTCTCTCTGGCTGGGAGCACTCTGCTCATGCTCAGAAGTGAGATCTTAAATATTCTTAAGTGGTGGCTGGATGAGGTCCAATAGGTTTTTCCACATGAATTGAAACATAATTTTCCCACTAAGCTTTTATTTGGGGGTCGGGGGTGTTTCTTCCTGCTTTTCAGACCAGGAACGCTCCTCCTCCTGGAGCTGGGGATCCCTGCAGAAAACAGGAAACGCCTCCTGGAAAATTGGGGGAGGAGCTGGAAGGCCAGTCTCCTGGCTGCACCTTGGCAGCCTCCCCACCCCCACCTGGGGTTGCAGGATCCAGCAAAACTCGTTTGGCAAGGACAACCTCTAGTCCTGGGCAGGGATCCCAAAAGGAAAACAGCAGATCTGGGGAAGCGGCAGGCAGACCCTGGCCCTTCCCTCCCCCCAATGAATCCTCCAGGCGGGCATTAGAGGCAGACAGAGAATCAAGGAGCCCTCATGGACGGTCTGGGCAGCAGGAACCCCACTGCCACCAGGCAACCTGTCATGCAAGCTCCAAGCTGCCATTTTGCCTGACCAGTCAGGGAGCAGAAACGAGCTATGGCTGGGGGGCAATGACCCCTCCCCATTCCTACTTGTGGGGATAGGGAGGGGGGCCCAAGCCCTGAGGGCCTTTTAGCCACGAGGACAGAGTCAAAGACACAGGAGGGGAGCCAGAAGTCGGGCTGGAGGGCACCCAGCACCCCCCTGGAAATCTAGATGGCCCCCATCCTCTCAGCCTTTATGCTGGAGACCTGGCAGTTTCCCCAAGAGCTTCGAGTCCGGTTGCCCAAACTTTGCTGCTGCTGCTTTGGTAATTGCTGTGCTTGGGGCCAATGTAACTTTGGGCAATATGATGTATGCAAATGATGGCAAACATTTTAGAGACCAAGTACCCAAACTGCGACCCAAAACCTACTTACGTATTGTTGGGTGCCGGGGGTGTGGCCCATTGGGTGGGTGTGGCCAATTGGGTGGGTGCAGCTGTGGTGGTTATAACGGCAGGCTGGGTGGCACTAAAATGTTTAACCAATTTCAACTTTGCGAAATCTCCCCCCCCCCCAGAAATTGATTGATTAAACCTTTTTTTTTTTGCACACGGCAGCAGAGGCCTAAAGTGAAAAGGTATTATAAAAGCAAGCTGAAGGCCTAGGACTGGAGTAACGGTGCACGTGCCCAGAGAGAGGGCTCTGCGGGCCACCTGTGGCACGCGTCTCATAGGTTCACTACCATGGATTTAGGGTTAGGTCACCATAAACTCATAGAGCAAAATGGACATCGCCAACAAACTTGGGAGTGCTTGGGTATGGTTAGGAGAGCACTGACTTTTCTACTTTGACCTATCTAAGTTTCCTGGTAAAATACATGGGAAAATCCCATTGGGGGAAAAATTGCACTTAGGGTTAGGATTACCTCACCATGAACTCATAGAGCAAAATGGACATCGACATTTTATATTTTTTTGCACACAGTGGCGGAGGCCAAAAGCAAAAATGTTTTATAAAACTCAGCTGAAGGCCTAGGACTGGGGCGACAGTGCTCATGCCAACAGAGAGGGCTCTGCGTGCTACCTGTGGCACGTGTGCCATAGGTTCGCCATCATGGATGTATGCCATTGAGAACAAACTTGGTCTTCAGCAGAACCTGCAAGGTCCCCTTCCTGTGGAAGGCAGGCAGACAGGCCGCGGGTTCAGGTTTGCAAGACTTTGGTAGCTCTTGGTCACTGCAGCACACCCCTCCCCCACCTTCTGAGTTCCAAATGTTTGTCCACTAGGATTCTGAACTTGCAGTTAAGTGTTCAATATAGCATCTGCTCTGGCAGTTTTGCAGCAACACCTCCCCAAAAAAAACCAGTGATAACCACTCTTGGAAAGACCACCGTTGGTCTCTCAACCAAAAGCAAAGGGTGACTCTTTTATGAACTAAGGAGCACTACCTGGCAAGCTTGCCTACAATGAGCTAGCTTGGAAACACAATCAGCCAGGTGGGACCAGCCCCCCCCTACCCACCCACCCCGGCAAATCCTCTCTTGGCCTGTGGTGAGAGGAGGGACAGAAAAAGCTTCAGGTGCTTCCGCAGCAACCCTTGCCATCCGCCGCCCCAAGAATGGAGACCCACAAGCCTCTGGTCAATAAGAGTTTGGCCAACCAGAAGAACAAAGGAACACGTTTATTGCCAAAAGGAAAAGCTCCAGGTGCGATGTCTGGCCGTCAGACTCTGGGTACAAAGCTTTTGCCAGGAATCGGCCGCTTCCTTTCAGATGCCACTCACACCCAACGGACAGAAAGCTCCGCCTGCCTTTCGTCCAACTGTGAATTGTCTCTCTTTCACTCACCCATACACACACACACACACACTTACCTTTCACAGGAGACAACATTAGAGAAACAACACAAACAATTTTACAGGTAAAAACTAGGAAAAAAGACCATCAGTTCAGGTGGGGGAGTTCACTTCTTGGCAAAGGAGATCTTCATAGCGTTGCTCTGGGTGATCTTGAATCCCTGGAGGGCATCACGGGCGGCACCTGCCTGCACCTCATTGTCGAATTCAACAAAGGCAATGTCATGGCGCCCGGGCACCAACCGCACCTCCTTGAAGCCAGGGAACCTGTGAGCAAGCAAAGCGAGAAGCTGAAGGCTGAATTCACGAGGCCGGCCTCTCAGGGGAAGCAGGTGGCCGCAGAGTCCCTCCTCTCCGAGGGAGAGGCAAGAAGTAAACAAGGACAAGAACGCTGGAGAACAGAGCGGCCAGCGGCGGTCTGTGTGCTCAAGGCTGCATTCTTGCACTCAGAGGCTGTCGCAGACATCAGGGAAGGAAAGGCGGCAGCACACAGACCTTCCCCACCAGACAGTCCTTCGCTGCCAGCCCTGCCCGGTCCTCCCCCCAAAGCCCCAGCAGAGAGTCGAGCTTACTGATTGAAGAGCATGGACAGCATCAACTCATTCGTCTCCTCAGGAAGGTTGGTGAGGAACAGGATGTGGTTAGGTGGATTCTCTGACAGCTGCAGGGAGTAGAAACACCACATCACTCTGATCGCCTGAGGCCCAGGGAACGGAGGGGCAGCCCTCGGACCCCCTGATCAAAATGGGAGCAAGACAAACTCTAAGGGGGTCTACCCGATTAACCAGCCAAGCTGGCCCTTGGTCACTCACCTGCTGCGCTGTGGCCATCTGTCCTGGCAGCATCTGTTGTGGCGGCATTGCCCCTGGGGGGATGGAGCCCGGCGCCATGCCAGGTGGTGGCATCATGCCTGGGGGTGGCATGTAAGGGGGCTGCCCTGGCATGTGGTGCATCACACAGGGAGCCTGATTCATGGGGGGCATGCCCTAAGGAGAAAGCGAGAGATGTAGGGAGATTCATGCCACGCCTCACTCCTGAACCTCAGCAGCGCCAGCCTGTGGGACACCCCTCCAAAAAGCACAGAGGAACCCCAATTTCCTGCAGCTGCCATTCAAAAGCCAGCATGAAGCCCCCAAGGACCCCTGAATCGCAAGACCTGGCCAGGAAGGAAAAAATTCACACTTCAGAGCCTGCTTTCATTAAAGGTAAACCCCCCCACTCAGCCAGGGTCTGGGTCTCATCTTGGAGCTGGGCTTCCTGAAGGAAAGCGAACCAGCCAGCCCCAAACTGCCCAGAAGCAGGCACTCACCGGCACAGTGCCCTGGACAGAGGGGGCCACTGGGGCAGCTGCTCCTGGTATCTGCTTCTTAGCTGTTTGTGCCTCTTGGCCTTTGGGCTTTCGCTTCTCTCTCTTGCGGTCCCGCTCCACAAAAGTGCCCTTCATCTTGGCTATGATGTCAGAATCTACCTTGGCATACTGGATCCTCTGGGTGTGGGAAAGAAGCACTGAGTTAGATTTTTAGATTTTATTAGATTTATATACCACCCTTTCCCGAAGGACTCAGGGCTGTATACAGGGCATTTTAAAATCATATCAATATAAAATACAAAGTTAAAAGAGAATTAAAAGATTAAATTATCCCTGAAAATAAAACCCCAGTTAAAATTCTCAGCCTTGGTCAGAGAGCTCAAAGAGCCAAGTCTTCAGGTCCCGGCGGAATGAGCGTAGGTCAGGGGCAGTCCTGAGCTCCACGGGCAGCTGGTGCCAGATGGTAGGCGCACCCACAGAAAAGGCCCTCTCCCTGGGTGTTATCCGCCAGCAATCTTTTACCGGCGGTACCCTGAGAAGACCCTCCCTCTGTGAGCGCACTGGACGAAGGGAATTTGATGCTGGCAGCAGGTGTTCCCTGAAATATCCCGGACCCAAGCCATTTAGGGCTTTATAGGTCATCACCAGCACTTTGAATCTCACCCGGAGGGCAACCGGAAGCCAATGCAGCTCACGGAGTAGAGGTGTTACATGGGAGTATCGGGAAACCCCCATCACAACTCGCGCGGCCGCATTCTGCACCAGTTGTAGTCTCCAAATGGTTCTCAAGGGCAGCCCCATGTAGAGAGCATTGCAATAGTCTAAACGGGAGGTCACGAGCGCATGAGTGACTGTGCGTAGGGCATCTCGGTCCAGGTAGGGTCGCAACTGGCGGACCAGGCGAACCTGGGCAAAAGCTCCCCTGGTCACGGTTCGTATGTGATCTTGGGTAAGTTACCCTTACCCAACGCCTGGCCAGCAAACCTCCAAGCTTCCCTGGATCAGAATGGCAGAAAAGGCCACATTGGTCAAGCCGCATGGGAGTGCACAGGGACTTGGCTGACTGCCATTAGATCTCCCTCCCTCCAGCAAGCCAGGAAGGGTTGCCACTCACCATGGGCTTGTCATAAAAAGGGAACCCCTGCATGGAGCGCAGGGCGTTGGTGGAGCTGCATATCTCTTTGAAAATGACAAAGGCCTGGCCTCTCATTTTCAGGTTGCGGGACACCAGTATGTCGAGGATCTGCCCAAACTGGGAGAAAATAGCATATAGAGACTTCTTGAGCTCTGTGGGAAAAAGGCACATTTTTAACTTTTGCTCTATGCTGCACAACTGTATTTCCTGCAATCAAAAGACAAGTTGGTTTCTGTTTTCTTAAAATACCTCAACTTTCTCTGAACCTTGGGACAGTTATTGCCCTTCCATAAATGCCAAGAAAAAAATAAGCAAATCTGCACACAAAGTACAGGCACTGCAACATACGCTCACCCGGTTTAAATATGCCTCTTTCCAGAAAAATCTGGGAACCCAAAAGAGATCACCAATGCAGGAATTGCAGCCCTAAGGCAAAATGACCACCCGTAAAGCCACACCGCATTAGCACTGAATTAGCACCCACACTCCTCACCGTCTTTCTTGATTTTCTCGTTAAGGTTGTTGATGTAGATGGTGTGGTTGGATCGGGGCTCTGGGACCGCCATGACAATTGCAAGGCGGAGGCCGGTGGGGAATGAAGAGATTCAGCCAAACGGAGTAATGAATTTCTGTGTTAAAAGAAAAAAATGAAAAACAAGAGAAAACGCTTCATTATGAAGAAGCTGAATTGGAACACTCAGCCAGCCCACCAACGCTCCACAGAAGGGAACGGAGGAGCCCGCGGCTCCCGCTTACTGAGACCGCGTAGCTGGAAGCAAAAAGGGGACCACTCGGAAAAGCATGAGGTGCGTGTGAGGCCAGCAGATTGCCTTGATGGGACGCGGAGGGCGGAGGGCCGCTCCGTCCTTCCGCCTCCTGCTCCAAAACGCGACCGCCGCTTCCGCCTCCCCCGCCTTTCCCTTCTCCGTAATTCCGTTCGAGCCGCGACGGCCGTCAACCCGGATGCTCGGGTTCGCCCCACCCCGCCCCGATGCCGGCCAGGAGGCGTCGGCGACGGCGGAGACACGAAGGTCCCAGTTCGCGCGGCTGCCCTCGACGGGAAGGCCCGACCCAGCGGCAGCCCGCGCGCGGATGGCGCCCCGCTCGCCCGATCCCTCACCGATCCCGTGCAGGCCGCGTCAACGGCCCCTTCCTCGCGTCCTCCACTATTGGACGATCGTTGGCCAATCACGGCTGAGATATGACGGCTTCCTCCGGCCTCGCAGACGTCCAATGGTCAGCGTGCCTCACCGTTGCTTCCCGCCCAAATAGGGCAGGGTGTGCGAGCCCTCTTCCGGGACGCAGCCCGCCCATCATCCCAGCCGCGGCGTTCGATTGGTTGATTGATCAAGTCGCGACAAGATCGGCGCGTCACACGCCGGGATATCCTCTCTGACGCGAATGGATGACGCAATCCGAGTGCCTCCTAACCTACCAATGGCGATTCCGTCGAAGGGTCGTGACCCTTGACCCTCTCTGCTTGTGGCGGCGGCATGGCGGAGGGCTTGCCGAGTGCAGCGGCAATAAGCCCTCCCCCGCCGCCCCCGCCGGCGCCGCCTCCCCCAGGGGGCGCTGCGTTCCTCCGGGCGACGCCGCCGCAGCAGCCGGCCGGCCTCGGGGATCGCGACGGCGTGAGGGAGCTCTTGCGGCGGCAGAAGGCCCGGTAGGGCGCCCGTCACTCGTGCCCGTTAACGAAGCCCGGGCGGCGCCTGGCTCGCCGCTTCTTCCTGGTCTTATCGAGCGCGGCTGCTTAAGGGGCGGGAAGGGCCGCCGGTGTTCGGCGCGCCTCTGAGGCTGCCTCTTCCCGCTGCTGTTGCAGGTTCAGCCGGAGTCTGACGTGGCTTCTGTTTCTCCAGCCGGTCCCGTCCCTCATCCAGGAGGGCCCGCAGTGAGTATCGCCCAGGAGGAAACCTCTGGCCGCCCCGGCTCAGACGGAACCGGAGAAGCTGGCGGGGCCCTGGCCTGTCTCCCTCTTTGGGGCGGCCTGAACGTAAAAGCCCTCTGAAAAGTACCGAGCCGAGCCTTTGTAACTGGCCTTTTTGGTATTGGTCACTCAGGCTAAAGAGCGCCAGACTTTGTGCAGCCAGCAACACCGCTACCCCCCCCGCTTTCTTCTTCCTACAGGTGTGGTTTGGTGGCCCTTTGGATGGCCAGCACTCACCTCTGCCTGCCTTCTGAGGTTCCCCTGGAGAGAATTCGGCAGGTGGCTTTGGAGAGAGGCTACACGGCGCAAGGAGAAATGTTCTCAGGTTGGTAGCTGAGAAGGACAGGCAGAGGCACCCGACAAGTCTGTCAGGGCTCCTGAAAGAAGGTTGGCAGCGTTTTGGCTGCTCGCTTGGATCCCCTCTTACGCAGGGCATTGCTGGGATGGGGGGGGCTGCTTGGTAGCTGTCCCAGCATTTCCTTTGCCGCCCACTTCAGCCACTGACATGGCCAGGCTGGCCGAAGAGGTCTTCCCCTGTAAAGCAGAGCTGCTCTCTGGCGGCCTGCAAGGACGGAACCACGACAGAATTCTTCAGCATCTTGGTGCTGGTTTCCCTGTGCTGATACCGTATCCTCCTCTACGGAAGCTTTTCCTTTCCATTTCCTTTAACGCTTCTCTGAAATTTGAAGCTGTTTACTGAAGCTGGGGGGGGGGAGGACATTTTCACCGCACACAGCTAGTACCACGCGGGAGCATGGTCTTGAGCCAAAGTCTCCAGACTGGGCCTTAATGCCTACCACAGCTATGACGAGGATTACAACCACGAGCCCTGCCTCCGGAATGGCTACAAGGCTCATTGGGCTGTTGCCTCAGGTATGCTTTTGCTGGCTAACTGTCCACAAGGGGGTGCTGTTGCCACACTGGGATTGTGGGTTGGGGCTCATCTCTAGATATCCCAAATAAACGTGGCAGAATGGAATGGCCCGTCCATGTCCCCGGATGGGGATTCTGAGAATCTTGGTCCCAGCACATCTGGAGGATGATCAAGTTGCGGGGGGGGGGGGGGGGTTCTAAGGCATCTCTGTTCTGGGAAGTCGGTTGGAAAGGACAGATTTGACCAGGGACAGGCTTAGATTTCAGCATCAGGGCTGGCCTGCGTTAACAGCAGTAAAGACCCCCTCCTATTCAGCAGTTCCACTCTCAGAAACCTCCCCCCCCCCCATCTCATTTGTTTTCCAGGAGCGCTGCTTGGTCTCAAGAGTGACTTCCACCTGCCTGCCTGCCAGGAGGACAAGGATATGCCGGGGCTCTTCCATGCCAGCCACACTACTGAGGCCGTCCCTTTAGAGGACGTCACTGAGACCTACTTGCTGTCAAAGCACGGCAAGAGTTACCGCTATCAGCTGTGGAGCTATGCTCAGATACAGGAAAGCAATGCCCAGCTGACGGGCTTCAGTCCCAGGCGGGCGGCTGACGGAAAGGTGTACATTGTACCTGCAGGGGGGGTGCGAGAGGGACTGTGTGGACAAGCTGTGCTTCTGCATCCAAGGCCATGAGAGCACTCTAGTAGCACCAAGCCTGCGCTGGAAGGAGGCTGTCTCTCCCCCCCTCCCACACACATCAGCATTAGACCTTTGTGTTTCAGTAGAATGGAGGAAATAAGGCTTTCAGGTAGTTTAAATTTCCTCTTAGAGTGCTTTTTGCCTTTAGAAATTAGAACAGCGTACTGTTCTGGTTACAAACAAGATCAACTTCGAAATTGTAAGTATGAGGGAATAGAAATGCCTGTGTGAAAGTGAATCTACGCATGCCTTTTCACCCTGTGCTGCTGGTATTAATAAAGGAGCACAACTCTCCTTGATGCTTTGGGCCTGGACTGTGTGATGTTTAGGGCCTCGCTTCTCCCTCTCTTTTAGCTGCTGTAACTCCCTCATTCTTTACTGCCACCATTGTTCTGTCCCACAGACTTTCCCTTATGCCTGGTTTTTAAAACAGCCTCTCTTTCCTCATTCTGTGCCAAGCAACTGCAAGAATTGACTCTTGATTTGGACGCTTTGTGGTTCCCCCCTCCCAGCAAGTCAAAGCCATTTTGAATTTGAGATGGTCTCTCCAGATTTTTCTTGGATTACTTCCCTAGACTCGCCTAAGCTGCTGGTTCACCTAGAGTACCACCCATACATCGCTTGAACATATTCATTTAATCAAACATACAGGCCAAGCCAATCAGGCTTGCCATTCTAGGTGTCCTTTAGATTGCTTAATAAAGGGGAACCAATAAAGAAGTGCCTTTCTAAGAATCCTATTGCTAAGCACATTGATTTGTCCTTTAGATTGTAAGCCGCCCTGAGTCTTCGGAGAAGGGTGGGATATAAATGGGATTTTTAAAAAAAATCCTTTGTAGTCCAAGTCACTAGTGCAGAGACTGAACCCGTCTTAGGGTGGCTCAGCATTTAGGTTGGAAGGAAGGTTAAAAGGAACCATTTCCATCATGTTTCTATGCACGTTTACATTCAGCACTTGACCTGTAAGTTCTTCAGCTGAGCTTTTTCAAGCATGGGAGGATGACCAGGAGGGCCCTGCACCACACAAAGGTGTTTTGCAGAGACTGCTGGGTGCTGCTCACGTGGAGAACAGCGGCTCTGCCTGGAGTTCTTGCATCTAGCTGATTTGATTGATCGGTGCTTGAGAAGCACCCCCTCTTCTTTTAAGAAGAAATGTTGCCATTGGTACTCCTAAGTCTGCCCCTTCCGCTTGTTCAAAAACCAGCTTTGCTCCTGTCAATGCTGCTGACATCGGATGTTCTTGCTTTGACAAAAGATGAAGAAGCAACTATTTTATATTTCTACTTGTGTATCACTTTTAAAGTTAGATGGAGAATGGAGGGGGAAGGAAGAATATGCATGCAGGATTAGTTAGACAACATAGTAGCAGAGCATTTTCAAGGTTGAATGTAATAAGAGGTGATAAAAAAGAACAGGGTTAAGTTAAGGAGGGAGAACTTACCCTTCAAACTAATGGAGAATGTGATTTATGTCAGCAACAAGAGGAGGGAACTATGTTTTAATATTATTGTGCTTAGGGGAGGGAAATCCAGATTTTTCAGCTTTACCCAAGCATTGCCAACATTATATTGCTCTAATAAAAGACTTTTAAGGTAAACAATGCCTCCGAGTTCTTTGAAGAGCTCATCCGTCAGAAACTTGACGGCTCCCTTCTCAAAGCGACACAGGGCACTCTGTACACGGGATTGCAGCTTCTAAGGAACACCTCAGGACTCAACTCTCCTGGGGACCTCTGGCCTTCAGCACACCCATAAAGATTGACTGCTGGGCATTCGGAATGCTGCTGCCAGGTTCACTGGGGAGCTGCCATCCAGCCCTAGACATTCCTGGGGTTTCTTAGCATATCTGGCTGAGACAGAGTCAGAGTCACTGGGACTAAGCTGCAGCATGTTGCTCCTCTGATTACGTCGGGCTTGTATCCAGGGCGCTGTCTGGCCTCTCCAGCATGTTCTGCATGATTGCCATGAGGTTTTCCAAGCCCCACAAGTATCCATCTTCACGGTTGCCTTCCACCCAGGGCAGCCGGTGGGTCAGAGTCTGTCTGTTGGGCAGCAGCACCGTCTTGCCAAAGTCAATCATCCAGACTCGGGCAAGCCCTGTTTTGTCATGCACAAAAAGGAGGGAGCTGCCTACAACCTGGAAGCAGAGAAAGAGAAGACTCAGCAAGGGCGAATGAAGGTGGCAGATGCCCGTCTGGTTGGCAGGAAAATGCCAGGAAGTGTACCTCGCTTAGCAAAGTTGGTCCAAGGGGCATCTAAATAGGCTTTACTGAACCAGCCAACAGTATCAAACTAGAAGGGTGCCACCGCTTGTCAATGCTAATATATTGTGCCAGCCTAGCCAGAAAAGGCATCCAGATAATAGGGCAAGGCTACCCTTCTGGGAGGTTCTCCCCAAACAAAGGCAAAAATGCACCTCATGTGCCTTGAAGAACTCGGACTGATCCAGCGCCGCTCTCATCTCCCGCAGCTGGTCCAGGTAGCTGTGCTGTGGAGAAAGGAATGACGCTCTGGAGTGAAGCAGCCACAAGCTGGGCTGGGGATCCTTCCCACTGACCCTCTGTACAGTGAAGAGGCTTGGAGTATTAACGCAGGCCCATGGTTCAGCTGGGAGCTTCATATATCAGAGCAACAAAGCTGCTGCATCAAATTCACCTCCAGTGAGGGGCTCCGTTGCTGAGGTTGCTGGGTCATCAAAGCCACTGCCGGAGCAATGGCAGAGGAATCCTGCAGCAGATCCCCAGACAGAACTGAAGGGCTGCGAAAATGTCAGGGGCCCTCCCGCTGGGGCTGTTGGTGATGGGAGTACCCCAAGCCCCATCGCCCACTGGGCAGAAGCTGGATTCTCACCAGAACATGTTTGTCCCTGTCCAGGAAGTCCCAGAAGGCCTCCACGACCTCCTCAGGTTGCCGGGTCTTCTTAAAACTGGTGCTGCAGGTGCCACTGGCCCTCTGGGGGTGGGGTGGGGGGAGGAAGAGGAAGAGCCTGGTCAGTCTACCTCAATCAGAGAACAGGCTCTGCAAGAAGAGCAGGAGGAAGCTCCGTGGAGACGGCTCTAGGAGCAAAACCTGGCTGGTCTGCTTGGAGGTTTCCTCCCTCTTGTTCATGCCCCAAGGGGAGCCACCCTGAGCCTCTTCTGAACACCTTTCCCAGGGCCACAAGGCTTGGTTCTGGAATGGCTTCTCCCGAGTGTCTCCCCGAACAGAGGACCGGCCAAGAGAGACGCCAGGATCTAATGGGCAAAAGGTGGCTAAGCTAGGGCAGGAGCCACACTGGGCTTCCTTGGCAGCAACGCAGAGACACAGCCAGGCGATGGAGCACTTTCTCTGCAGCTGGAGGCTGGTTGCCTTCCTCACCTTGATGCCCTCGATGCGGAACCCGAGCGTGCTGGTCGAGCTGAGCGACTCCCGCCATTGCATGTAGCGGGGCTTCAGCACACCATGCTGGGCATGTTCCTCTGGCGTGGGGGCGGAGGGGTCCACCGCCATCATCTTGTCATACATGTCGTGGCGCAGGCAGGGCTGCTGCCTGGCCTTCTCCAGCTCCTCCTCCAGGTATGTCCTGCGCAGGGCAGGGAGAAGGAAGCGCCCTTGGAGGCATTTGTGGGGCAAACCATTCTGCAAGGAGGCTGCCCACCCCCCTGCCCCCACCCCCCTGCCAAGGGTATTTGGCCAAGTCCCCTAGTAGGAGCAAAATAAGTCTCACCGGGTGCCCATTTTACAGTCCATGATGGAGGGGTTCTCGAAGCCGGACAGCAGGTCTTGCATCTGGATGTAGGGCTCCCCATCGTGCTCCACCATCCCATAATATGCTGGGACATAGGGCTGCAACGCATCGCCTCCCAGGCGCTCCAGGCACTGCTGCTCATTGGAGCAGTGTCTCTTCAAGACGTGGCCCAAATCCCCAGCCTTGAAGTTTCCTGAAGAGGACGGAGGGGTTGCTGGAGGAAGGGCTCCGGAGGCCCCCATGGAGGACGCCAGCCCAGCTTCCTCCCCGTGCGAGAATCGCTCTTTACCTGCATGGCCGGCCAGCTGAACCCAGGAGGAGCACTTCGGGAAGGAGACCACACAGGGTGACCACTGCACCACGCTCTTCAGCTTCTTCCAGGGCCAGTTCTGCGGAGGATGGGGGGGAGGATGAGGGGGGAGGGGTCTGCACCAGATTCAGAGAAATCTGGGCCAGGACAGCGGAACTTTTTAGGAGAGAGAGAGAGGAAACACCTCACTCAAACGATAGAGCTGGATGGGGACCGGCTGACCCAGCAAAGGTGAGGAGGCTCCTTGCAAGCACGAGAACAGCTGGTCTGACCCAGAACAGTCACGCTGGAGAAGAGCACCTGCTGTAGCCCCCCAGTGGGTCTCCCAAAGAAAATGGCACAAAGTGTCAGGAAAGGCCAAGGCTGACTGGAACCGGAAGGGGAAATGGGCTGGAAGGGCTTGGAGCTCATTGGCTGATGAGCCCACCTCACAGGGTTGTCGTGGGACAAAACAGGATGGGAGGGAAACCGCCATATTTGCTTCCTAAGATTCTTGAAACAAAAGCATGTATGTGTGTGTGTGGGGAGGGGGGGAAATAACCACAGCTCCTGTATTATTTTCTCCACAGCAATGAGTTCCAATGTCCATAATGCACGATTGTTACTGTCTTGAATTGTCTCCCTCTAGTTTCTCTTGAGATAATTTCAGAAACTTAGAATCAACCCCCAAACACTGAAGGCGCAGGAGCAGCCCCTCTCATAACCTGCAGGAACTGGAGACACCCAAAGCACCCCCATTCCAGTCCTTCCCCCCCTTCTAGATCCTCAGAGCAGCCCCCAAGTAAAAACTGGCCCCAGCCGTGGGGAAGATCCTGCTCGGAAGATCTTGGAGTACATGGGGAATCGGCCAGATTTGAACAGAGGCCTCTGGATGCCAGAGCAGCACGAACTGGGGTGATGATGTCTTTTTCAAAATAAACCACAAAATATGTTGCTTCTGTTGTATCACAAGATGCATACACCCCCACCCCTCAGCCGTCCCGGCAGCGCAAGCGGGCCATGCCGGCCCAAGCCCCGCGCCCCGGCCCCGGAGACGCCTCGGCCCCGCGCGCTCTTGGCTCAGCCCCGCCGCCCCGTTGCCCGCCCGCCCCCCGTCTCACCTGCGCGTCCCTGCGCTCGTCCCCGCCGGAGGGCGCTTCTCCCGCGCCGGCGGCCTCCAAACGCATCGCCTTCCCGCTCCGGCGAGGGGCCGGTCGCGTGGGAACGGCTGGCCTCCGAAGCGATCCCCGCCCCTCTCCCGGCGAGCGGCAAAGCGGAGCCAGGCAAGGAGAGCGACCACCGCCGCCTCGGGCGGGGCGGAACTACGCTTCGGGGAGGGCCGGGAGGGCGGGGCGGGGAGCCGCCAGATGCCCGGAATCAGCTGCGGAGCCGTCCAGCCTCCTGCCTTTACCGGCCGAAGCAACCTTCCCGAAGGGCCCCTCTGCCCCAACTCGCCCGGGCCTTGGCCCAGGATGAACCGGTTTGGAAGCCCCAGACACCCGGGACCGCCGGGAGAAAACGCCCATTTCATCCTAGCTGATGGGTTCACACACTGGACTCCCTGACCCATAAATTGCCTTTGAAAGTCTTTGAAAGGGGCCTGGGGGGGTCTTCAGGAGGCTGGAGCAAATCGTCTTCTGGAGGGTGTGACTTCCACCCCAAAGCTCTGAGTTTGGGCCTGACCCGGCCAGGTGTCCACGAGGCCAGGTGCTCTCTGGACCTTGCCCATCTCTTCTTCGGAAACTTTGGCCGTGCCCCCTTTCACAGCTGGTGCAGTCATCCAGGGTGACTCAGCACCTCCTTCCCACATTATATCACTCATGCTGCCTGGACGTCTATTCTGGGGTCAGGGATGTTTTGTGCTATGTCTCTCTCCCCCACCCCCAGTCCTATGGGATTTGTCATCAAATGTTGCATCACCCATCCCCAGCACAGCTCTTCCTCGCAGCATGCATGACTCAGACAAAACACAGATCTGGGAAGCACAGATCTGGGAGCGAGTCATGCTGCCGTGACTTGTTCCCTTGCAGAAAACATGCAAATATTCTATGAATGACCGGTTTCGTGCTTCCTCCGGAAGGCATGTGATAAAATTAGTCAGTAATGCTCCGGGACTTCTACCCCTGTCCATAATTCACTAGTCCCAAACAGCAAAGTCCCAGTTATTTATTTTGTCAAATTTATTGGCCAGCCATCTTACTGCAAGGTAAGTTATGGCATTGGAAGACTGGCACGTTCAGGTTGGTGGGCCTGATCAGTTGGCCAAATGTTCCTTAAGGAGAAAGTAAGGGCGAGCATCCATTGACCTGGCAATTCTTTTTTTTAACTTAAGAAATAAAGGCTATAGTCCTATTAGCACTGAGATGTGGTTAAACGGGTTGGTGTGATTTTGTGTATGTGGGAACCCAGCCAGCCATTATGTCAGCACGCTATGTGAACAGACAAAAAAGAACGTATACATTTCCAACCAGTTTTAGGGTTTTTAAAAATTTATTTATGATTTCTATGCAGGGTTTTGGGGGATATTTTACGTGTGGTTAGCCTATGGGAAATCCAGAGCGATATGCTAAACACCACAACCCATTATCCTGCTTGCACAAAAAAAACTGCCCACCGCCTGCCCTCCGACGCAAGTCCAACCAGCCCGGGTAGCAAAGCCTCCTCTGCGGCTTCCCCGAGTTCAAGAGGGCTTCACAGCCGCCAAATCTCCTCCCTATTCCGTGGAATAAGCGCCAGCCCGCGTCCCCCATTGGCTCGCCCGAGCTGCCTCCGGCCCCGCCGCGCGCCCACCCGAAGAGGACCGCGCCCGGGGGGCTCCGGCCCGGAAGCGGCTCCTGCTCGCGGCTCGCCCTTCTCCCGGGCCCGCGGGCGCCGTCCGCGCAGCCTCGGCCGGGGGGGGGGCGGCGGGGAGCGCTAGGACCGCGCGGAGAGCCGAGGGGCCGAGCCTGCCATTGGGCGGAGCCTGCCATTGGGCGCCCGGCGGGACGGGCGGGGCCGGGCGCGCGGGAGCCGGCGACTTCCGACCGGAAGCGGGGGGCGGGGCGGCCATGCTGCGCGGCGGCGGCGGCGCTCGTCTCCTCCTGGGGCCGCGGGGGCTCCGGGCGCGGCTCTCCCCCGCCTGGGCGGG
Source organism: Vipera ursinii (assembly GCF_947247035.1). Taxonomy (NCBI): domain Eukaryota; kingdom Metazoa; phylum Chordata; class Lepidosauria; order Squamata; family Viperidae; genus Vipera; species Vipera ursinii. The sequence goes on from NC_139523.1 coordinate 25,381,263, forward strand.
CCTGCGCGGCCTGAGCGCGGACGAGGTTCGCAAAGCCCGGGAGGCCCGGCCGCGGAAGAGCGCGGCGGCCAAGGCCAGGCCCCAGGTGAGCGCGCCTTCCGCGGGGCCGGCGGGCGGGCGGCGGGCGGGGCTCCGGCCGAGGCGGCGCCTGACTTGCTTTGTCCGCAGCTGAGCGAGCGGGCTCGGGAGCGGAAGGTGCCGGTCACGCGCGTCGGGCGGCTGGCCGCTTTCGGAGGTGAGCGGGGCGGGGGCGGGAGGGAAGGAGCCCAGCAGGCGCGTCTCGGGCCGACGCTCGGCCTCCGTCCCGGCTCCTGGGCCGAGCGGCGGGATTCCGCCGGGGCTGCCGCTTCCCCCACCCCCCGGGGGTGCCGGGACTGCTCCGCCAGGCCTGCCCCGAGGAGATCTGCGGCGCCTCTGCCTCCGACCTGCCTCGGGGGAGCCGCTGCTCTCAGCGCTGCCACTGGCCCCTGAGGAGCCCCGGAGGCTCAGCCGCGGGGGGGGCTGCTCGAGGGGCTCTGAAAGGGAAGCGGAGTCGAACTTTGTGCTTTGCTTTGGGGGTCCCTCCCTCCACCGTCTGCGGCGAGGCTCCCTACCGGGCAGTCTGTGGTGGGCTGCTGCCCTAAACCTGAGCGCCCCGTCCTGCCCGCTCCTTTCCTCCCAGGTCTGGCCGTGGGCTTGGGCTTCGGGGCCCTGGTCGACGCGGTGAGGAACTCCCTCAGTGGGGACCGAAGCGCCACAGGTAAGGGAAGCTCTGCGCCGGGGCTGGGGATGGGTTGAAAGCTGGCGTGCGGTTTCCAAAAGCCAAATATGTCAGACCATGCTCTGGAAAGGGAGGAGAGCAACCGAGTGCCCCCATTTTCTTCCTCGGATGCCTCCCCACTTCTTGCCCGTGTGTTGCTGTGCAGGTGGGGCAGACCAGCCCGCCCTGGTGAGTTTGGTTCCACATTTCTCCCCTCGCCCCCAATCTCCCTGCAGGGAGCAGCCTTTCGGAAGCCAATGCGCAGCGGATGGTTGACACACTCTGCAAGATGCGAGGGGCAGCTCTGAAGATCGGCCAGATGTTAAGCATTCAAGGTAGCGATGGCGCTTCTCTGCTTGCTCTGCCAGAAGCTCCCTGGAGCAGCTGCGTCTCAGCTGGACCAGCCTCCCGTGTGCAGAAGTGCTTGCCCAGCTGGCAAGACTCTCATATGGGGGGGGGGGGGGTAGCCTGCTTTCAGTGGTCAAGCACTGAAGGTATGCTTACTGCTTTCCTGTCACTCCATATTTAGCAAACTGTCTCTTGCTGTCCACTGCAAACTTTGTGGCAGGTGGATTTTTTGGGACCAACCCCCCAGTAACCCTCCGTTCTCTCCACAGACAGCTACTTGCTCAGCCCCCAGCTGCAGGAGGTCTTCGAGCGTGTCCGCCAGAGTGCAGACTTCATGCCTGCCTCGCAGATGACTGTGTGTTTCTGATGTTGTGTCTGGGGGAGAGGGGAGGGTTCAGTTTTAAGCCCTTGGACAGTTCCAGTTGGTGGGACAGGATGGAGGGCAGCGGCAGGTACAATCTGGTGGCCTTGAGACTCTGCAAAGGGCAGGTCTTCCTGGGCAACCATCGATGTAGCTGTGCTGGCTGGCTGGCTGACCTTCAGTGCCCCCAATTCCCCCCCCCCCGAACCTGCTCTGTGGGATTCTCTCCTTCCAGGGGGTGCTGTCCGAAGAACTGGGCGCTGACTGGCGTGAACGGGTGGCCTCCTTTGACGAAATTCCTTTTGCTGCTGCCTCTGTGGGGCAGGTGCACCTTGGAGTGCTGAAGGATGGGATGGAGGTGGCAATGAAGATCCAGGTAAGGAGAGTGGACAGAGCCCAGCAGGTGGGAACCAGCGTGGGATGCCCTGTCCTGCTCCAACACTAACACCTGCCTCCAACACTCGTCCTTGCAGTATCCCGGCATTGCCCAGAGTATCCAGAGCGATGTGGACAACCTTCTGTCGGTACTCAGGATGAGCACGATGTTCCCGGCAGGTAAGGGGAAAAGGTGTAGTTTATGATAGATTTCTTGGGCTTCTGACTGCCATGAGAATTTGGGTTTTGGGGGGAGGAAGAGCTCCCGGAAGCTCAGCTGTGGCCCTGCCCACATCCCTGTCCCTAAAAAAAGAGGCTGCTGGGTCGTGAGCCTTGTGCCCCTGCGAGGAAGGCGCTCACCCTCTGCGAAGAGCCAGGAGGGGTGGGCATTGGGAAGGGCAGGAGGTGGAGCTGGGCAGCCCTCCGCTCTTCCCTTGCCAGGCCTGTTTGCAGACAACACCCTGCAGGTGCTGCAGAAGGAGCTGGAGAGGGAGTGCGACTACGAGCGGGAAGCCAGCTGCACCAAGAGGTTCAGGTGGGCCACTTAGTTAATGACCAACTCTTGCATGGGGCTTCCCCCAGATGGTGTCTCTGGGGAACATTGCCGGGGGGGGGGGCTCTTCTCCAGCAGGGGTCCCAACAGGGCTCTCTTTCCCCAGGCAGCTTCTAGAAGGCGACCCTTTCTTTGAGGTGCCGGAGGTGGTCGATGAGCTATCCACCAAGAGGGTGCTGTCTATGGAGCTGGTGGGGGGGATCCCGCTGGACCAGTGCCAGGAACTGGACCAGGGGACTCGCAACCAGGTGAGGGCTGCCGGGCAGGATCTGGACGGCAAAGTCTCCCCTTGGGGACCCAGTGTCCTTTCTGAACTAATGAACCTTTATTGTCAAAGTACAACCATGTATACATTGAGATTGGCTGAGCCTCCCTTCGTGCCCCCCCCCCACAACTCACAGTGACACAAACCCTCCATCTTGTTACACCATGTGAGCTAATTGCACAACACACCGGCCTCGCAAGTCAATCATGCATAAAGTTTATAAAATTATTTCCCGTTCAAAAGTCTAACAGCCCACGGATAAAAGCTGTTCTTCAGCCTGTTGGTATGGCTGGCTATACTCCTGTATCTCCTACCCGATGGTAGGAGAATAAAGAGGTACGGTCCAGTTTGTGAGTCATCCCTGAGGATTTTCCTGACGTGATCCACCAGCTGCCTTTCTTCCTCACCCAGATCTGCTCGCAGGTCCTCCGTCTTTGCCTCCGGGAGCTCTTTGAATTTCGGTTCATGCAGACGGACCCAAACTGGTCTAACTTCTTCTACGATGTTGAGAGACGCAAGGTGGGCCTTCCCTCAATTTCAGCTGGGCCATGGGAGAGGCAGCCCTTCTATGGGGGGAAGGACTGTGATTGCTGTGGCCCTCAGCACTGCCTGCCTTACAGGTCACCCTGCTGGACTTTGGGGCTAGCCGGGATTTTTGCAAGGAGTTCACTGACCACTACATTGAGGCAAGTGCCCCGACCTGGTGATTGTGGCAGCCTCAGGGATGGAAGCAGGGCAAGCCCCTCCCTGGAGACCCCTCCCCCCCAGTTCCCTTCTCCCCTTTCATGGAGGGAAAGGAGCCCCACTGTGGGCCTGATTGCTCCATTGGCACGCTTGGTTCAGGAACTGGAGGTGGGCAGGGGGTTCCCCCTGGCTGCAGAAAGGGACAGCTCGCTGGGCCCCCTGCCTGCCAGGTGGGCTCTTAAGACAAGGAGAAGGAGGGTCTGAAGGCTGCTGTTGCGACCAGGTGGTGAGAGCCGCTGCTGATGGCGACAGAGAGAAAGTGCTTCGGAAGTCAAAGGACCTGGGATTCCTGACTGGATTTGAAAGCAAGGCGAGTTCAATGGCAGGAAGGAATGGGAGGCCTGGCTTTAAAAGTGCTTTTGGGAGTGGCAATTGCACCCCCCCCCCCATGAGCCCAAAGAGCTCACTTGCCTGCTCTGGGTGGGCAGGACCCAGGCCTCGCCCCACACAGACTCTTTGGGGAGGTAGAGGAGCTGACCGCATCGGGGCTCCCCCTCCTCCAGGTCTTTGAAGAGGCCCACGTGGATGCAGTGATGGTCCTGGGCAAGGTCTTCTCAACCCCGGGGCCCTTTGACTTCAGCTCCCAAGATACCACGCGCTGCATCCAGGACCTGATCCCTGTGATGCTGAAGCATCGCCTGTGCCCCCCTCCAGAGGAGAGCTACTCCTTGCATCGCAAGGTGGCCGGTGCCTTCCTCCTCTGTGCCCGTCTTGCTGCCGCTGTGCCCTGTCGGGAGATGTTTGAAGAAGCCTACAGCCAATACACAGGCCGGGAGCATGCCCACGTGGCAAGGGGAAACCCCTTCTAGGCTGCAGTGAGGGTCTCTGCCCGCTTCCACTTGTTCACAAGGCCTGGCTGCCTTGGCGCATAGGTAGCCCACCGTGTCTGCTGGGTCGTCTGAGAGATCAGCTCGCCATAAGGGGTCAAGAGAAGAGGGTTGGTCTCCTGTCCCTCCCTGGCCAGGAACCGGCCTTCGTCTCCAAGGAAATCCTGCTGCTTTGGGGGCCTGAAGCGAAGCCTGCCTTCCCTGCTGGGCCCTCCCAGTTCTCTGTCGCATTTCTGTGGGAAGCGCATCAGCAACATAGGGGGCTGTGAGGCTGTGGGTTGCGAGGGAAAGGGGCAGCTGCAAAGGGAAGAGAAAATGGCCGGGCCTTTGTGAATCGGGCTAGACTCAGCTGGCAGGTGCTTGTCTGGATGTCCATTATGCAGCTTTTGATAAACTGCTGCCCTCTAGATGGGTTGGGATATCACTCCCATCATCCCCAGCCAGCACGGACCACATTCTGGAGGAGCTCTGCAGGAGAGCGAAGCAGGGGGTCCAGGCTTTCCTGCCAGAGGTGCTGACGGCTCCCTTGCAGGAGCACCAGGGAATGGCTGATGCCGGCGAAGGCTCCCCAACTCACAGTGGGGAGGGAGACACCCTGCCTCTTCCTGTCGGTTTGCCTGAACTTGTGTGGTGGCCTTGCTGCTTGGCTTCTGGGCTGTGGAAGGCTGGCCAGGAGCCAGAATAAAGAGAACTGACCATCTCGCTGGCTGTGGATTGCAGTGCGGCCGAGCTGCCCCAAGGCTCCTCCACGGGGGGGGGGGGGGCCTCAGCCTTTCTGCGCCTTTATTCTTTGAGACCTGTGAGAAGGGGGGGGGATTTCTGGCAACCCCCTTGGAGAGGGCAGCCCTGCTTGGGCTGGGAGGCAGGCCCAGAACGGCCCACTTGCTTCTTGGGAACACAGACACACACAGCCCCTCGAGGGCCTGGGAAGGCGGCTGCTCTCTGGGCCTGCAACGCCCGAGGGTTGATTGGGGAGGGCCCACGGATCTTCTCCCCCCCTCTCAACTTTGGGGGAGAAAAGGTTGCCTGGCAGGGAGGCCCTCAGCAACTGTTCCCTTCCCTCCAAGTCTTCCCCCACCTAGTTGGCACCAGGCTCCCGGCTGGGAAAACAGGCCCTCTGGCGACCTTTGGAGCTTCGGTTGGGGCCCTAATGGCAGGCGCTCCGCTCAGAAGCACCTCGGGACCTTGAGGGAGGGGGGGTGATGTTTGGCTCCTCCAGGTGCTGGTGGGGCTCAGCACTCTGCATGTGCTCACTTCAGCTCACGCAGACGGAGCTGCTGGAGGTTGGCACTTGCCCACTGCCCCCCCCTTTGAAGTCAGCCCAGGGTGAGCCCCAGTTTGTCCTGATCCTTTGGGCCAGGGAGGTTCCTGTGCTCTGTCTGTTTCTGCTGGCCCAGGAGCTGATCAGGAGAGTTGCTGCTCTTGCCAAGAGAAAAATGATGCACAGTTGGGCTCTTGCATAAGAAATGGATCTTACTGTCAGTGTCCGTGTTCGTTTGCCAAGTTTTGTAATCTTGAAAAAGTTCATTTCAGAGCTGTATAAAAATAGAATTCAATCCGGTTCCCCTTCAGTGTCAATTCCGCATGAAATCGATGTTTAGTTCCTCAAGAAAAAGCCTCTGATCTATGCTTTCATCCTGGAAATTGCTGTCTATGAGGATGAGAAGCCTTTTCCTGATACGAACTCTCTGACAATGCTGCAGCCACAGGCAGATCAGTCCAAAGAATCGGGAAGTTTTAAGCAACCTGTGCAGACGCTGCTTAACTCCGCCGTCCCTGCTGTGACTCAGCATCAGCAGTGCAGAGCGTTCCCAACTTGGGTTGTGGCGCCCTGACAAGCCAGGGGTATGGCTAGGGTTTCTGCTCAGGCCTGTTTGGGAAACTGGGGGGAGGGCTTGAAAATCAACTGGGGGAGAATGGCCCCTTGCGGGTTTCCAGCCCCAGATGCTTCTCTGGGCCCTGGGTTGTGCCTGTCTTCCTGCCTGCTGCTGCACAGCTGAGCTGGAGTGTCCCCAAACTCTCCCACTTCCTGGAAATTTGCCTGCTTATAAACAGGGGCCAGCTGGCGGAAGGGCTCCCCACTGCTTGAGGAGGCTTGACATCGGGAGGGAAGATGGCGTCCCTCTTCCCAGGATTCCCCAGGGCTGCCATTGCATGGTGTCTAGAAGGGCTTGGCGTGCGCAAACGCACACACCGCTGCTGATCACTAAATTGATAGCAAAGTCCGGCTGTGAACAAGGCAGATCGATGGGGAGCACATTTGGGGCAAGGCAGAGGTTGATACGCAATGAGCCAGCTGCCCCCCTTCCAAGTGGCAGGTTCAGGGAGGGGGAGCAATTGGAGCCTTGGCCCCGGCTACCTCCTCTCTTGCTCTGCCTTAGAGGCCTCCAAGCCTGCCGTGGGCCTTTCCCAAGAGGGGCAGAATCTGTCCCCTTATCTCCTGCCTGCCTCTGAGTGTAATCCCCCCCAAAAATTATGAGCACTTTGGCATTCTCTGCACCTGGTGCAGTTTTTGGCATCCAAGGCATTTAGAGGAGAAAGTGGACAAAGAGAGGCGGTGCTGAAAAAGAGGTTGCTTGGCCTGAGTTTAGCTGGGTTTTGTGCACACTACCTTGAGTTATAACCATGGTGTGTGATAGCAACAAACTTTAGGTTATTCAATAAACAACAGTCAAACCATAGCTTGATGGGCAAGCCCAGTTTTCATCCTGGCTCGCTCCTTAAAGGAGCCTTCAAGTGTGCAGATCCAACAGGCCCCAGCTGCACCTCCCAAGGAAGCAGTTGGCTGAAGCTGGCATCCATTCACCCCTCATGGCTGACAGGCCACCCTTGACTGCCCTTGGCCGTAAAGTGCTTCAGCAGACATTCTGAGCAGACTCCATGAAACCCTCCGCTGGGCCTCCCCTCTGGACGTTCCACAGCCTGAGCAGGGTCTCTTGGGGGTCTGTTTTGGCCGGCTCAGTGGATGGGTCCTCTCCACAATTTTAGAGGGAGGCTGCAAGGGGGAGTGGGGTGTGTGTGTGGAGAGATTATGCAACACATAATTAAGTGGCAAGGCCACTTAATTATTACTTAATTATTCTTGGTTAATTTTCCTTCCAAGTGTCTACTTTGTGCTCCAAGCTCCCTTCTCTAAGGAAGCTGAAATACATGATTTTTATGGGAGACGTCTAAGCGCCCTTGGGCTGTGCCACCATGTCCCCTTGGCAGTTCCTGTGGGCTCCTCCTCTCCAGTTTGCTGGAGTGTGAATCCTATCCGTTCCCTGCTAATCCCCCCCATGGGAAAGCCTCACTTCTGGGTTTAGGATTTAAGACACAGGCTGTTCTGTTGGCTGCCAACTCTAAACCTCTCATCTCGTTATTGTTCCTATAGCCCCAAGTCTGCAAGAAAGGAAGTCTTTGCCCAACAAGGGGTGCACTCAGTGAATGGGTACAAAATCCTTCCTGGCCACAGCTGCCTCTCAAGAAGGAGCTGCGAGTCCATGAAGACCCTCAAAATGGGAAGTAGGACCCTGTTCAGGGCAAAAGAGTTGGTCCAATACCCACAGCTAATCATCCTCTTGGGGTTGAGCTCAAGTTCTCACCCAGCCTTGTCCCCCTGGGACAAGACCTTGGCAGCAGCCAGATATTCTGGAACAAGAGATGCAAGTGGGCAGCATCCTGATGATATCTGGCCTCAAACCAGCAATTATCTTGATCAGCAGCCTTACGTGGACATTGAGCAAGAGAGGTGAGAGCACTGAGCCACCTCTCGGCTCTCTCCCCTAGCCCACATCTACGACCCAATCAGAGAGGAGGAGATCCAGCCCAACACGGGGTCCCTGACTCTTAAATCCTAGCAGCGGTATAACATGGACAATGGTACCAAAAGCTGATGAGGGATCACAGAGAAGCAGGATGGCTGCACAACCCCCATCCTAGCTCCCCCCCCCCAGCCCGAGGTCATCAGCAAGCACTCCAAGGCCATCTCGGGACAATACCCCACTCTAACCCATGACAGAACAGGGTTTCAACCATCCGTGCCTCCCAGGATGGTCTGAAGCTGTTGCCGGACAACTTTCTCCACCTCCTTCTGCAGGAAAGGAGGGCTGGAGGCAGGATGAAAGTTGTCCAAGAATGGCTTGTTTTGGTCAGATCCGGAGCTCCTTCTTCCTAGGGACTGAGGAACAAGACTGACCCTCCCTTTAACTCCAGCAGGGCACAGATGTCCGCCTGCCTCCACACTCACTCAGTTCCCAACAATTTCTCTCGGCCAACAATCTTGGTCTTGTGGGCTCTACACCCTGCCACAGCCAGACCCGGTTTCCATGACCAATTCCTGGTTCTTGTTTCTTTGCCCTTTTGAGTTTTCTCCCGCTGGTCTTCCCAGCATGTTTCCTCCTGACCCAACGCCCGCTGGGAGGGGAGCTTTTCCTTGGTGTCTAAGCAGAGCCCCTCCCCTCCCCAGGTTAGCCAGGGACAGAGGAGGATGCCTTTCCTGGGTCCTCCTTGAGCAGCCCCCCTGGAGGCCTGCCTCAATCTGGCTTCCGGTTTTCCTTGCAGAGGAGGCCCAGCCCATCAGGTGCTGCCAGCTGGATTTCATTCAAGCCGCCTTTCCCGGAAAAGAAACCACCACTCTCCGAGGGGGGATTTTTCCACTGCAAGGGTGTGTGAAAAGGGGAGAGTTGTTGGCTGGTTTTCTCCTTCTCTCTGCTCTGAGAAGGGGGGGGGGGACTCAGATCCCTGCCGGGGGAGGGGGGAGTCCTCCCCCCATCAGTCTCTTCGCCCCAGGGATGAAGGTCATAAGTGCCCCGGGGTCCGACGTCCTGCTCTCCCAGCCCCTCACCAGCATCTTCCCTCAGAGTGGAGATGCGGCTTGTGGTACCCAGATTCGGAGTCACCGCCCGTCCCGCCGAGCATGTGCTCTGTACCAGCCCGAGGAGCACTTGGGGAGGCGCACACAGGTTGGTCCCCCTCCCCAAATAGGTGACTCCCGCCCAAGAGATTCCCCCCAGGAGGAGGCTGATCAGCAGCCGGGCAGCGGCGCCTCCCCCGCTGCCTCGCTCTTCCTCCCAGACGGGGGATGTCGGTCTGTCGGCCGGCCTCGCAATCTCTTGCTCTCGCTGTTACTGAGGCAGCATCGCTGGTTCTCGCGGGAAGGAAGAGGCGCGGCAAGCATGTACAAAGTGCCGCTGCCTTCTGGAGGGCGCCTGTTTCTTTCAGGCGCGTCCTTTTCGCCGGCGCTCCGGGCGGGGCAGCGCGGAAGGCGCCCTCCAGTGCCCGGGCGCCAATCGGGGGCCTCGGCAACGGGGGCCGGGCGAGGGCTGCCTTCTGCGAGGCGGGCGGGGAGGGGGCGCGCTCTCGCGGAGGGGGCGGACCTGCCTCGCGTCCTGCGGGCCCGGGGCGTGGCCAGGCGGGCTGGAGTCTCTCCTCGGGAGGGAGGGAGGGAGGGAGGGGGTGGCGCGTGCGTGCGGCGGCGGCGGCGGCGGCAGAGACTAAGCGGGGTCCGCGGGCGGACGGAGAAGCAGGGGCGGGATCGGGCCCTTCCTCGCTCGCTCCCCTTGGATGCCGAACCGGGAGGAAGATCGCCGCTACCGCATCCAGGTGAGGACGTCGGCGTGCCGGCCGGCCGGCGGCAGCAGCGGCAGCTGCCCGCTTGCGGGGACCGCCGGGGGAGGGTCTCTCTCTGCCTTCACGATCACCCGGGCGCCGCTTCCCCGGCCGCATCCTCTCGGTCGAGGCGCGCTTCTCGGGGACGCCCCGGCCGAAGCCTCCTCGCGGCGCCCGGAGAGGGTCCCCCGGCGCAAGAGCACGAGCGTCGCCGCCCTCCGAAGCAGCCCTCCCCCGCCTTCCACGGAGAGCAACCCTTTCCGGGTTGCCCAAAGGGGCTCGCGCCTCCGCCCAGCCGCTCCTCGGCAGCCGCGCCGGGAAGGGCTGGGTTCCCGCCCTGCCGAGGCGGAGGCAGGCGGTCCGATCCGCCCCGCCACACCTCAAGCTGGCCGGGAAGCTCCAGCATCCTCCGGCCTTTGCCCGGCTGCCCCGCCCGCCGCTCTGGCTCTGGCGCCCACCGTCCTTCTCCACCGGTCCCCGGAGGAGGTGGGATGGAGCAGCCTCAGCGCCGGCTGCAACTTGCCAAACGGGGTTTCGGGAAACTTTTCTCTCTGCCTTCCCCCTCTCCGTCTCTGAGAGTGGGCTCGTGTGTTCCCCGCGAGGCTAGCAAGGCTTTAGGGGTGCAGCGCAGGATGCTGCATTTGTTGCATTACTGGGAATTTCCAGCAATGGCGCTGTGTGTGTATGTGGGAGTTGACAAGACATTGGGGTGCGGGTCACAGAGGGCAACATCTGAAATGCGATGCTACCAAGCAAGGTCTCTTGAAGTGGGGAGATCTTAATTTTCTCTGTTCTTGATGTGTAGGGGAGATGGTTTCTCTCCCGAATTCTTGGGGGGGGGGGTTTCCTGTCTGATCCAGCCAGTTGGACCTACTCAGAAACTGGGGTTCATGAAGTCTGCTGATCTACACCCTTCATACATTCTCTGATGTGCTTCCCCACAACCCCTCTGGAGAGCAGCCCTGACAGAGAGAGGCTGGGTGGGCTGCAGGTTTAGCTCCCCCTGCCCCCTTTATCTCCCAGAGTTTGCATTGGGGGGGGCACTGCTCAGCTCCAGGGTGTTCTGGGTTGAGACAAGTTCCCATCTCTCCCTCCCTATCCTCTCCTGGGGAGCTGCTGCCTCCCACAGGACCCAGCCCCTGAATGCCCCATCGGCCACCCCATCCCCTGGCTGCCTCGGCTATTTTAAGCTGCTTACAAAGTCCGCCCGATCAGCTTCCTTCCCTCCAGGAGACTCTTTTCCTGGGTGGGGCCACAGAAAGCTCGGTGACCTGTCCAAAGCAGGCTGGGGGGGGGCTCCCTGGTGGGCTCACTCGTGGTCAGAAATGAGGCTGTGTCAGGGACTGACCAAAATCAAGGGGTGGGGGCAGGATGAACGGGGCTCTTTTCAGCTGAATATTGGAGAGCCCCATTTTGGAAAATAGCCATGGGGGAAACCAGGTAGCGTAGCTCCCCTGCACCCATAATTTCTTGGGAAGGTGTTGCACAGGAGAGTGAGTAGATCCAGAGTTCAGGAAGAGGCTCCTAGGCTTTGGAGGGCCCCAGCCCAGCCCAAGGAGCCCCTCCCTCCAGAGCGTTCTTGTACCGGCCCCAGCAGGGAGATTTCTCAAGATTCCTTTCCCCAGCAAAGCTCTGGTGGTTCCAATATCGGGCACCTCCCTCCCACAGGGGCATCTCTTTGGGGGAGCACACTGAAAAGGAAGAGGAGTGGTTTCTCTGCCCCCCCAAAAGGTGCTGCTCCCAGCATCTCTAGTGGGCAGAGGCTGGAGAGAGCTGCTAGAACTCTGGTTGAGTTGGGACCCAATCCAAGTAGTGGGGAGGGGGGTCATCCTTGGGGAAGGAATGCTATCTGCACTCTGCATATGGCTCAGAAGACACCTGCTCATTGCATATCCTCAGGCTCAGGGTCCTCCCTGGGCTAATTCAGGCAGGGGGCTTCTGCCGAGTGGGGCTGGGGAATCAGGTCTTGCACATCCAGAGGGACTGACGGCATCTTTGGGGTCCCCTTTGGCGCTTTTTCATTCCTGAGACTGGAGACCCGGCAGGTGGGCTCTCTTGCCGGGCTTAGTTTGGCCCCACAGGGATTGGTCCACCAAGGCCCTTCCCGTTCCTCTCCTGGCACCTCTTGGACCAAAGGGCTCCGGCTGGTCTGCCAGGTCCTCCCGGAGTTTCCCACAGGGAGCTCAGGTGGCCCAAGAGCCTTCCTGGCCAGGCAGCCCTTCCCTTTCCCGGCTGCAACTGACCAGCTGGGAGCCCAGGAGGGTGGACTAGGGCCGGGCAGGGCGGGCTGGAGGGGGGGGAGAGTCCCAATGTGTTTCCCTGGAAGCTCCCTAGCCCTATGGTGGTGGGAAGAGGGGGTGAGCCCTGTTGATCTTGTCCTCTCCGGCTGCCAAAGTGATGGGGGTGTCCAGGGCGAGCCCCAGACAAACTGGGCATCCAACCCAAGATGGCCTGGGAGAAGATCGCATCCTCCCTCAGTTCCTCTTGGGGAAAGCATCAAGCAATGCTGTGACTGGGTAAGAGATAAGGGGGCAGCGGGGTGTGCTTGTGTGTTGTGCCCACCTGTTTTTAATGTTCTCTTCTTATAACACACAAGAATGACATGCAGTTTCACACAGACAGCTGGGTGTGCCGCTGTGTTTGTCCATGGTCAGGAGGAACAAAAGTTTGGCTGGTCCTGACCTGTGCCGCTTCCTCTGCCCTGAGTTGGGCGCTGCCATGGCATGCCATGCCTCTGAACTCAAGGGGGGGTGATGGAAAGGGGGGGCCTGTCTCCTGGTGAGGCTGCCTGGTGCAAGCATGTCGGCTCACAGGCTGACAACTGCACTTGCACACAAGGCCAAGCTCACTTTGTTACTTTTGGGGGGTTCCTGTCTTGGGCAAGTACCCTCCCTTTAATTAGTGGGGTTCAAAAGTTGACCAAACCTCCAAAACAGATTGATTCAGGAAACAGACTGTGGAAATGTATTCAGCTTTGGATTCAGAGGTGCTGCGCCAGTCTCCCCAGAGCCTTCTGCCCTCGTCCTGATCCCCAGGAGAAGCTCTCTCCCTCTCTCTCTCTTTTCCACTCTGGGGAGGGAGAGCTGCCCCCTCTCCTGCCCTCCTCCTTTGCTTGGGAATGAGTCCCACCGCCCCCCCATCAGGGCCCACAAACCCTTCAGCCGCTTGGGTGTGCCAGGCCGGCGGTGGCGGCGGAGGGGGTCATTCTGGTGGCAGCTGAGGAAACAAGCCCCTCTTGGCCAAATGTTTGCCCAGCCCTGGGGCAGCTGGTGTGCTGAATGGGGAAGGGGGAGGAGGCCAGGACACACACAGCTGTTGAGGACTCCCCCAAGATATTCAGGGGCAGCTGCTCGCCTGACGTGGGGGGGCCTCCGTGTGGCCCTTTTGTTCCCACCAGCTCTGGGGCAGCTGTTGGGTGGAAAGGTTTGACTTTGCTAGAAGGCCATCTCTAAACAAGACCTCGTCCCCCTCCCCACAGAAACATGTCCCCTAACCATGTCTGCGTCTGGGCCCCTTTGTGTGTCTCCCCAGCGTTCCAGGGGCTTCGCTTTGTGGCCATTGTGTGGGGCGCACACTTTGCACAAAAGAAACCCGGCTCTGTTTGCACTGTGGGGCAGAGTCCATTTAATGGCCTGGACCATCTGTGAGCTGAGGGGCGCCTGCAGGGAGGGCCGCTGGATTTCCTGAAGACAGGAAGAGTTTGCAAAGGTGAACTGAGGCCGCCACCTCAGCCCTTGATTACCTTTGCCCACATTGGTTTCAAATGGAGTCCGGGGCTGAAGGAAGCTGCATGGGGAGCCTTGCGCCCTTCACAGGTTCGCCTGGTGCGCCAGTTGCGGCCCTATCTTAGCCGGGATGATTTGTGCACGGTCACTCATGCGCTCGTGTCCTCTCGTCTAGACTACTGCAACGCTCTCTACATGGGGCTGCCCTTGAGGACCACCCGGAAGCTCCAACTGGTACAGAATGCAGCCGCGAGAGTTGTGTTGGGAGTCTCCCGATACTCCCACGTTACACCGCTGCTCCGTGAGCTGCATTGGTTGCCAGTTGTCTTCCGGGTGAGATTCAAGGTACTGGTAACAGTGTTTAAAGCCCTTCATGGCATGGGGCCGGAGTACCTTGGGGAACATCTGCTGCCGGCATCAAGCTCCCTGCGCCCTGTGCGTTCCCACAGAGAGGGCCTCCTCAGGGTGCCACCGATCAGAGAATGTCGATTGGTGGTCCCCAGGGGGAGATCCTTCTCTGTGGGCGCTCCGGAGCTGTGGAATCAGCTACCGGTAGAGCTCCGGATGGCGCCCGATCTTCGCTCCTTTCGTCGCGATCTCAAGACGTTTCTGTTTGCTCAAGCCGGCCTAGCCTGATGGGGATTGGTGGGGTTTTTATTCTTGTGTTTTAATTTTAATTTGGTGTATTAGAACTTGATTCCAACTGTTTTAATATGGGCAATTATTTAATCTTGTTTTAACGTTTGTATTTAGTATTTTATTCTGCCCTGTGAACCGCCCTGAGTCCTCAGGGAGAAGGGCGGTATATAAATATTATTAAATTAAATTAAATTAAATTCACTGCGGTTGTTCAAGATGGCAACACTGCTGGGGAGCAGAAACACAGAGCTGGGGTCCTACCTGCCCCCCAATGTTGGGGTTCCAGTGAAACAGCATGCAAGCTAAGGGCCCCCCTTCTGAAGGGGGGCAGGATACTGCACCTTTTGCAGTATCAGACCACGGCTGAGAGCCCCCCCCGCACCTACTCTAAAATGGAATGGGGGAAGACCCTCTGCCCCCCCCCCCTTATTTGATGAGGCTGAGGTGTGGTGGTCGAAGCCCAGGCAAGACCTTCTGGTGGGACCCAGAGATTGATGTAGGGCTAAAGCAGAAGAAAACATGGACAAACGGGCTGCTGGTTTACGAGCCCCCTGCATGGGGGCTGGGAGGTGTCAGACAGAGGGGAGATCCTGCAATGCCAGAAGCTTCCTTTGGGCCTGAGTTTCCAGGAGGCTGCAGCCCTCTGAGGCCACCTGGAGCCTGAGAGAAAAAGGGGAGGGTCTCCCCCACTCAGCAGGCGAACTCTGCTTCCACCTTGCAGAGAAGCGCCTGCTGGGCCATGCCTCAGGAAGCCGGAGAAGCAGAGCCGAGGCTGGGCTGAGGGAGCAGCTCTGCCGGTCCCTGTCGGGCTCATCCGTGGGGAACTGCCCCAGGGCCCCCTTTTCCTGGAAAGAGCCCCTCGTGTTAGGACTTAAGGACATCACTTGGGAGGCCCGGAGGGGGGGTCTGCCCCAAGGACTTTAGCCACCAGCTCAGCAGAACTTCGGAGCCTCTCCGACACCCCCCCAGCCAAGAAAAATGCCACGCCCATTCCTGATGAGGACAGGTTGGCCTGGGGCTTCCCGGGCAGACCAGGGGGATGCTGGCCAGAGGCCGACACACTGCTGGCTCCCGGAAGGAGAGGCTCGCTGAAGCCTGGGCCCGCCTGTCAGGACTGTGCGCCTCTCCTTCCCCAAAAGGCAACTGGCTCACCTACCGTCTCCCACCTCTGGCCCGGCACAGGTGAGCAATGAACAGACTGCGGCAGAGTCTCCGGCGCAAGAAACCGTCCTACATGCCCGAGGCGAGCCGCCCCCACCAGTGGCAGGCCGATGAAGAGGCGGTGCGTAAGGGGCGCTGCAGCTTCCCAGTGCGGGTGAGTGGCTCTTCAGCCCTGGCTTTGGTCCCTCCTTTTCAGGCTGGCCCCAGCACCCCTCCACAGCCCCACTAAGGCCCTGGCCAAAGGGGCTGCGCCTCTGACCCTTCTGGGTGGGCTGCGAGGGGGGCAGCCCCTTTATTTATTTGTCTTGCAACCAAGGGGGGATTCTGGTGATTGGGGCTGCGCTGGGTCCCCTCAATTTGTGCGTCGCCCACCAGCGGGGCTAATCAGCTTCTGGGCATCCAGGACAGCCACATAATGTGGCCTCTGCTGCCCTTTCACTTCCGTGGCACCAAGATCCCCTCTGCTGACAGCTCCTCCCTCCCTCCCTCCCCACAGTACCTGGGCTACGTGGAAGTGGAGGAGTCCCGAGGGATGCAGGTGTGTGAAGAGGCGGTGAAGAAGCTGAAAGCGGTGAGGGTCCAGCTGACCAGGAGGGGGCTGATGCCCAGGGAGGGCTCTGGCCAGACCAGAGGCTGGGCACCTGTCTCGGGGCCCGAGCAGTGGGTGTCCAAGGGCCTTAAGCCCACTTTGCAGCTTCCTCGTTTCTTTGACTTTCTCTTAATTAGGCCTCTGCTAGGGGGGGCTGCCAGATGGCCGCAGGTTCTTATTGGCCACACAGAATCATAGTTGATGCTGGACCCCGTCAGCCCCCAACAGGAGTTCCCCTCCTTCAGTCTGAGTCTGGCGGGGGGGGCGTGCCCAAAACCACCTCTTCGGTCTTTGGGTGACTCATCAGCAACTTTGCACAAAGTATTGCCTGGATTCATCTTTGCGCCATTCATGAAGCCAGTAGCTCACCCAGGGCTCTGAGTTCACACGACCTGCTTACTAAGGCTGACCTTTGGCAATTTCAGCATGTTGTGTAAGTGCAATGGTTGTGTGTGTCATGCAAACATAGCCATTTCAGCATACTACAAAACAAAGTTGCTCCTTCTAAAACATTTTAAAATAATTATTGATGAGTTTTAAGGATTATCTTCAAATCACAAGTCTCAAAACAAGCAGGCAGACTTTATGCTTTAATCTGTGAAGCCGCTGTTTGTCATTTGTGTTAATTCCAGCAGAGGAAGCCAAGGCATTGATTAGTGAAAGATAATTTGATGGATTTAAGATATGGCTTAAGTACGTAGGCTTTTATATAAAACCATTGTTTTGCGGAGGGGGTGTGCAAGCTACCGCTGGGTGGGGAAGGGCTACGCATCTCAGCTGCTGAATTTCCCAGAAGGCAAAGAGCGGGGGGGGGGAGGGAAGGAAGGAGCTGTTTCCACTGCAAACTGCAGTGTTTATAAATAATGTGCCAACAAAAATAGAGTGGCCTGACTAAGAAGGCCTTTTAGTCTTTTGAATAATTTAGCTAATTAATCCGAGGCACTGGTTGCAACGGGCACTTTGATTGCTCTTAATCCAGCAGTCTCCTGTCTCCTCTCTTCGCTTCTCCGTTCCTGCCCTCACAAGACCCACCCATACCTGGACAGGGGGGGCAGGTTTGCAGGCACAAGACTTGGCGGGATTCACCCATGTAAAGTGAGGATTCCTTGACACGGGCCCCCAATCCAGTGGCCCCCAGCCCCGTGCCAAGGAGAGCAAAATGACCCATAGTTTCTCTCCTGCTCCCCCCCCCGCCCTCAGTGGGCCTGTTTCTGCCCAGAGGAGTATGGAGAAGGAGCGAGCCTGGGGGCAAGAGGGCTAAGCCCCACTTGGGAGGTGGGCCCCTGCTGATGTGGTCCTTCTCCATGGCCTCTACAGAGCAGCCGCAAATCTGTGAAGTCTGTGCTGTGGGTCTCAGCCGATGGGCTGCGCGTGGTGGATGACAAGACCAAGGTAGGCATCTGGTGGTGGGGAGGGGCAGTGTGCCAGTCCCAAGGGGTCTCCCCTTCACTGCCCAGAAATTGCTGACCTTGGCCACAGCTGGGCTCTGATTAAGCGGGGGGAGGGAATGGCAGGAGGCAAGGCTTCCTCCCCCCTTGAGCCAGAGCCACACCGTTGTTCATGGCAGGGTGGGAGTGGGGGGGGTCCTTCTCAGTCCAGGTGCAAGCAACAACCATGAAGGTACCCAGAGCATGTGCAGATTGCAAATAGGGCAAATGTCCTATTTTCAGTCTGGTGGAGCTGTGGCTGTCCCCCGTCCCCCCCCCAGGACCTGATTGTGGACCAAACTATCGAGAAGGTTTCCTTCTGTGCTCCCGATCGCAATTTCGACAAGGCCTTTTCCTACATTTGCCGGGACGGCACCACCCGGCGCTGGATCTGCCACGGCTTCCTGGCTCTGAAGGACTCGGTGCGTGCTGTGTGTCACACGTGCACACACCCCGCCACAAGGGAGGGATGCTGCCCCTGGCAGAGTTTCTCTGCTTCTCCTCCTGCCCTGGCCTCAGCGCCCCTTGCCCGGTGGGTGGGCAGGATGCCCAGTGAGCCCCTCGTGGATCTGAGAAGGTCTGGCATTTTCCAGGCTGTTTTGGAATGCTGGCTGGTCAGTCGATGGGGAATGTCCAGGGCTGGGCTCACCCTTTCTGCCTTCACGCCTCTCTGACTCTTCAGTCTTCCCAGGCTCATGGGGGGGGAGGTGCACCCCATTTGCCATATCCTTCCCCCCACAGCAGAGCCCCACGTTCACTTGCTTTGTCCCTCCGTGCCAGGGGGAGCGGCTGAGCCACGCCGTGGGCTGTGCCTTTGCCGCCTGCCTGGAGCGCAAGCAGAAGCGCGAGAAGGAATGTGGGGTGACGGCCTCCTTCGACGCCAGCCGCACCAGCTTTGCCCGGGAAGGCTCCTTCCGACTGCCCGGCCCCCCGGCTCCCACCTCCCGGCCCTCTGGAGCACGCCCCCCCCACGACAAGAAAAAAGGTAGGAGGCACCGGGGCATTCACGTGAGCTGGCACCCTGGGCTGCAAGCCTTTGTGCTGTGGCTGCCCCGTTGAAAGATTTGGAAAGATAGCTTGCTGAGGAAGATGGGTTTCTGTCCAGAGAGAGTTGGGGACTACATCTGGGGGGGAGCCAGCCTGATTCTGTTCTACTGCCCCCTTCGGATGTCAGGGGAAGGGAGCTGCTTTCTTGTGAGTCCTCAAGTCTACAGTTGTGGCCTCTTCACGCTCCGTGTGCTGGAAACAAGCCGGGATCAAACCGTATTTTCAAGGGTGGACACGATGACTTTCCAGTGGGGAGGACCCCAGCCCTTCCGAGAGACTCTGCACCCTGACCTCTCTCTGGGCCAAGCTTTGCAGGGGACAAGGAAGGAGGAGGGGCTTGGCTGCGCTGGTGGGGGCGCTCCAATGGACAGCAGGGGCCTTGGGGGAGCGGCACCAGCGAGACCCCTGTTTTGTTTCCTCTTTTGCAGCAGAAGCAGCAGCTGCCCCCTCAGCCCCGATCCCAGCCCCTGCCCAGCCCGGCAGCGCCTCCCCTCCCCAGGGGGCCACCTCGCCAGAGGAGAAGGCCTCGGAGGCTGGGGGGGCACACGCCATCCCACGCCGCCACGCCCCCCTGGAGCAGCTGGTGCGGCAAGGCTCCTTCCGAGGGTTCCCCAGCCTGAGCCAGAACTCCCCCTTCAAGAGGCAGCTCTCCCTCCGCCTCAACGAGCTGCCCTCCACCTTGCAGCGCAAAGGACACTCCGGGAGCCACGCAGGTGAGGCGGGGGGGGGGGGGCTCTCGGCTTCCTGTCAGGGGCAGAGGCCACCTTCTCCGGGGGCTGGCCCTCAATGCGGGGGGGGGGAGGAGGGCAGGGGCTGCCGGTCAGAGGGAGGCCAGAGGGGCTCTCTGGTCCAGGGGAGAAGGGGGCAGAAGGAAAACAGGGGGAGGGAAACAGAAGCCCCACAGAGCCAGCTGCTCTGGAAGCTGGACTCCCTCCCTCCCTCCCTCTCTTCTGCCAGAGGCGGAGGTAGCCCCTAGCAGGGACTCAGACGGCGTCTCAGCTCTCTGCACTCAGATTGACACATCCCTCGCCCAGACGGCTGGAGAGCCCCCCGCAGCCCTCCTGCCCACAGAAGGGGGCGGCACAGGTAGGGCCAGGAGGCTCACTTCCCCTCTTCTGGGGTGGGGGGAGCTCTGGAGGCCTGTTTGGGAGGGCCGCTGGTTGACCTTTGTCTTGCCCTCTTCTCAGGACCCCCTTCCTCATGGAACGACCCCCAAGCCAACCCCCTGTTCCAGCCGGGACATAAGAGGACCCCCTCGGAGGCAGAGCGCTGGCTGGAAGAGGTTGCCAAGGCTGCCAAGGCCCAACAGCACCAGCAGGTGCCTCTGGCCGCCCCCCCACCTCTACCCGGCCTTCCTCTGAGCTACGAGGCAGCCCCTCTCCCTGCAGGCATCTTTGCGTCTCCCCACGTGCCCCCCACCCTTGTACCTGTGGGCACTGCATACACGCCCTTCCCTGCCCTCCCCAGCGTGCCCATAGTGGGCATCACGCCCTCCCAAATGGTGACCAATGCCTTCTGCTCTGCCACACAGGCTCCCATTACAAATTTGGAGGTCAAGGCCAGTCCCTTCCCTCAGGCCCTCCTGGACCCCCCTCTGCTCAAAGCCAATGGGACTGTCTGGGCTCCTGAGCAACCCCCCCCAGGCATTTCTGAGCCCCACCCTGAGCCCCCTGACCCCTTTGAAGCCCAGTGGGCTGCCCTAGAGTCCAAGGCTCCCCCTGCTGCTTCCAACCCTTTTTCCGGTGACCGGCAGAAAACCTTTGAAATAGAATTGTGATCCTGATTCTTAAGGTTGCCCTTTAGCACCCCATCTTGCTAGGCCAGATGGTCTAAATTTTGGGGTGTGGAGAACTGGCCAGGAGCAGCACTTCGAAAAGTAGCCCGTGGAATTTGGGAGAGCTGCCCCCAAGCTGCTGGCCCGACCAGATCATGGCTGGAAAGCCAGTTCCTCTCCCACCCAGGCCGAGAAAGGGGGGGGCAGTTGGAAATCAGGGTGAGTAAGAGGCCTTCCTGCCACAGCCTCCAGAAAGCAGGGGGTGGAGTTGGTGGTCCCTGCTCTCTTCCCCCTACCCCTCCTTGTGAGGCAGCAGCAGCACCAGAGCATCCGTGTCTTCGTCAGTAACAGTGTCCATCTTTCTTTGGCGTGCCCCACTCCGTGCATGACAGGCTCCCTGCTCTCTGGGCAGCTGTCCTCTCCTCTTCCCAAAGGGGGGGCATCTTTGTGCAACTGCTGGCGCCTCAGCTCCCCCCCCCAATGCCTGTGGTTTGGCCTGAAGCTATGAGAGAGGCTTCTTTCTCTCCCTATGCCGAGTAACCCTTCCTAAGGCTGAGATTCTGACATGCTGTGCACTTGGTGGAGGGGGCACAAGAAGGGTTAGAGTTAGGGTACTACATCCCCCCAAGGAGCAAGAGTTTGGATTAAAGGGGGACCTATAAGCTTTTTTGTTCCTCTGGGGGCAGGAGGAGGAACCAGATTTCTTCTCCAAACAATGGTGGGGGATGGTTATTGGAGAAGAGGTGCCCCCCACTTGGCTGGGATGGAGAAAAACTCTTCAGGTTAATCTTGTTTTTGCATATTCCCAATTATGGGTCTGGCAGGGTACTAGTGTTTAAATGACAGGGGGAGGGAGGCGGCGGGGGGGGGGGGAAACAAGACATTCTCATACATTTCAGGGTGATGCCAGGGTGATTCCCCTTGCTTCGCCTCAGTAATCCATGCATGTGAGTGGGTTGGAGGCGGGGAAGAATCCCTCCAAGATGTAAAGACTTGGGAAGAATCTTTTCCTTGGGGGGGGCTCAGGATCACCATTCAGGGATGAAAAGGGTGAGTGTTTCCCTACAATTTGGTCCAGGCGAGATCTGGAAGGAGCAGCTGAAGGAGGACTGGGGGAGCAGCTATTCCTCCTCCAGTGGGACAGCCGGCTTTAGGCAGGCTCTTGAAAGCAGCTGCCTCCCACCCCTTCTAAAAGCAGAACTGCCCTTGCTTCTCTCCCTGCCCCTCCACCTCGGGGGAGCAGAGAAGACAGAAGTTGGGGAACAATGCCTTGCCTGACTGCCTGGAGGATTCCAAAAATGGCAGGGGATGTTATTTTTTATCTTATTTTGAAACTTTTTGTATTAAAGAATCCCACCTATTTGTATTATATAATAAATAACAGAGCCAGTAATATAATATCCCACTGCAAAGCTTGTATCTTTTATAGGGGGGGGGTTGGTGGTGAAGGAAGACACTGTGAGCCTCTCAGCACAAGTAAGGCAAATGCGGCGGGGGGGGGGGGGCTTCCTGTCTTGGGGCCTTCTGCAGCCTCTGCAGTCCCAGCAGATATTTTATGGGGATGAACCACGAAGGTTCAGTGGTGGTGTTTGCAGGCACTGGCTGGCCTTGCTCCTGCCAAAGGTGCCCACAAACGTGGCTGGGAGTCTACGTACATGCCCAGCCAGGCAATGGCTTCTCTGGCTCCGGCCAGCCTCTTCTCCATTTTGCTACGTGTCGAGGGACCCGTCAGCCTGGGCTCAGTTCTTCCCGAAGGGCTGCCGACGCGTCCCGGAGGCGACTGAGGCACCCTGACCAGCCCGCGGTTACCACCCTCCCCCACGGCTGGTGGGGGTCGTAGCCTCTGAATTCGGGGTTTAACGGCATACCGCAATTCGGACCCAAGGCAGGGTGGCAGCGGGCGGCAAGGCCTCTAGGTAACAGCCCCGGGACGTCGCTGTGCGCTCCGAGCGCAGAAATCCCTTTTCTCCTTTGAGCGGCGCGGCCGACGGTCGCCTTTGGAGGAGAGCCAACGCCGAAGAAAGCGAAATTGCCAAGCGGAGAGACGAACGGGCCGAAGGAGAGGACGCCCTGCACGCGCGGTGGCCAGCGCGCGTGGCAGCCTGCGTGGGGGCAGCCGAACGGGTCGCTGGGCTCTCGGAAGGCGAGGCGCGTCAGTCGCCTTTTGCCAACAGAGGCCCAGGGCCGACTGGCCCGTCGGCTCATTTCCCGCTCAGACCCCCGCCTCTCACCCTGAAGGGCTCCGGCCCCCAAAACCTTGCAGGGCCGTTGTACGAACCTCTCGAAGGGAGGAACTCGCAGCCACTAGGAAGGAAGGGCAAAGGCTGCCGCCGGGACGCTTTTGCCCAGCCGAGGGAGGTCGCCGGGATCGCCGTCCCTCAGCCGGCGGCCTTCGTTGAAGGAGTCGGGAGGCGGATTCCTGCGGTCCCGGGAAGCGGAGCTGCGGGTTAGACCTTCGCCCGAGGGCAGCAGGAGTTCTTCCCGGGCAGCGACTCTCCTCTGTCCCCACGCAAAAGACGGAAGCGGAGGGAGGAGGGGCGCTACTATGCCCGCCGGTTTGGCCTCGGGGATTAGCAACGGGGGGGGGGGCTTTGCTATAGCGGGTCGTCGGGAGACACGAAGGGCCAAAAGATGGACGGTGGAAGTCCCCCCATGCGGGTCCTTCGAGGCCGCTTCCAACACTGTTGAGCGGAGGGCCCCCAATCCAAAAGGGGACGGAGGAAACGGGGTGGAGGTTGCCGAGCAGCTCTGCCCAACGAACGGTGGAGAAACTGCGCGGCTGCTCGAGTTGGAGCGGAAAAGCCCTGCGTGTCCAGCTGCCCCTTAGCCCCACATATTTCATGCCTGGAAGCGCTCTGCACATGTTCGAGAGCACCCTATCCGTTCCGGAGCCAGGGTCGGTGACTGAGTTTAACTCCTCTAGCTTGCGCGGACCAGGTGTTGCCGTTGCTGATTCGGCGTCGCCCGCTTGCACTGGATTCAGCAAGCCCGGATTGCGATCTTGGCGGTCTCTGCTCCGCGCCGGGGCGAGACCCGCGCCCGCCCGCCCGGCGGCCCGCCAGAGCCGCTCCACGGAAGCCGCGCTGCAATTGGCAAGGGCGGCTTCTTGCAGCAGTGCAATTTACAGTGAGATTAACTCCCTCTCCCATTTTTTTAAAATATCCCTAACCCTCCCTCATTCCCTGGGAGGTGGGTTTCCCAGCTGTCAAGCGCGTGGCCTTGTGGGAGTTGTAGTCCTCTTGTGACAGATGCCTGCTTCCCACCCCCAGCGGGTAAAGCGCTTGCAAAGGAAGGAGGGGAAAAATATTAACGCCAAAAAAGTGTCTGTATGTGTATGTGGAGGAGAGAAGTCTTCTGTAAGACCCAGAGACTACATTCCCCATGGTGCACCGGGCTCAGCGGAGCTGGACTGTGATTGGCCCCCCTTGCTGCAAGCTGCTCGAGAATGAATAAAATTGTACAGTATATTCCGATGTGAGAGGTAAAAAAGGGGGGCTGGGAAAAAGAAAAAGAAAGAGAGAAAAGAAAGGGGGCAATCCGTGGCTTCTCCCACCAGCCCAGACAGGCTGGGTGAGGCATTTTCCTACCGTATCAAAATGGCCACAGCTGTGCACAAGTCTATCAAATGGTGAGTGAGTGCCCCACATCTGGGGGGAGGGGTGGCACGATTCCCCGGAAAACACAAGGGGCAGGGATGCAAAATGGGGGGAGGGAGATGACTGGAGTCTCCCTCCCCTCCCTTCGCGCGGCGGGGGCTCAGCCGTTCCGGCAGCTGCTCTTGGCGGCGAGAGGAGGGGGGGGGGCAGGAGAGGCTGGGTCTGCCTGGTTGCTGGCAGTACAGATGGGCACGGGGAGGGCACTTGGGGCTGGAAGGGGTGGGGAGGCGTCTGAGAGAGGCCCCCGCGTGTGTGTGTGACTGCGCGTTCGGCGGATCGGCACCAGCGTGGGCTGGGTCTCGACGTCCTTCCCGGTGTCCCGCGTGGACGTCTGTAGGCACGCGTGTTGCATGAGGGGCAGCGGTACAGGTGTGCCGAGGAAACAGGTGCCGGGGCTTTCCCCAACAGGACGCAACGGCGAGCCGAAGCGGCAGGCGGCCGGGCTGCCGGGGTGGGGTCCGCTACTGCTCTTTTCCCCATTGTTCGATGCCGGAGGAGCTCAGCCTCCCCGTGGGAGGAACTGAAGGCATTCCGCATCCCCGGCCACTCCTGGGCCGGGCCAGCAGATAGACAGAGGGCCGCTTGATGCCGTGCCCCAGCCGATGCCTTGAGGGGAGACTTTGGCGGGCTACGAACAGTCTTCGGATCCCCTTTGGGCAGGGGTCTCTCGGGCTGGTTTCCCAAGGGAGGGGACTCTTCCAAGGGCGAAGGGTCTCCTCCCTCTCCTCACCCTCTGGGTCAGCCGAAGCCATCGCCTCTTCCTCTCCGGGACCAGCTCTGTTTCTCCTGAACGGTGGGAGGGGACGCGGAGGTCCCATGCCCTGCTGCCTCTAGTGGTGCGGGGTCTCTCCACGCTGCAACCGGCGGTTGCCTTCTCCAGTCCCCGCGGGGAATCCCTGGATCCGCTTTCTCAGCTCCCGGCAGCTTCCGGCGAGGGCTGGTCTCGGAACCGCGCTGGGCAGCCGGAGCGACCGTGGCGTGCTGGCTGAGGGCCGGGCCTTCTCTTGCAGCCTGGGCGAAGATTTCTATCGAGAAGCCATCGAGCACTGCCGTAGTTACAATGCCCGCCTGTGCGCTGAGCGCAGCATGCGCCTGCCGTTCCTGGACTCGCAGACAGGGGTCGCTCAGAACAACTGCTACATCTGGATGGAGAAGACCCACCGGGGCCCAGGTGCGGACATGCCCACTAGGCTGGGTATTGTATGTAGGGGCCACAAGAGCCAAGTGTTTAGCTGGGAGGAGGAGAGAGAAGCACAAACTCTGACTTCATGAGGACTAGGAGCCTGAAAGGGATGTGGATAGAGGCCGATAGGTGGGCATCCTTCCCCCCCAGGGCTCAGTTATCCTTCCTGAGCTCCATGGGCATCAGGACGGGCTGGGTTCAATGGTGGAAAAAGAGCAGAGAAATGAAGCCTGCTTTTAAGCCCCCCCCCCCCATGCCAAGCACCATGCCAGGAGGGCACAGCAACCCAAAGCTGCTCCACTTCAGGGAGCTGGCAGAACTGAGGCTCCTCTGCCAGCCTTCTTCAGATACCGGGGGAGGGAGACTTGCCCCCCCATACCCTGCCAAGTTCAGGAAAGATAGTGGGCAACTCACCCTTCTCCCCTCCAGGCCTGGCACCCGGTCAGATCTACACCTACCCGGCTCGCTGCTGGCGGAAGAGGCGGCGGTTGAACATCCTGGAGGACCCGCGGCTGCGGCCCTGTGAGTTCAAGATTGGTAAGGAGCTGGGGGGCGAGGGGAGGCGGAGGGCATTTCAGCTGCCCCGGGGGCCTTCTCTGCAGCTGCCTGGCCGAAAATGGCCCCTGGGATTCTGGGAGCTTCAGAGTGGCGAAAGATGCCAGTTGCCAACCGAGTGAAACAGACCCAGTTGGGGCAGCAGCTAAATGGGAACACTCAAAAGGCCAGATCAGAACTTGGCTTTGAACCATGGTTTACGGAAAAGCACACGGAGCCCTGGCCAACCTTGCCGAACATCGGTGCCCAGATGATTTAGTTATTAAGCCAACTTATGGAGCTGCCCGTCTGCCAAAAGGAGCTCTGGGCAGCCAACAAAATTAAAGCATCTGTGGTGAGGAGACCGTTGAAAAGACTTCCCTTCCTCACAACATTAAGAGAGGCCCTTTTCTGCCTGAGAGCCTGTGGAATTGCTGCCTGCAGACTCCCACCTTGCACAGGCTGAGACTGACCTTGGGGCTTGCGAAAGGGATTGCAGCTTGCTGGGGGGGGGGGCTGGGGGAGGTCAGAGTGCCCCCCCCGGCCCTTGGGAAGATCTGTGTGTGGTGAGGATGATGCCCTTACCTTGGAAGAGGAAGGGGCCAGAGGCAGGAGGCTGGTGGGGGATAATTGAGGAGGAGTTGTTCTGCAGGTTCTGGGTGCGAACTAAGCCAGGTGTTGCTCTGGGTTGAAGCGTCTCCCTGGCAGGAAACAGCAGGCGGGGGGGGGGGGTGTGGAGAGAGGAGGCAGTGCCTGAAAGATGCAAGGAAGACCAGAGGAGGGGCTTCTTCTGCCTGATTCATCCTCCACTCTCCACCCAGATTGTGAGCCCCCCCTGAAGAAGGAGGCCTCTCTCCCAGAAGGCCCTGTCCTGGAGGCCCTGCTCTGTGCGGAGATGGGAGACAAGAAGCCAGAGACGAAGGAGGACGAGCTGATTTCCGACTGCCCGGTGAGGGAGGTGGAGGGCTGGGGTTCCCCCCCCACCAGGCCCTCAGGATGAGGGAAGAATCTGGGAGGTCTCCTTGTAGTTTCCCCCCTCCCCTCCAGCCTCCTGGTTCCAGTGTCCACAGGCCCTTCAGCTGAGCCTCGTCTGGGGTCTGGGGGGAGCAGCCTCTGACATGCCCCCTCCCCTTTCTCACAGAAGGCTCCTCTTGGGGAATTCCTGCACGATCTGGACCCCGAGGACCTGGACGATGATGTCCCCCGGCGGAAGAACAAGGCCAAGAGCAAGGTGGGCCCTGCCTCCGCTCGGCAGCACGAGGTCTGTGTGTCTGTGTGAGGTGGGGGGGGGGCTCTGGAGCAGTGGGGGCACAACTTTGCAGCATCTTCGGCTCATGGCAGCCACTGACAAGAAAAATATGCCCGGCCATAAAAAGCCCCGGCTGAGCCACACCACCGACAGGCTTCAGAGCCACTAGATTTGTCTTGTCCAGCTCACAAAACCAACATATTTTCTACATCTTAGAAAATATGATCTTCACCAATGATAAAGGGGAAAGATCACTTGGTTTCTGACTGTTTTCAGGCAGGGTCGAAAGAGAGACCCTCGTGCACCGGTCGGAGCCATTTGCTGGAGTAGTTGGCAGAACCTCCAGTAACGGAGGAGTCTAGCTGCAGGCTTCCCAACAAGAGGTGGTGGGCTTCCTTCGGGCACCTCAGAGGCTGCTTGGGAAGGGCCCACCTGACCGAAAGGGGCTGGCTTGGTCCAAGGCCTTCCTCCACAGCTGCCTGGTGTCCTCCTTAGCTGCCAGCCTGGGTAAGGTGGGAGGGGCACCCCCAGAGGGGCTCCTGGGCAGCTGCCTTGAAGCCTCTGCCCAGGACCAGCCAGGGCAACCCCTGGGCTCCTCGCCTGACACCTGCTGGATGGCAGCCTCCCCCTGGGCAAAGAGCCATGGTGGGGAGGAGGGGCAAGGAAGGGGCTGCTTTGAGGGGATCCAGAACCCTTTTTTCTGGCACGGACCCAGGAGAGCAGCCTGGTGCCTGTAGTTCTGGGCTCTTCCTGGGTTGTGAGGAGTTCCCAGAGGGGTCTCTCTCTCTCTGACCTGCTAGAGATCACTAAAGCTGCTCCCAGTCACCCTCCCCTTATGAAACTCAAAGCAAAATGCCGGAAATAAAAGTAGATCATTTCCTTTAGGGTACAGAATTGATTCAAATCGTCTCCCTTCAGCTGTGTCAGAAGGCAAAAACATGGAAGTGATTCCAAGAAGGGGACAAAAAGCAGGGAGGGTGACAGCACAGGTGAAGGTGGGGAGGGGGAGTGGCCCCCTGACAATGAGAGATGCTTGTGCAATGAGGGTGCAAAGTGTGTCTCCTTTTCCCCACCCACCACCCACCCATGTTCATGAGATCTAGAAAGTTGCCTCAGTTTAAGGGCCCCGGGAGTGTTTTATTGCCTTTCTCTCCCACACAGGCCTACGGGATCGGAGGGCTGCGGAAGAGGCCGGAGGCAGCCCTGCTGGAGGACCGGGACAAGCCCTATGTGTGCGACAGTGAGTGAGGCATCCTGGGAGAATTGCAGGAGGTTTCTGGGCCGAGGCTGAGGTGGGGGGGATTGTTTGGGGCGTGTCCCACCAGGCTGATTGCAGTTATGAGTCCCCATGTCCACCCAGTTTCCCTGATGAGGGAGGGGCTGCAAGGGGAGGAAGGGGAAGCGGGCACAGGCTGGCCAGGAGAATGCCCCTGTAGGGCCCTCTGGGGATGGGAGGCACCCTTGGCAGCCCCCCCAATCACCTTGGAGAGAGGAGAAGCCTGCAGTTTCCAGGAGGGCAGAGAAGCTGGGGAATTTTGGGGGTACTAACCGGGCCAGCCTTTGGGGTGCCTCCTCAGCAACTTTCTGGGCTTTTCAGTCTGTGGGAAACGCTACAAGAACCGCCCTGGACTCAGTTACCACTACACGCACACACACCTGGCGGAAGAGGAAGGAGAAGAGGGTCCGGAGCGGCACACCCTGCCCTTCCACCGCAAGAACAACCACAAACGTGAGTGTCGCCTCCCCTCTCTCTTTGTGCCAGTGCTGTACCTGTAGCCCCTTTAGCGGGGGAACCGGCTTTCTGTTGGGTTCAAAGAGGGGTAGGGTCTCCCAGGCAGCACCCAGAGGGCCAGCAGCACAACTCTGGGGCAAAGGGCCACAATCTGCAGCCCCCCACCTTGAATGGGGAAGCTCTCAGCTCCAAGTCCTGCCAGAGTTCCCAGCCGGCCAAGGAAAACCCCTGGGCCGCCCTTCCCTCCCACAGTTGGGCCTCGCCTTGAAGGGGGCCCAGTCTCCTTTGCCAGCCAGGTCTTCCAGTGGAGGAAATGCCCCAGATGCCAGCCCACCCATGAAGGACCCCCCCCATGGAGCTGCAATTGCTGTCTTTTGTGAGAGTGCAGCAGCTGGAGGTCTCAGCCTGGGGGGGGTCGGGCAGGGGGGACTGTGAGTTCCCAAAGTTGGCACATTCGAGACAGGCAATCGCCTCACCCTCCCAGAAAGTCTCTCCCCCCTTCATCTGCCACTGAGGGAGGCTCCACTCTTAGCATCTCCCATCCTGATGCAGTTGCCATGGAAACACGGTGGGCGAACTTGGCAGGTGGAAGATTTCCAGCTTCGGCTTATCCAAGGAGGGGGGGACTGTTTGGGGAACGGGAGCTGGGAAGGCAAGCAGGTGTGTGTGGGGGAGCATTCATGCTTGCACATATATGCACATGGAAGCCTCTGCCTACCCAGGAAAGCTTGGGGGCTGAGTGTGCAAAGAGATGCCTTCCCAGCTTCTGAACAGAGGTCTTCTGGCCTTCTGTGTAGGGTGTGTGTGTGTGTGTGAGAGAGAGAGAGAGAGAGAGAAAGAGAGAGAGAGAGAGAGTTTCAGGGAAGGGGGAGGTCGGATGGGGCGGAAGAGGAAGGGCTCTTCCGCTGAGAAGGCTGCAGAGATGGGACCCCCGTTTCTTTTGGGGAGGAGGGGGATGTGCAAAAGCCTCTGCAGGTGGGCATGCCAGATGAAGCTTCTCCGGATCCCTTCCCTAGACTTGGGGGGAGGGAGGGAAGGGGGAGGGAAAGAGGCCGCCCCCTCCCCAACAAAGACATCCCCTCCCCGGTCTTGGTGGTTGCCATGGAGACACCAGCACCGTCGCCGGAGCAGAGTCTGCACAAAGCAACCGGGAGGTGGGGGAGGGGGCTGTTTGGAGCCGCCGTCCCTGGAGAAAAGGGCCGGGGGCCAGCAGGGTGTCCCCCCCGCCTCGTCCGAGACCTGCCTGTCTCTCTCCCAGCGCCGGTCGCGGACTCGCTCGCTCGACCGCCTGGACTGCTTTTCGCCCAAAACCTGCCTCCCCGCCCCTCTCGTGGCCCCGCCCCAGGGCGCCCCCCATTCCTTACCAAAGCAGCTCGGCCGCTCTTTCGGGAGATCCGTTTCCTTGCTCGCTCATCTGCTCGTCCAGACAAGCCAGAGGAGCGGAGAACGCAAGCGCCCCTCCCAGGCCTGGTTCCACTAAACCCAGTCAAGTCAAATATATTTATTTTATTTTATTTTATTTTATTTTCTATGCTTATTTCCTTTTTTTCTTCTTGCCATTTCTGGCGTTCTCTAGAGTTTTACAAAGAACTGAACTGGGTCCCAGAGAACCAGCGCAGGCACACAGGTAAACCCTCACAGCAGTGCTGAGAGGCTGGCGGCGTGGGAACGTGGGGTCTGTCTGGGACCCCCGTGCGGCCTCCCCTCCCATGTCCCTCAGGGGCTTCTCCAGAGTTGTGGGGAGGGTGAGAGGAAGCGCTCCCTTCCCCTGGTCTGTCCTGCGGGCAAAGTCTCCGTCTGGGGTCTCCTCCCAACTATTCCGGCATCCCCCCCAAATGCGACGGGGAAGGGTAGAGAGCGGAAGAGAGAAGAGCTCTGGAAGCAGCCGGGCAGGGCAGCACCTTCTCAGCAAGGCAGGCAGCTGCGCGATTGCGACTTGCCACCTTTTGCAGTGTGCCCACAATGCAGGCTGCCTGAGGAGCGCCTGAGCTGTGTTCTCCCTTTGGGGTTCTGTCGTGCACAGCCAGCAGCTTGCTACGCCCCCGCGCGAGGCAGAGGGGCGCAGGAGGCCAGAGCGAGCGCCCTCCCGCCTCGGGACAGCAGTTTGCGAGCGTGCGAGCGAGTGAGCGAGCGAGCGAGCGTGTGGCCGGCTGGATGTGGCAACCCCACCGCGGACGCGGTGGGGGGGATTTAAAAACAGAGGGGCGTATGGGACCACCCCTGATTTCGACCTCTCCTTGCTGTTTTGCAGCTAAGAAAGCTCCGGATGGGACAGTCATACCAAATGGTTATTGTGATTTCTGTCTAGGCGGCTCCAAGAAGACTGGCTGCCCGGAGGACTTAATCTCCTGTGCTGATTGTGGACGCTCAGGTGAGCCGCCTTAGTCTCTGGCCAAATGGCACCTGCGGGTTTGATGCAGCTACAGTGTTTGGGGGGCCCCGGGGACCCATGAGCCCAAAACTTTGCTCCCCCTTTTTGGAGGGAGGGAATAGGGTGGTAGAAGGGAATTTGGTGGCTACAGACAGCACAGCAAATGAGGATTGCTAAAGCCCTGCTAGGCCTGGCATTTTTGTGGCTTGGCATGGTGAGTATGCCCAACACTTTTATGGAGTACATGGTACGATGTATTTTCTGAGCCCTCCCTGCCACCCATCAATAACCGTCAAACTGGCTGTGTGGATGCTCTGCCAGCGGGCACACTTTTTTGCCCAGTGGCAGGACTCACCTGGGGCTCAGAGGCACCACCTGACCGCCGGGGAGTTCCTGCAGGGTGCCTTAAGGTCCTTACCTGGTGAGGTGTGGAAAAAGCCCCAGGGCTGGTTGTAGTTGACAGTAGTGGGGCTGGAGCTTTGGGTCTTGTGTGCCCTCTCTGTGAGGCCAGGGGTCCCTGCACTACTGTGCCCCAATCCTTCCCCAAAGTCCTTCGGCTTCCCTGCTGGGCTGCTGGCCCTTGGAGGCCGTTGTGGATGGACCAAGCCGTGAAGGCAGCTGCCACCTCAGGGGCTGTTGGTTCTTTCCCCACAGGGCACCCGTCGTGCCTGCAGTTCACAGTGAACATGACGGCCGCTGTGCGGACCTACCGTTGGCAGTGCATCGAGTGCAAAAGCTGCAGCCTCTGTGGCACTTCCGAAAATGACGTAAGCGACCTGCTGCTGCTGCTACTGGGTTTGGAAGGGCCACCTGGACGACAAGAGCAGCTTCTCCGCTCCCACTGCAGGGTTGACAGGAACCGCCTGCCATGGCCTGCAGAAAGCGTGGCCCGTTCTCTGGCTCTTTCCTAGGCCGGCGGCAGGTTCAGTCGTGGTAGCCATGGGGGGAGGAGAGCTGCTTCCCCTGCCCCTTGGAGCAAGGTCCCCGATGCGCCTCTCAGTGGCGGTCCCTTCCTCCCCCCCACAGGACCAGCTGCTTTTCTGCGATGACTGTGACCGCGGCTACCACATGTACTGCCTGAGCCCACCGATGGCCGAGCCCCCTGAAGGTAAGGGACAGCCAGCCAGCCAGGCAGGAGAAGGGCAGAGCAGGGGGTGGCTCCCTCTGTGGAGAAGGCCAGGCTGTGACCCCTGGCTGCTTCCGCTTGCAGGGAGCTGGAGCTGCCATCTGTGCCTGCGGCAGCTGAAAGAAAAAGCCTCTGCCTACATCACCCTGACCTAGGCTGCAGCCTTCCCCCACCCCCGCCAGCCTCAAGACCCCCCTCCGGGGGCTGGAATTGTACTGCAGGCCATGCCCAGGAGCAATGCAGGACCTGCACCCACGGTTAAGAGGAGCGACGAGGTTGGGCACCCAATATTTTGGCAGGGCTCCTACAGTGGGAACTGCCACCTGCCACCTCCTAGCCCCCACCTAGGCCACCTGTGGGGCCAGCCCACACAAAGCCATACGTCGGGGGGGGGGGGGGACAGAACCAGCTCCTCTGCCCTGGTTGTGGGGCAGCTCCTTCCCTCCAGACTGATGCATGTGAAATTGTTTGCCTTTGCTTGCAAGTCTAGAGGCTGGCTTCCCGGAGGGGAGGGGCGTCCTGGCCGTGGAGCCACTTCCTGCCTTTGGAAGCAA
Organism: Vipera ursinii; assembly: GCF_947247035.1. Taxonomy (NCBI): domain Eukaryota; kingdom Metazoa; phylum Chordata; class Lepidosauria; order Squamata; family Viperidae; genus Vipera; species Vipera ursinii. The sequence continues at coordinate 25,413,831 of NC_139523.1, forward strand.
CTTGCAAGGCCTTTCACCAGAGTTGGGACCGGCTGGGCGGGACGGGGGTTGGGCTGGGGGAGGGAGAGCCAAGCGCAATGGGGGTTATAACCACTAAGCTGCTGCAAGGCTGGGGGGAGCTGTTTATGATTTTAAAGGTGGGGGGAGAAGAAAGTTTTAAAAGGGCAGCCTTGAAATAGGGTAGGTGGGCTACTCCAGGAACAGAAGCGCCTGGGAGCAGCTGGAGGCCAGTGGGGGCCTCGCCATGCCAACCTCTTCTGTAGCTGTGTTGTTCCGTTGCCTGCAACTTTTGTGTGCTTGGATTGTTACGTGCATTAAATGTGGTCAGAATCGCCGCCTTCACGTCTCTGCCCTGACTTGCGACGATGGGGTGGGGGCAAATGCCAGACCGGGGTGGCTACTGGAAGAACAGCCGTCCTTCCTGGCCCCAGCAGGGCCACCCAGGCACCAGCCCAGCACAGAGCCCCTCTGGGGCTGAGGTTGGACGGGACCTCCCTCCCCTCCGGAGCTTTACCACCCCCAGAAAAGACGACTGAGATTTCCAGCGTATTACAGAATTTATTTTACAAAAACTGATGGTTCTCTTCATCAGCAACTTTAAAGCAGAATTAAATAATACAGATTTGATCTGCAAAAATTCTTATAAAATTAAAAACGAACACATAATACAACTGATAAGACGTGAGGCATTGCAGGAGAGCATTGTGCCTACCATCCCAGGCCAGACGCCGGGGGGGGGGGGATTCTTTTTCAAAGGTGTGGGGGGGAATCCTTAGACTACAAATTCCAGTGAGGTCCCACTACAAAATTAAAAAACCTAGCAAGGTTGCTGGGGTGGTGAGCCCAGAACAGAGGCGGTGGGGGGCCCCTGGCACCGATCTCCCCCTTACCCCCTGCCCGCCCAGAGACAGACAGACGTGGGGATTCCTGGAGGGCCCCTTGATGGCTTCCCAGCACCAGGAGCCAAGAGGAGACGGGCACCCCTCTGGCCATGTGCAGAATTAAGGCTAGAGTGGAAGGGGAGGGAGGTCGCCTGCAGCCCCCTCGGTGGAGGAGCCAGCTGGAGCGTCTCTGGCCTGGGTGACAGTCAGGAGCAGAAGCCTTCTCGCCTCCCTTGGTTATTTCCCTGAAACCCCGGTGGAAGGAAGGGGTGGGGGGAGGCATGCTGACCCTGGCAGGCCTGGGCCAACCCCCGGGCCAGGATGTGCTTCGCATAGATCATACGCTGGTTTTGCAATGTGAAGTGGGGGGTGGGGGGAAGTGGTCCAGGCCAGCTGTTCCCTGCTGCCACTGGCAGAAGCCCCAGCCAAGTGGGGTGAAGGATTCTGCAGGTCACAGAGCGGGACAGACACTCCCCCAGCTTGTCTCAACCCCAACACCCTCTTTGGGTGGAAGGGGCCCCTCGGCCAGAGCCTAGTGGAGACAGTGGAGTGCCCTTGGTGTGCCCTGCTGCCAGCCAGGCTGGCCCAGCAGAGGACTGGCACAAGGGCCAGGAAGCAAGGCAGGGAGCCCTGGTGCTCCAGAGCAGGCACCCAGGAGGGCCTGGGGGGGCGTCTGGGGTGAGGGGCACGTCCCCCAGCCAGGAGCCTTCCCCTGGGCCTCTATGGCTTTGTGCCAGCACAGGGTCCCTGCTGCAACTGGGAAAAATATCAACTGTGCTGAATTCAGTTGCATGCACAGAAATGCAATTGAAAAAAATTACAAACAGTACCATTGATACAAATATAGTGTTTTATAAAGAATGTAGACATTTAAACTTTTTTTTTAACTTCCTGAGGCGCTCTGCATTCCCTAGAAAATAATTTAGTTGTGAGAAAGTGCTCTGAGAAGTTTGGCTGCACTCTGCCGCCTAGCCCGATGGACACCAGCCGCTCTCCGACGGCCCTTGACCAGGGTGGGGGGGAGCGTGCCTGAGCTGCTCCCGCAGGGCTTAAGGATGCCAGCATCTGGCTGGCGGGGGGGAGAACCACATCCCTGGGCAGAGCAGGGCTGCCTCTCCACCCTCCTGTGTCGAGAGCCCCTCTCTTCAGGTGAGGCACGAGGGTGTCATGGGGCCGGAGCCCAGCTGGGAGACAGGGGGCTGGCGGTTCGCTCTCTAGGGGAGCCCCTGTGCTGGTGCCACACCTGTCTGCCCCCCCCACCGCTCACAGCTCCTCTTTGTCGACGGTGCTGGAGAAGATCTCGGCAAACTTGCGCAACCGCTGGTTGGCGTGCTGGGACTCCTCCTGCAGCCGCTGGTTGTTCTGCCTGAGCGTGGCCACTTCCTCCTGCAGCACCACCTTGTCCTGCTTCTCCTGCGGGGGCCGAGAAGGGGGGGTGGTTTCCAGGATACGCAGAGCCAGGTCCCAGGGCTACCTGCACACTTTGGCCCAGCAGCCTCGTCCCTCCCTCCCGGCATCCCACCAAGCCCCTCCAGCTCCTTACTTTCTGTAGGTCGCTGTGCAACTGCTTCAACATGGCTTCCAGCTGGTAGACCTTGCCTGTCAGATCCTCTGGTGGGCGCTGCTGGCTGCAAGGGCAGGCCGGAGAGCTGTGACACCAGACCTGCCCGGGGTTCCCGGAGGGGCTCTGCCGAGGGTGGTGGTCCCCACCCAGCTATCCAGAATGAAGGCAGCATACCTGCAGCCCGAGCCCTTGGGGAGGGGGTTGAAGCCACACGGAGGAGCGAGGAGGTTCGCCTCACCTGCAAGGTGGGCTCCAACCTCACCCAGACCCGTCAGGCAGACCCTTGGGGGTTCCAGCATCCCCCCAAAACTTCACCTTCCTTGAGGAAGTTTTCTCACCCTTCTCAAAACATACGTCTGCCCCCCCCCCCCGTCCCCTGCTCACCTTAAGACAGGAGCAGCGTGTGGCACTGGCTGCCTCTCCAGGCTCAGGTGCCCGAGGCTGGGGCTGCCAGCCGGTTGCACATCTGGGCTCAACATGGTCTCATGGAGGGAGAAGAGGGAGACAGCTCTCTGCACTGGGGGGTGGGGAGAGGGAGAATCTATAGACCCCTTGCCAGCTTCTCTCTGCCCTCTGGGGAAAGTACACCCAGGCCAATGCCCCCAATTTGCACAGAAAAGAGGCACAGGTGACACGAAGCCCACGGGGGAAAGCCCTGCTGGGAACTCCACCCTCCACTCTGGCAGAGCGGCTGAACTGGCCCCGTCTTCCGCCATCCCCTACCTTTGTGCCAGCTGGCTGGGCAGGAGGAGGAGAAGCAAGCACCCTGGCCCCTCGTCTCTCTGCCGTGACTTGGGGAGGCAGCCGAAGGCAGCTGGCAGCGAGGGGGGTGCCTGCCTAGGCGGAGGAAGGAGTTCTGCCCTGACAAGCAGGCTGCCTGTGAGGCAGGCAAGATGGGGAGGGGGAGAGCAGGCTGGGTGGGTGCAGAAGCTGTGCCACCGCTGGCGAGCAGCTCACTCAGCACCATCTTCGTGCTGAATCATCTGCCCTGCTGACAATTGGGGGCAGCCGAGCATCTGGGCTGGAGGGCAAAACTCTTGGTGGGTGCTTGTTTCCCTCTGCATGAAGGGTTTGCAGGGGTCTTCAATGATCCTGCTTGGGCCCTGCCACTGGGGGGGCGACACACAGGGAGCAGAGGACACGGTCAATTTCCTTCTTCAAAGATCAGCTGCAGCCCCCCTCCCAAGAGGCTGCTCCCAGCTGGACGGAGGGGGAGCCAGGAAGGGGCCCCGAAGTAAATTGGGCTCCTGGCTGTGGGGTCCAGAGCTGAAGCCCTTTCCCTGCCTGGGCGGGAGAGGAAGGAAGAGAGGGGCACCTACTTACCTTCATAGGCCTTCGCAGCACTGACCAAGCTGGACCATTCCAGGCCCGTGGCTGTGTCCGGCAGGGGCATCAGGGCCGGGTCAAGGCGCCGCAGGGGCTGGTCATGCACCTCGGTTAGGGAGAGCTCAGAGGCCGAGATGGTGGCTGTGGACAGAGGGGAGGCCAGGCCTCCCCCAGACCCATCAGCCAACCTGCGGAGGCAGTCCACGCAACCCCCTTCTGCCCTGGATGTTGGGGCAAACACTGACTCCCCCCATGCTCCAAGATTGTCGGGGAAGACAGGGACCCACGTTGCCCACCTGCATCCGGCACTGGGGCTCCACCAGACTCACCCTTCTCCAAGGAGCAGCCCCGGCCGCTGCTGGCCGGCCTCCGCACAGGGAGGGTGCTGGTGAAGAGCATGTCGCTGGAGAGGGGCTGCTCAAAGCAGGCGCTGCTGGCCAAGGAGGGATCTCGCCGGCCGCTGCACAGGCTTTCATCTGAGAGGGTCCGCTGGAGTGTTTTCTGGGGGGTCTGCGGGGAAGAGCGGAGACCCTCTTCAAAGTCCCAGCTAGTCCACAGCTCTCGATTCTCCTCATCCCCAAAGAGTCGAACGGGATCCCTGGGAAGACTCTAAGCGGGTAAGTCCTCCAGTGCCCCAAGGCTGCCGAGGCTCAGCTCCCACGGGGAGCCCCCGAGTTGTCCCAAGGGGGATTCAGAGACCAGCCCCTTCCCTCCCCACTGGCTCACTCAGATCCCAGAGCTCTGACGGGGAAAAGCAGGAGCGAAGCCCTCCGACACGTTTAAGCCGCAGGCTCTAAAAATGCCCCCCTCCATCAGGCCCCCCCTTTATGGGGGCGCACCAGCTCGTCCTCCTGCTCCAGGCTGGTGGAGTCCATGATGATCAGCTTCTTCAGGTCATCTTCGATGGTCGACTTGTAGGCCTTGCGTGGGGAGCGAAGGTCCCGCAGAGAAGCCCGCAGGCGAGGCTGCCCAAAGACGTTCTTGGTGCTCAAGTCAACCTGCCTGTGGGCAGAGGAGGGGTGGTCAATCCCCCTCCCCAGCAGCCAGGCTCGGTCTAGGGTGGAAGGCCTCACACCCCCAGGCAAAACAGCTGGCCACGGCAGCCACCCAAAGCAGGGCTCACTGCTGCCCCCTCCCTTCTGCAGGCACTCACTTCTGGGCCTCTGCGAAGGGGGCTGGCCTGGCTGAAGCCTCCCGGCTCTTCTTCCACCCAGCAGGCAGAGGCCTGGTGCTCCGGCCGCTCTGCCTGGAGAAGAAGGACTTGGGCACAGAGGCCGAGAGCTGGCTGGAGCTCGCCTGAGACCCGGGAGCCGCCCGGGAGCTGTCTGCGGGGGGGGTCTTGTAGACCTGGATGGGGTACGTGGCCCTGGAGGCTCCGGGGCTGAAAGGGAAAGAGTCTGCAGGTGGCTGGGCCCCCAGGTGGCCTCAGCAGCACCTGGGCCATCCGACGGCTGGAGGGAGTGCGCCTGCCTCTCCTCCGACGCTTGGCCCTGGACACAAGGCGCGGGCCTCTCTCCGAGGTGGGGAAGGAGGAGCCTCGCCCCACTTCCAACCCTGGACAAAGGCCTGGGACTGCTGTCAAGGGCAGCTCTGGCACTGAGGCTGCAAATACATCAGCAATGCGGCCCTCGCTATTTGGCCAGGAAGAACCCCGCTTCTGAAAATCGGGCAGCCCGCCTGCTGGCAGGAGGCGTAGAGGGTCCCCCCCTGACGTCCAACCGGCCTGCAAACCCGCCACGTATTCAGGGTCCTGGTTATGTTGGGGGGAGCTGCAGGGTCCCTTACCTGGCCTGCCAGGTCTCTGGGGCGCTGTTGTTGCCCCCCCTGGTGGGGCCGCCAACTCCTCTCCCGAAGGCCCTGGGGCAGTAATTCCAGCTTCGTCTGCCCATATGGCCGGCAGGCCAGGCCGCCTCTGCCCTCTTGCCCTGGCCTTCGGGGAGGGCGGGACCAAAGAGAGGCGAGGACATGGGCACTCGGTCACGCCGGATGGACATGGCACTGCTGGCATCGATGCCACCATTGCTGGAGACGCCGCCCTTGGCCCAGCGCTCAGCCGCACTGTCAGCGGGATCACCCGGGTCATCGCTGTGGGCGCTGCTGGAGGTAGTGCTGGAGAGCGTGTTGCTGCTGGACGTCTGCCCCTCAGCCTGCGGGGAGGGGAGGTGGGCTCAGTCCCCAGACAGGCACCCAACGGACAAGCTGCAGGAGCCCACACTCACCTTGGGGGGCTGCTCTGGGGAGTCCTTGCCAGGCAGCTCCCACTGGCCTGGCCGCTTGTTCCCAGAAGCTGCGGAGAATCTGGAGGGCCCCGGCACATGCCACAGCAGCTCTGGGAGGGCAAGGAGAGGGGTTGGGGGGGGCAGGCCACCAGGAGAGGTGGAGGCAATTGGCCTCCCCCTTCCCTAGAGCCCCAGCCCTTGGCTGGAGGCCTGGTTTGTGCCATGCCCAAGCAGGCCTGGTGCCCCTGCCACCCGACTTTTCCTCCACCACCACCCAGTGCCAGTCTGCAGGAGAGGGCAATAGCCGCCTGCCCTTCTCAGAACCTGCCAGGGGAGCCTCGGGCACCTGCCGCTTGTCTGCTCCATGCTGGCAAGGACAGCCCTCTCTGTGCCCAGGGGGACACGGCTGGGCTCCCCAAAGTCTGGCAGCTTCAGCAGAGGTCGCTTCCCAGATCTCAGCCTAGACACACCAACCCGTGTGCCCGCCATCCGTGCTCACCAGGCTTGGGCCTCTCCATGGTGCCTTCCTGGCTGGCCAGCCCCCCGCCGGACAAAGACGAGTCCCCGTTTGAGGTCGCTTCGGAGGGGCAGAGTGGCTCAAAAGGCCCCGGAGGCCTCAAGGGGACCACATACCTGTGCACAGAGCTGAAGACAAACAAGGCAGCTGAGAAAGCCGCGGAGACAGTGGGAAAAACACCACCCAGCCCCTTTCTTAGCAGGTTTTAAAAATACCAGGCTTAAAGGAGGGAGGGAAGAGGGAGAGGGCCACAGAGCAGAAGGGAGCCAGCTCCTCCTGCATTCAGCTCCATAGGTGGGCGACGGAGGGGCATCCGGAAGGGGTGGAAGGCCAGGTTGAAGGGCCAAGCCAGCCTCTCCGAAGGAGCATCGGTTGGTGCATCCAGTATGGAGCCATGCGGCTCGAGAGCCATGGGCCGCAGACTGGAGCCTCTGGGTGCCTCACAAGGGTCCTTCCCGGCAAGCGGATTTATTCCGGGGGGGGGGGAATGTTTGCACAAGGAAAGCTGCCTTGCGCCAATCAACACCTTTGGCTCCGCCTCATCTGAATTCCAGGCCCTTCTGGGCATTTCATCTGGATCAGAATGCCACTGGGCAACTGTTCACTGCAACTGAGAGATCTCCCTCCCTCCCTCTCCCCCCTCTCTCCCTCCCCCCCTCTCATTAACAGCCTCTCTTGAGGCAGAATCATGCAGGGTCAATGGTTGGTCGAGCTGAGAGAACCGTTTGCAGCCCAGAGAGGATCCCTTGCCCCTCCGAGCCCCCTGCCTGCTACCAGCACAGCCCCTTGCTACTCCTCAGAGGAAACGCCTCGGGCAGGAAGTGGCTCCTACCCAAAACCAGCCAAGGATGAAGGCTCTTCCCCAGCACCCAAGGGAGACGGTTGGGGGCTCAGCTCTCTTTGCCTTTCCTGGTTTGCCCCTCACCCTAGTGGGCTTGCAAGGTCTGGCACAGCATGGCCCTTGGCTGCTACTTCGAAACCCACCCCCAAGCTCTGGAACTGGAGTGGGACGCAAAGTGCTAGGCAGCAAAGTTAAGTCCCTGGATCAAAAAGAATCCGCGGGAGGGAAAAGCCAGGCGGGTGGAGGGGGTCAAGATCCGGGCCCGGGCATCCCCCTCTGTCCACGTACTTGTCCGGCGAGAGCTTGTACCAGGCGAAGGGTCCTCCCGAAGAGCCCGGAACAGAGAAGCTGCCCGAGGGCTGCCGATACGGCTGGGTCTTCTCTGTGCCACTCTGGGAGGAGGAGGAGGAGACGACACGGGGGGTCTCTGGGAAGCTGGCAGGCCTAGAGAAGGGGGGAGAGCCTGAAGGCCGGGCCCACGCCCAGAGCCACGCAGCTCTCCTCAGCAGAGCACACACCGCAGGCTCCGCATCCCAAATGTCCTCCTGGCACGGAGCCTGCAGGCCGGCCCAGAAACGCCGACCGACCCTCCGCTCCTCCTCACCTTTTGCCATGCAGGGGCTGGGCCTGGCGGTAGGGGGTGAGGGCGCTCTGCTTTGGGGCCCTGGTGAGGGACTGGGACTGGCCAGGCCCCAGCTGCTCAGCCCACTTGGGGGGCTGGGTGGGACCGTGGGTGGCAGAGCCGCTCCACTGCCAGGCTGAGTTGCGGTACGGAGGCCGGTATCCCCCTGGCAAACTTTCGGCTTCTCCCCTGGGCTCCATCAAGCTCGCCTTCAGGGACTCAGCCCACCCCCTGGAATGAGAGAGAGAGAGGGAGAGGGAGAGGGAGAGGGAGAGGGAGAGGGAGAGAGAGAGAGAGAGAGAGAGAGGGAGAGGGAGAGGGAGAGGGAGGGAGAGAGAGAGAGAGAGAGAGAGGGAGAGGGAGAGGGAGAGAGAGAGGGAGAGAGAGGGAGAGGGAGAGGGAGAGGGAGAGAGAGAGGGAGAGAGAGGGAGAGGGAGAGAGAGAGGGAGAGGGAGAGGGAGGGAGAGAGAGAGAGAGAGGGAGAGGGAGAGGGAGAGGGAGAGGGAGAGGGAGAGGGAGAGGGAGAGGGAGAGGGAGAGAGAGAGAGAGAGTGTCTCTGCCTGCCCAGCCCAGGAGCGTCGGGGGTCATGCAGAGGAGGGTGCCCGGCAACTCTGTGAAGAGAAGCTGCAGGCATGCAGGTCGGCCTTCCTGGTCCTGCCAGCCACCCACCTTCAAGACCTTCACCAGGGGCACAGCTGCCCCCCTGAAGACCCAGAAAAGTCGCTGACGCAGCTTGCCCAGGACCCTTGCCCACCAGGCCCAGTCCTGGGACCACTCCTAGCTGCTTCAGATGCCTGAGAGTTGGGCATCGTCGGCCTCCTGCCCCTAGCTGAACCCTCGGCCAAGCAGGTCCCCTGCTCCAATGGAGGCCTAGTCTGCAGGAAGGGGAGCAGCCCTGGCAGCACCCTTTTCTCAGGCACCCTCTCCTGGGGGGGGTCCTCCACCCCTCCCAGCATGCAGCTCTTGGCAGATGAAGCCATCGAAGCCGGCTCTGCAGCTGCCAACACGGGAGACGCCTCGAGGCCTGGGGCCTCGAGGCCTGGGGGCAGCTTGGCAGGAAGGGAACCCAGGCAACCACAAGCTTCCAGCCCCCTGCCCAGCCCCACTCCCAGGCCATGGCCTCACTCCCTGCCACCCAGCTCTGTGCAGCAAAAGTGCCGCCAGATGGTCATCCTCCAGCCCAGCCACCACAGGGGAAGTGTCTCAGTGCAGGATCCTGTCCTGCCTACCTAAAGCTGATGGAGAGGGAGGTGCTGCCGGAAGCAACCAGGTGCCTCTACTTGCTTTGCAAACCACACCTGGAAAATCAGGCAAGGAAGCAGGGAGCTGGGTGGGGGCACCCCCTCTTCCTCCCCCCCACCCCCACCCCCCATCTCTTTAGCTGCACACGTTTTCTCTGGAGGAGACAGCAAGCCAGGAGACTCTCAGGCAGGGAGGGGGGACGTTCAAGGGAACGCATAACCACGATAACTGGAGATCCCAGAAGGGAGTGGCGGAGGGCTGAGCCTGGGCAGTTTTCCTTTTGCAAGGCCTGACAGATTTTAAACCTGTCGCACACCTGGATGCATCCCAGGCCTGAGAGGCCCACAGGAATCCTCGGCCTCTGGGCTTGCCTTCCTCCACTCGCATTTAGTGACTGCTTAGCCCAGTGGTTCCCAGGCGGTGGCACCGTGTCTTAAAACGAAGGCTGCAACCTGAGCCCCAGGACCCACTCAGCTCCTTTTTGGACCTGGCAAGGCATCGGCCAGCCTTTCTCTGCTTCCCCCCAAGGAGCAGCCGGGATTCCCAGCAGCTTCCCGCACCTGCCAGAAGAGCCGCTGCTGCCATTCCCTGCTGGCTGCCGAAGCCACAGTCATCCCCCCCTCTCAAAAGCCAGCTGTCTTCTCTCAGTGGGTCCCTGGCCAAATAGGGGGAGCTACCCAAGGAGGGCATCGCAGCCCAAGAGAACCAGCCCAGCAGGGTAAAAGCCCCCACTCCCACCAAGGCCAGGAGCTGGTCGACCAGGACAGAGAGGCTGGCGGCCTTGGGGCTTGGCAGGGAGCCTCCCCCCAGGACAGACCTCCTGCCCTGCCCAGGACCTACTCGCTGCACATGCTATGGAGCCAGATGGAGCCAGGTTATTCAGAGGTTCAATTCTGCCACGAGACAAATCAGCTGCAGAGGATTTCGCCTGTTTCCGGCTGAGCCAAAAGGGGTCCCGGTGGTCCCTGGCTCCTTCCTCCTCCTGTGTGGCCCCTGGCTCCTTTTTAACCCTGCCTGGAGATGCAGAGGCTCACCTGCGTGGAACGCCATCCTCGTGTGGCGGAATCACCACCACTTTCACAGTGACGGAGGTACGCAGCCAGTCGACCATCTGGTCGTGGCTGAGGGTAACCACGGCCACCTTGCAGATCTCCACCAGCCGGCTGCCCTGCCGCAGCCCCGCCTGCCAGGCGAAGCCGTAGTCCTCCACCTCAGCCACCGTCCCGTCAAACTTCACATGGAAACCCAGCTGCCCCAGCCCGTTCCTCCGGAGGGTCATCTCCACCGTCTCAGCACCAGAGGTCATGACCTGGGTGAAAGCACACAACCCCGGGGTCAGAAAGATCACTTCCCTCCCGGGATGGTGGGGCGTCCTAACTAACCAGTGGGCAGGGGCGCTACTGACCTTCAGTCTCTGCACAATCTCTTTAACATCTTCAGGATTATTCTCTGGGGCCCGGACAAAAATATGGTCCCCACGTCCATAAAAAATTTTGAGGTTGCAGCTGTCTGGCGTCCAGCCAATCACATCCACGCAGAAGCAGTTGAAGACCACTTCCTTGGTGGCCAGGTCCAGGAGGACCACAAACTCGTTGGAGATGCCTAGCAAGCACTCAATCTCCATTCCCTGCAAGTAGTCCTGGGCCAGAACGCGCCACACAATGGCCCCTGCACTCTGCTGCTCAGCCCCAGCACGCGCCCTCGTCTTCTCCCTCTTCTTAGAAGCCAACGAGATCAGGTTGAACTTCCCCGAGGAGTCGATGGGGGTGCTGGTGACGCTGTTCTCAGCCAAATCCTTCAGGTACTCGTGCCGCGTCCGTGTGGCCATGGTGTGGAACTTGTCTGACTTGTGGGCAGCATTCTCAGCGTTGATCACCTTGGCAAGCAGGAAATCTCGGAAGACGTCCGACTTGTGGAAGGTGGCCTGACTGGGGATGGCCGGCCCAAAGGGGGGCACATCCTTGGAGCGGGTCACTGCCACGCTTGGGACATGGAAATGAAAACACAGGCCTGTGGCTGAGACTACACAGGCCGCTGCCAGTTTACTCCTCGGCTGTTCCCTGTTGGTCAGTCCCAGGGTGCTGGACAGCCGAGGCCCACTTCAACCCGAGGACCCAAGATTGGAGGATCAGCCACACGAGAGGCTGGAGTCACGAGGATGACCTGCAGCCCCGATCCTTTGTCTGAGAGAGGCTGCCTGCTCAGCCGGACCTCTGGAGAGCGAAGGGGACCCCACTGGCCCCAGGATACAGCCAAAGCCCAGAGCTCTGCTACTCACGTGGCCGAGCCCAAAGACCCCCCTCCTGCAGCCTTACCTGTAGCGGACGCTCTCCGTGCAGGGATTCTGGGCACAGACGATGATGAAGACATGCTGGAAATGAGAGCGGACATTCTGGGGGGTGAAGGGCAAGGCCCCTGGCTCCTGGAAGATGACGGTGACGATATCGTTCCCGATGTGCCTCTTCCGCAGCAGCTGGAAGGGGAAGGCGGTGCTTGAGAGCCTGGGAAGGGAGCCTGGGGCCCAGCCAGACGCTTGTCAGACCAGAAGGAAACAGACTCCTCATGGAGTCCCTCTCCAGTTGGGTGGGGGGGTTATTGTTCAAAAGAGAAGCGAAGGGTCAAGACCACTAAGTTGAGCCCCACAAATGGTGGCAACCCCACAGTTCAGTATGTGCCATGTGACCCCACAAAGCCAGTCCACTCTCTCCTCTGGGCCGGGCCCTGACCTGCCCCGCCTGGTACCTGCTGCCTGTTGTTGGGGGTGTAGGGGAGCATCGTGGAGACGTGGAACATGACCTCGTAGCCCTGGTAGGTCGTGTAGAGGGAATGGGTGCCGGTGGAGTCGGCTGCAAGGGAAGCAACAGGGAGGACTAGCAGAGAAGCTGGGGCCCTCAGAGGGCAGACACCGTGTTAGCAGTGAGTCCTGCTCTGCCAGCTCCCAAACCACCCTCGGCAAGGACCTACTTTTGGTGTCCAGCTGTGCGGCATACTTGCAGAAGCCCCTCAGGCAGACCTTGTCCCCCAGCAGGGCCAGGAACTCCTCAAAGGCCGGCCCAGCCTCCTCATTGTTGTACATCTCCTCCTCCGACCTCTGGCCGGCCTTGCAGTACAGGACACCCACCTTGTGCTTCCGGCAGAGCTGGGGCGAAAGCAGGGAGTGCCCCCTCAGAGCTGGCTGGGTGCCAAGCCCAAGAGCGACTTTCGGAAAGAGGGTCTGGGAGAGAACAGGGCCTTCCTGGGCCACAAACAAGATGGGTGGGCAGGCAGGAAAGCCCTCCGCCCCCTCCGGGTTGCCTGCAGCGTGCTTACTCCTTGCTCGTCCAGCTTCCGCAGCTGCTCAGAGACTTGGGGAACACTCAGGGCCAGGCGCAGGCAGTGTATGTTCAGCTCAGGGACGACATGCTCCAGCACGTCCTTCAGGGGGATGCCACGGACAGTGCTGGGCTTGGTGGTGGTGGGCGTTGCATCTTCTAGGATGGCACCACGGAGGGTGATCAACTGCAGGGCCCAGAAAGAGAGGCAGGAATGACGCTCGGCCCACCCAAGGGCTCACTCAGATCCCCCCTCTTCTGGCACAGCAGAGCGGAGGGCTGCCCATGGGAGGGCCCCACTTGGCCAAAGAGCCTCTTCCCCAAGCGCGCCTTGTGCCCGGGGCCAGTGGGCTACAACCTCTGCACAGGGGCTGAGCATGGGCTGGGGAGGCCTCAGGGGAGGAGCAGAGCTGTCAACCAAGCCTCACGAAGAATGGCGCTGTTCATGGGAGGAAAAGAGCCCTGCTCTAGGGGAAATCCCCAATCATCAGAGCTAGAAGGAGCCTGAGAATTGACCCCTACACTATCCAGGGCAAACTTTGTCTCTTAGGCTCAGTCCCGGCCTGCAAAAGCCTAGGAAACATTTTTTTCTTACAACAGGAAATGTGCAGGAGGAGTGCCAGCCCTCCCCACTCGGAGACAAGGCCCCTTGGCCCTGGAAGAGACCTCCCCCACCCCAAATCCAAGATGCCACATGGAGACTGCAGCCTCTTTCAGTACTTCAGATCATTTGCCAGTATCCAACGCATTCAATCCTTCATCAATGTGATGGTTGAGGTTTGGGGGGGGCACAAGTGACTCGGATTGTCCTTGCAAGGCAAAAACATCCCCTTTGGGAAGCTTAAACTGCAGGGCTGCTTAACCTCACAGGGCCCACATGGGGCTCAGGGTGGTCTTGCCCTTTCAGCGGAGAAGTACTAGGCACAGAAATGCCCCCCCCCCCCCAGGTAGGAACCAGCACTATCAGCCTCACTGCCGGGCCCTCTCAGTGCTGAAGCATCCTCTGCTGGCTCGGATGGATTTGCTTCACAAATAGCCAGCTCAGGTCAGACAGTTTCTATTCACCACAGGCTGTGCTTGCTTACTCCTGGCAATGTGAACTCCACCACTAAGCAATACATGACATCACTGGACTGACTTATGACGGCTTTTCTATCAGTCCCGGTCATGATCATTGGATGAGTCCCATCTGATTGCAGCATCTTGTGCTCACACGATTGCCTTTTCTGGCCTCCTGCAGGTTTCCCCAGTGACTTTGATTGCTGGAAGGCTGCAATGAAGTCTGTCAAAGGCAATTGCGGGACCCCAGGACGCTGCGATCTTCTATTTGAGACTAGGTTGCCAAGTGCCCAAATCACGATCTTGTGACCGCGGGACACTGCAATGGCCACAATTACGAAGACCCATAAATCCCTGTCGTTCAGGGCCATTGTATCTTCAAGCCGTCACTGAACAAGTGGATCACCTGTATATTATAAATCGGTCAGACCCCACCTGCTGTCTAGACCCCACCCTTTGAGGAGGGTCCATAGGGATGAGAAGGATAGCAAGGATAGTCAGGGAGACAGAGACTGCCTGCGAGAAAGAAGGCAGACCTCAGCCTTGAAGAAATCCAAGAAGGGGCCACCGTCATTCTGGAAGGGAGCGTGAGCGAGGACAGAGCTACTCCAGAATCCCAGCTGAACATTACAGGAAAAGGATGAAGATTATGAGCTGCCTGCCCGAGCCCACAAAGTTGCTGGCCTCCCCTTTCCTAGAAATGGTCAAGGTGGGGAAGCTTCAGTCTGGAAGAGAGACTTGACACCCTGGCCTAGGGATCCCTTTCCATCGTGGGACCTCTCAGGCAGGAGAGACTCTCCCAAGGGAAGAATTAAGGCAGCCTCTAAGCCTGCATCCCCAGTGACTGACTATCCTCCTGATGTCCTGGTAGGATAGCAGCCAAGGAGAACAAAGACGCAGCTTCGGCCAGCCGGACAATTCTCCTGCCCCTTAAGCTTCTCCGCACTACGAGGGGGGTGTATCTCCCAGCCAGATTGGGAATTAATAGGGATCAAAGCCCACTGCCTCACCCACCCCCAGCGTGCCCGCAGGATCTTCAGTGGCGCAGAGGAAAAGCAACTTGCCTCGCTGGTGCGAAAGATAATCCTGTACTGGTATTGAGGCCCGAAATCACGATGGTCCTCCAGCTTCTCGCGCCTGATGCTGACAGCCACGGGGCCCAGCTTCTCATCCACCCCAAAGTAGTTAAAATGTTCTGATGGGGGAGAGAGGAAGAGGGAAGAGGGGAAAACACCTTAGCCATTCATCCTGTGCATCATGCCCTAAACTGCCGCATAGTTCCAGCCATTATTTACCAATCTGAAGAAGTGCCCACCCACTCAAAAGCTCCTCCAGCAAGGCTTGGCTGTCCAGCTAAACCAAGGAACAGTCCCAAGGCAAAAAGGACATGAGGGGTAATGAGGGGCTGGGAGGGGGAAAGAGATGCACCAGGGGAACCTATGTGGGCTGTGTAGGGATGGGGAGGAGGATATGAACCCACCACTCAGGAATTCAGGGTTGCTATGATGTTGGCATATACTGGGATCAAGCCTCATCCTCGTCAACTGCCCACTTTCTCAGAGTCCTCTTACCCTCCAGCACCCCAAATGGCAAAGCCAAAAAGTGCCAACCTTTGCCAGAGAAGTAGTCCCGGTAGTAACGGGCACCCAGGTCCACATGCTCAATGCTGTAGTGTTTCAACCGGCTGAGGCTGCGCTGCAGCTCTTGGGGCGTCTCCAGCACACAGATACTGGCATTCGTGCAGTAAGGGGCAGGGGCCATGTCCGCAAAGGCCCCTTCCCCACAGCTACCTACAGAGGCAGGTGAAAAACTAATGTTGCGCTCTCCCTCGCCCCCAATCTCATTGCGGAAGTGAGGACAGCTGAGTAGCAGACTGTTGCTGTTGCTGTCCCCTGGGTCGTGCTCCAGATTCTCCTTGGAGTTCAGGTCCTCAGGGCTGAAGAAGGCGCTGGGTGGGTCCAGGTTGGCCAGTCCACAGGTGGCAGCAGCTGAGCCAGCAGAGGCAGCCGAAGCCCCAGTGGTGGTGTTCTTCCGCTGTGCCACGCAGACCCGCCTGGCTGCCACTACCTCGTTCAGGTCAAAGAGCAGGCTCTGGACGTCGTAGTGAGCCAGGCTCTTTGGACACAGCCAGCCGCGGCCTACCTCCTCCATCTCCCCTGGGGCCCTGCTGCAGTCACCTTCCGCCCGGCCACTCCGCAGCTTCCGGAAGATGGAGTCCCCCCCGCCCCCCTCTGCTCGGAGGCCCTTCTTGCGGGGCTTCTCCTTGGGGTGAAGGGGCAGCCCTGGTTCTGCTCGGGCCTCTGCCTTGGCACTCCTGGTGGTGTGGAAAGAATCCACTAGCCGCTGCCGCTGCCCAGCCACCACCCTCCCACTCTGGAACTCCTGAAGCATCTCATAGAAGCTCTGCTCGGAGAGGCCTTGCACATCGATGGAGGACGTGCTGCCATACTCGCGGAAGAGAGGCAGTCCACCAGCCAGTCGGGCTCCCCGGGGCTCCACTGTGGTTTCCAGGTCACACTCGCTCAGCGTGACCTCGCTGCTGCTCCTGTTCCTCAGTGCCAGGAACGCCCTACTGGGAGAGCACGGCCACCCGTCCTGGAACTCGGTATCCTTGGACCTCCTCCGAGCCAGGCGCCGGGAAGCCCTTGGCCCCGAGGAGAAGGCAGCCTCCCTGGGCGGCTGCCCGTTCTGCAGCTCCCACTGCATGGGGCCCGGGGCCTCTGGGACCTTGGTAGCACTGGCAATGGCTGGATCCTTCAACCCTTCTCTTTTGGGGGGCCAATCGGCAATCCGGGCCCGCACCCCCATTTTTGGCACGGCAGGCGTTGTGGTGGTTGGTCGCAAAGGAGATGCATCATCCACATGTGGGATGCAGCCATTCTGGGCCCAGGATCCTGGAGAAGGGTAATCGCCCCCTGTGGGGTCCAGGCCCCCCACGTCGCAGCTCTCATGCACAGGCCGATACGCTGTCATAGTCTGGCTTGGGCTCCCTGCAGGAAGACGCTCTTCATCTCCATAGGGACATGGGCACACCACAGCTGGCGTTGGGAGGTCTGGAAGAAGCTGAGGCTGCTCAGGGCAGCGTTGCCCCCTGCCCTTGCCTCAAGGCCCAGCACTAGAAAATGAGGACAGCAGCTGGGCTTCCGTTATTCCAGCAATATGAATCATTCTGAAAGAGAAGGAGAAACAGCATTAGCCATGGAGCTCAGGAGCAGAACGTGGGGCAGCCCCACTTTGCTGCTGGGGAACAGAGCTGGGAATCTGCTCTTCTGCAGAAGCCAAACTACGATATTTGTAACATGCTCTATGCTGGGTAATGAGGAAGCCCAAGGTCCCCCAGATTTGTGGACATCACCAAGAATTGATTGTGATCAAGTAGCTCCCCTCAATGCACACCAACCACCCTCCCCACAGGCAGATTTGGGGAGCCATCATGTAGCGGAAAGGCTGAAGGGGGAGGCCCAGGATTGGGAGTCCATCGTCATGCAGCTTAGGGGGCAGTCCTCGCCCTGCTAAGCAAATGGGGGGGTGACTTTGCCTGAGATTGTGGTGCCCCAAATCCCCCTAAATCTGGAGGCCAAAGGATAATTTGTGAAAGTCCCAAGGCAGGCTGGGAACTGACTGAGGGGCTGCTCACCTTTGCCTGCATGGAGCAAAGCATTCTGTTTGTGTGTGTCAGCCCTCCTTTCCTACTCATTTATTTAAAAGATTTGTACAGTCGTCTATTTTAAACACAAACCTGGAATGTCCCACAACAAGATAACTGCTATACTAGCAACAGCCCTCGCAGCCTAGCCAAGATGAGACCCACAAGCACAGAACCCGAGTGGGCCACGGGGGAACGCTGGCAACTTTGGGAAGTGGGCAGCCAATAGTCAATGCCTCCCTCACCCCCTCCCCGGACTGGATCCTGCCCTCCGTAAGCCTCAAAGCCAGCACAGCCCCGCCCCATCTAGAACCCCATTTCCATGCAGACTGTCCAGATGCAGAGCGAGCCAGACCTGGGTGCCCCCGCAGGACACGGCAGGGCCCCAGACCTTCCCCCTTAGGGCAGGAGGGAAATGGGCAAGCGCTCTCCCAGGGCGGGGAAGGGTCTCTGTGTTTGCAGCCATTCTTCGGGCTGCCTGCAGTGGGGACCCAGCAGCTCTGCTGCCCCCAGGTCTCAAGCCACGGAGGCGGCAGACTTCACGGGGAGGAGGATAGGGCAGGCCTGAGCAACAGAAAAACAAAATGGAAGTGCCAGCACCCTTCTCTTGAGGTTCAGCCCTGCAATGCAAGAAGCAGCCTGGCACTTTTGCTGGCTTGAAGGGGCCCCCCGGGGCCAGCAGGGGCTGCCCTGCCTTTGCATCACGCTGCAGAAGCTTGCAGAGCAGGGGGGTCCTATGCCCAAAAGTCATTCCCACAACAACCTACGGGGAAATGTCCAGCTGCCCCAGCCTCAGGAAAAGTTGGCAGCCACCTCAACGTTCTGTGTCCCCTCAAATAAATTTCTCCCAGGCATTCCAGCTCCAGAGGGTGTGCTTGAAATGCTGCAGTGGAAGGTTGTTCTCCCACTGGGCCCCAGCTGGCTCTCGCTCACACAACCCCCCCCCCCCCGCCTGCCAGCACCAGTGCCCGGCCCCGCTTGAGCCTTTCCAATATGCCCCACATTAGCCTGCTCAGAAGCCCGGCTCTGCCACAGGCAGAAACATTGGGCGCCCTTGACTGGCATGCAAACAGGCTGGACTTTCGACCCTCGTCCAGCACTAGACAAACATTTCAGGCCGAGCAGAAGTTCTTTAGAGAGAGGGAGAGCTCCAGGCT
Organism: Vipera ursinii; assembly: GCF_947247035.1. Lineage (NCBI taxonomy): Eukaryota > Metazoa > Chordata > Lepidosauria > Squamata > Viperidae > Vipera > Vipera ursinii. The sequence goes on from NC_139523.1 coordinate 25,432,217, forward strand.
GGGGAGGGGCAATGCGCGCGCACACACACACACACGCCTCTGCTGCTGAGGTCCAGAGATGTCCAAACACAATTGCTGCTACCCATGCTGGGCAAAGCTGGGTGCTTGGCTCCCTCATCGCAGGCTGTGCAGAGCCCTGGCCTGTCCGGGCTCCGGTAAGAGCAGCCCCAGCTGCCCTTCCCCAACCAGGTGGCCGGTTAGGAGCCGGGAGTGCCTTGAGCTCAAGGGAGCCCTTGGGAGCCTCCTGCCAGAGCCGGCGGCTGACTCAAGCCCCTGCAGGGTCCCAAGCTCCCCTACCCGGCCAGGCAAGCCAGCAGCCCAGGCTCAGGTGCCCAGACCCGAGGAGGCAGAAAGGGCACACGCAGAGCCTCGCTTCCTGCAGCTGAAGCCTCTATTCCCGCCTGGGCCAAGGAGAGGCCTTCTCCAGGAGGGCTGTTTTGGCCATGCACCAGCACCTAGCAGCTGCAGGAAAGCACACCCAGTCTGCCTCCTAGGCGGCAATGGGGCTGTTCAAGTGGCACTCGAGTCCCCCTGCCTTGGAGTGGGAGCTTCCATGCCAGGCCCTCGGAGCCAGCTGACCCGCCTCCAGACTCTTCCCAAAAGGCATAAACCTGACAGATGTGCATAAACCTGACAGCTGTGGTACCTATCTTCAGCTGCATACAAAAATGACCACACGATGCAAGTTTCAAAGACGCCCTGGGGGGACAGAAGCCAGCTTAACCTCTGCGTAGAAAAAAGTTTGTCAGACGTTTTCCCCAAAGGTCGAAGCAGACTTCCTACTCAGGTGCAGTCATGCACAATCTGAGAGCTCACAGTTTGGCACATGCCCCAGCTATTTCCTCTGAAAGAAGGTTGCTCAAAGGACAATGATGAAGAACTATTTTGTACTGCTATAGAACCAAGACAAGAAATGTCAGTTGCACATGCCTGAATTTCATTTAAACACAAGGAAACAAGATCTGTGCAACCGTGGAAGAATCTATTTATGGGAGATGTAAGGTCTCCATCTCTGGAGGTCAGAAGAGGCTAAACAATAATCTCTTAACTGCTTTTCCTACACCGCAGGGCAGTGGGGTGGAGAACATATTATACCTGAATTCTTCCAACTCTACTGTGGTATATTTTACATTCTCACAATACCTATTCTAATAACTTGTATGCAGATATGAAGCCTATGCTTCAGTCATCATGTCCACATGACCCTCGGGTGCTTAAAATGCCCCACTCAGCCAACTGACTTCCAAGTCCTGGTGGAAGCTAGGACTCCAAAGCCCATTTCTTAGGGAGCTACAGACTCCTTTCTGGGCTCCTGGTTCTAGGCAGAGTGCACAATGACACACTCGCAGTGCGCTTCCTGCAGTGATGTTTTCTCCAATGTTGGAATACAGCAATCATGGGGACCCATATGCCCATGGTCACCATGTGCTCACCAAATGGAGGAGGCCACAGGCTCCAAGTTCCTGGCAGTTTGACACTCGTGATCTAGGAACTCCAGGACAGAATCCAAGAAGCAAACCCTGAGGCACCAGCCGTGTCCCACACAGGCATCTCTAGCACAAGGCTTGACCTCTTCCACACATCAGGATCCTAGCTATTAATTCATCAGTGAACCAGCATAACGAGAGGTAGCTTCGGTAGGAGGGCGCCCCTCTTGTCAAGTATCTTGCCCACCAAGGCCACCCTGACAGAGTCCTTGGTGGTCAGCAGGCAGTTCCATCTCCCTTAGGTCCAGCCCCCTCCCAGAACTAGGCTTGCTTCAGTGAGGGCAGAACCAGGCTGAGACTGAAGGCTGAAGGATGCCCCATCTTGGAGTAGGGCAGGGAAGAGCCCGGTCAACTCACTAGAGCCCGGAATGCATCGGCTCCTTTTGCCAGCCGGCCATGAGCGCATTGGAGAGTTCTCCAGAGGGCCGAAAAAGAAGACGTGCCATGCAGAGAGCTGGGGGGGGGGGTCAGCAGAGGCCCAGAAGATGCAACAAGAAGGCTGGCCTGAATCCATGCAGGGAAGAAAGCCAAAGAGGCCTGGCCTGGATCGGGGAGACGGAGCCAGCTGAACCCAGTTCCAAGAGGTTTACCTCCTCCCACCCCCAATCCGAATTTGGGGCGTGAGGCACCAGGAGCAGCGACATTCAACGACCGGAAGGATTGGCAGGCAGGCGTGTAGGCAGCTTCAGTTGCTCGTCAGCTCCCTGGCAGCACACACCACTCATCACGGGTCCCAGAGAGACGGGCCTGGCGCCTTCTGTTCCTTCCCACCGATTCCTCACCAGCCTGGAACTTGTTGCTGGCCCACTCAGCCCACCACCCTCAGGCTCTGCTCCCTCTGGCCGGCCCTGTCTGCCTGCCTCTCCTTGACCCCCAGCGCCTGCCTCTGGCCCTTTAGTGTGCCCAGCAGGCAGGCCAGCTGCTGAGGTCTGACTGGCATTTTTTTTCCTATAACCATATTTTGTTAATTTTTTATAATCATAAATCCTTAATATTTTATCAGCAACTTGTTATCTGGGTTCCAACATTTGGCTTATTAATACATGCTAAACTCATTTCTCTCTACCTTATTTTTCTAGCCATTGATAAAATGTATCCCTTGTTCTGAAGTATTCTGAATCTGAGAGTTGTAGGTTTTTCCATTTATCCAGGTCTATTTTTATTTGTTTTAATACATAGCTGTCTTCTTTTATTGTTGCACATCTTGCTGTTAAGTCTATCCCTGGGCATTTAACGTTCTTAACTATTTGAAGATCTGTTTTTTCTGACAACTGATTTTTCTGTTTATAAGACTTTTGGTTATCACTTTGGTCTCTTCTCTATTTATTTTCAGCCCTGCCACTTCTCCAAATTCTTCTATCTTTTTCAGACGTTTGGGGCTCGTCACAAGCTGCTCTTCTAATATGAAAACCAAGTCATCCGTGAATGTTTGTAGTTTATATTTTTCATCTTTTATCTTCATTCCTTTAATTTCTGAGTCTTGCCTAATATTTCTGACTGGCAGGCCTGATTGGCATTTTTAACCGACAGTATGAGCCACCAAAGTTGGCAGACAAAGAGGAGGAGTTGCTTCTCCCCAAAACTCTGAAGCTGTTGCATTCTCTAGCAACTGGCGTCCCCGGATATCTTGCCAAGACAGCCAAAGACAGACCGTCACATCAAGGCTGAGCTGGATAGAGTGAGGTCACTGTCTTCTTGAAGGAGGACGGGACAGGTGTTCAGGTGTCTTCAGAGCAAACCAAAGGAAGAACTGGATCCTGAGCCTTTCTCGGCTCTCCATGCCAACCAAGTTGATTATGAATGCCTGAGCTGTGTCTCCAGCTCGCGGCTCCTCGTCCCAACTGGCCAGGTCAAGGGTCCCAAGGCTGTCCTCATGGCCACCGCTCTTCCCTTCCACCAGCTCCTGGCTGCTCCCTCCAATTTCTGCTCACCCTCCTTCCTCCACATCCTTCTGGTTGGGAAGCAGCAGCAACTCCCCGGCCCGGCTGCCCAGCTCTGGCCAGAGCCCAGCCACCCTGTTCCTCATGCTGGTCTTGGCTGGGTGTGGGGAACTCTCTTGCCTGCCTGTCTACAATAAAGGTCTAGTCTCGGTAATCCCAGGGAGGCGGGGGAAGAGGGAGGAGGAAGAGGAAGAGGAGGGAGGACTAACTGAGACTCTCAGCATGTCTTCACCTACATCTTCAAAGGGAAAAGTTCTTTCCTGTCACCTTAAATCACTCAATCATTCTTCATATACCAGCTTCAAACTCCTCCCTAGCTCTTATATTTACACACAAACACAAGATCACAAATGGTTTAGAAAATGCCACTCGGGGAAAGCTTAGGTCTCCCTGCTAAAGGGGTGCTGCCCAAGCCGAGGGGGCTCCTGCTCCCTCTCCAAAGCCTGCTAGCCTTCTGGCCCTACCCAAGGAAGAGGAGCCAAAGGCCACAGCAGCCACTGGGCACAAGGCTGAGCTGCTTCCTCAAGACCACCAGGAGGGTCTCTGGTATAGCACACAGGCACACTGTCTGGGCAGGAAGCGGGCAACGAACATGGCTCCCATCAGCCCTGGCTGGAGACCATGGGAGCTGAAATTCAAACACACACACACTACAAATTCTAGTTGCCTGCTCTCCACCCCCCATGAGAAGCAAGCCCCACTGTAGCTCACAGCGCTCTGCGGAGGGGCAGAGGCCCTAATCCCAGACGCAACCCACAGACCGTGAGCCCCAGGCTGGCCCTTCCCCTGCATTTCAGCGTTATGATTGGGTGGATTCCACAGCAGGACCCCGAGCTCTTCCGGCCATTCCTCCCCCCACCGGGCAGAGCGTCCAGAGGCCCCGGACGGTCTGCCCACCCCACTTCCAGGTGCCTGAGCAAGAATGCAGGCAAGGCAAACACAGCCAGGAGTGGCTATTTGTTTAAGGGAGCGATTGTTGCCTCAAAGTCAAACAGAAATCTCCCCTCCCCCCGCCTTTTTTATCAGGGCAGGCTTGTGCTGATCAGGGACATCCCGCCACGTGGTTTCTCCAGCAGGCAGGCCCACTTTTTCAGGTGCCAACTCGGAAGGGCACGGGAGGCACCTGCTCTGTGTCTGAGAACAGGCTGGAAGCCCTGGCCCTGCGGCCTTCTCAGGGACACCACCACAACCTCTGCAGAAAACCACTGAACTCTCTGGCTGCACCTTTCACCAAAAAACACGTGGTCCAAGAGGACTTGGAGCCACGTCTCTGGAGGGAGCCCCTTTGCTTGTGGCCGCAGTCCAAAGGCACCATTGAGGGCTGGCTGTGCTCCTGCAATGTGCAAGGTGGCACCCAGCAACTCTCCAGGCCCAGGAATCTTCTAAGTTACTTGCTGGGCAAATTCAGGAACAGAAGCTGCCCAATATGAAGAGAAACTGCCCCTCCTTCTGGGTGTCCCTGGGACAGGACAGGCCGGCTACGAAGTCAAGGCTGGCCCCAAAGGGCATGAGAGGCCGCCCATCCAGCTGGCATCCCAGACTGAAAACCACAAAAGAGGGCGGGAAGCGGGTGCCTCTTGGGCTAAGGATGGCAGCCCCCGCAGCAGGGAGATTTTGCAGGGGTGACAGACAGGAGAGAGATGCTCTGGCCTCTGGGCCAGAGACGGGGTGGGGGGAGAGAGGGAGGGAGGCAAGCAAGCCCCTCCGTGGAGTCGCTCTGAGGAGACCCCTTCGAATTGTGAAGGGTCCCAACCTTCCTGCAAAGTTACCAGATAAAAGGGACAAAAGGCAGCCACTCCAGCCATGCAGCCTCCCAAGCAGAAAGCGAGTCTCAAGCGTTTCTGACCGGCGGCTCCAGGCTTAGGAACAGGCGCTGCAGGCGCTGCAGTCTCCAGCCGCCCCCGGGGATCGGGCTGCCCGCAGCAATCGGGCCAGCCCACCTGTTCTGCGAGGGTCCCGCCTCAAACCCTGCCCAGGAGGACCCCTCCAAGGGTTGAGCTCAGGGGCAACGGGAAGCCCGGACAGGGGGGCTAGCGGCAGACTAGGACACCCATCCTCCTCTGCCCAGCGGAGGCAGCCTTCCCGCTTCCCCGGTCCTTGGGCAGCCTCGCCACTCCCACCTGGAGGCTCCGCGGGCAGCGCTAGCTGCCAGTCACACGCCTGGGGAGCAACAGGCGGGCCGGCGGGCAGCCCTCCTCCCGCGAAGGGCAGCCGGAGCGATTTCGGAGCGGCCCAGCCTCGGCCTCGCCGCCCAGCGGCGGTGGCCGCGCCGGACGGGCGCGCGGGCCCCCCGAGGCCGCCCTCGCACCTGCCGCCGTGCCCGGCTGGCTCCGAGCCCGCGGGGGCGGCCCGGCGTTTCTCGGCCCTGCGCTCGCCTGCCCGCGACGCCCACCGGGGACGACGGCCCCCGCCCGCCCGGCCCGCCGCAGCGGCGGCTTCCGGAGCACAATGGCGCCCGGGCTGCTCCGGGAAGGAGCCGCTTCCCCCGGGCCGGCTGGGAGGTCGCCGCTGCCGATTCGACTCTCGCGCCAGGGACCCCCGGGAGCCCCCGCGCCGGAGGCCCGCAGCCCCACGCCGGAGCACGCAGGGCGGCTGGAGCGGCCTCCTTCCGCCCCGCGCGCCGATCCCGCGGCCTCACCTGGCGCTCGGCGGCGGCAGCGGCGGCGGCGGCGAGCGCGGAGCACCCGGAAGGAGGGCGGGAGGGCGGTCGGGGAGTCAGGGGGCGGGAGGGGGAAGCCCCGCCCCAGGCCCCGCCCCCCCAGGGCCGTCTGCGCCAGCGCCGGTGGGGGGAGGGGCGGCCGGAGCTTTCCCGGCCGGTCCGCTCGGAGCTGGGCGGCGGCGGCTGGAAGGAGAGACGGCGCGGGCTGCGGCTCTGCTCTCCGGCCGACGGCGAGGGTCGCCTCTGTGGTCGCCGCCCCGCTGCAGCACCTCCCCGCCCCGCTGTGCCCGGCGGCGGCTGTGCCCAAGCGGTTGCCTGGCGAGAGAAAGAAGCGGCGTCCGGTTGTCGCTGGAGGAGCCCGGTTGGACGGGACGGTCTCCCCTCTGGGCTCCACGCGGCCGCCGGAGGGAGGGCGGCTGTCCTTCCCGGCCTCGGGTGGCTCCCTCTGGGGCGCTGCCGGCCGTCACTCTCCTTTGGGCGGCTTAGAGCGGAGCTTCTCTTTATTTCCCATCCGTGGCGGATGATATTTTTGTCAAAATTACAAACAATAAAAATAATGCTTATGTTTTTCCAGAGGTTTCTGCCCTTGAGAAACTGATCTCGCCCTTAGCCCAGGCTGCCCCACGTGGATCCCGCGCTTGGAGGCTGCCCCTGCGGACACTTCTGGCTCGGGAGCCCTTTGCAGAAGAGCAAGGAAGGCTGGGCCCCCGCCCCCCCATCGGCCTTGGCCATCGGGAGGTGCTCTTCTGTGCTCCAGATAAAAGGGCCACCCGGTCCGGGCCCACCTTTCTGTAACCTGGCCCTTGTTTCCTGGGAGAAACCGGCAGGCTCTCAGCCTGTGCAAATGTTGCATTCTTGACCTGTAGGATTAAAACATCTCCAAACGTCTCTGTTCATTTTTCACTCCTTTTGGGGTATAAAGATTTGGACCAATTACCATAATGGTGTCCCTAACATAACATCCCATTAAATGGAGAGTCTTTGATTTTGCAACATGGCACAGAAAAGGTCCACCTGAGCTGAAAAGGGACACCACCATTATTATTTATAATCATCAAGGTGTAATAAGGCTAACCAACTTCACAGTGGCTCTGGGTGGCCTAGTCGCCTCTTTCTGCCCCCCCCCCCGCCCATCAGGAGGTGTCCCACCCCAGCCTCCCTCTTTCCACAGGGCCTCTTTGCCCATTGGTCAGAATGCTGCGATGTCATAAAGCCCTCTTGGGATTCTCCTGAGATTCCAAGGCTCCAGGCAAGTAATTCCTGGTCTTTGGGCCTTCCCTTCCATCCCGTCCCCCCTCCTTCATCCAGATGCCTCCCATCAGGACTCACCTGGGCAGTGCCCACCAGCCACCACCACGGGTGCCGGCCCCCTCCTGCCAAAGGCCTATTTCCCTCCAAGCCAAGGCTGCAGCAGCTGGCAGCACCCTGCAACCGTGGGGGAGCTTAGCTTTTTTTTTAAAAAAAGAAATCTCTAACCAGGATGGTGGTCCCTGGAGGGGAGACCCTCCGTAAATCTCAGGGCTGAAAGGGGAGATTGGGACACTGAGAAAAAGCTTCTGAAAAGGAGGAGGATGGCTGCCACTGTTTTGTCAACCCCCCCCCCCAAATCAAGCAGTTTATGTCACCCCCAGCAGGGGTGCCCACCTCCAGAGGCCCTTCTGAGCTTGTTCCGCTTTTCCGGTGGCTGGCTGGGATCAAGCCATTTTCATGTGGCTTGTTTGCTTCAGGACCTAGTAGCTGTTATGGTTTATAGCCAAGCCATTATGGCCTCTTCCACAAAAAATAGTGGAGCTCTATGATAAATGAGCCAATGCCCACCCTCCTCTCTGGCCAGATCCGTGTTTTCCAGCCTGCTACCAGGGGAGCTGCCAGCAGGGACAGGATGCTGAAAGTCCCGGTCAGTGTGGTGCCTCAATGGAAGGAGCTCCAGAAGCAACTCAGGAGGAGGCTGGAGCTACAAAAGGTGACAGTCCCGAAACCACTCTGGGAATCTTCTTGGCCCAGAACGGGAGGGGGCCGTGGGGCAGGGTGGGGGACTGGGACACGGTGTGGGGATCAAGGCCAGGATCTCAATGAATCAGGTTTCTTGGAAAAGGAGAATGGGGACAGCATCCTGAGAAGGGGATTGTTTGACCCTCAAGCGATGGGGAGGCTGCCTCTGGCCTTGCTGTTCCTGGACAGCATGCAGTGTGCCAGCAGCCAGCAGCATTTTCTAGCCCCCCCCTCTTTGCCAGCCCCCCTGCCCCTCGCTCAGTGCTGCCCCCCCCCGACCTCTCCAGCCCCTGTGTGAGTCCTGCCTCTCCTCCCTCTTGGCCAGGCCTTGCCGGAAGGGGCCGAGGGGACCCCCTTTCTCCTGAGCGACAGGCCCAGCATTGTCTTCCGGGAGAGCTGCTTCCCCAGCTACATGCCCCTCTTCTGCTACTACGCAACTGAGCAGGGGAACTTCTTTGCCTCCTTCACCTGGAGGAGGGCCAAGCGGAGCAAGGTGAGTGCGAGTGACCCCGCTCGGGAAAGAGGTTGCCCTGAGGGGGTCCAGAGGTTCTACTGCTAAGGCTGCCTGCAGGCCAAGGCTACCAGCCTTCGGATCTCTGCTTGATCAGAGCAGGCCACTTCAATGGGCTCTTGCTAGCCTTCCTCTCCCTATCTGCACCCGGAACTTTCCCGGCCTGGCACTGTAAAGGGCTGCTGGAGCCTGGGCCTCCTCAGTTGTGCCTGACCTGCTTTAAAGGAGGACCTGGCTGGTTTCCCTCCCCTCACACCATGCCTGAGGCCTCTCTGGTCCTATGTTCTCTAAGCTGGCTTAAGCCACCCTGAGCCATTTGCCCTTTGTGCCCCACTCCTGGTGGTCAAACGAATCAGCAAGTCATCCTCCTTGTGCCCAAGATGCACAGATTGCAGTGGCATCCTCTTTCACAGTTAGACAAGATCCTGATCTCCCAGACCCCTTTTCTCCCTCTGAGCAAAGACGCCCTGGCGGCCCAGTTCTTGTTCTCCCAGCCTCCTGCTCTGGCCCCTCTGCAGGCCGGGCTGAGGAGGGTGGGCCTTTACACTCTGCCCGTCCAGCCTCTCCCTTTGCTGTAGGAGTCCAAGCTGCGCTGGGTTGAAGGGCTTGACAGGGCAGGTGAGCAGAAACCTCGAATGGAAGAAAGTGTGCGCCCAACCTCCCTGTTTCCTGAACAGCCACTTTGGCTGACTCTAACCCTTCCTCTTTCCTGGCAGGTGCGTGTCTGGAGTTATAACATGAAGGACGAGACTTCAGTGACTGAGAAAATGTATACCTTAGATGAGCATCCAGGGGTCCTCACCATCACCTATGTCCCCCACGTGCACCTCCTTGTGGCCTACTGTGATGACATCCACTTTCGCTTCTTTGGGGACCATACTCGGGACTTCAAGCTGCTCTCCAAGATGTCTTCCCCCTATTCAGTCACCAGCCTGTGCTACAGTCCTGAAACGTGTGAACTGATTTCTGGTGCCATTGGAGTGCTGGCATTTTGGACCTTTTTGATGTTGGAGGTTCCCTCTATGAGTGTCACGCAGGAAGTATATGTTGCAACTGGTGAGTTTGTGCACTTTCTCAGGGTGGAGCAGGAGCGGAGGATGCTGGTGGCCCTTTGCGAGAACATTATTCGGGTGTATGACTACCAAACCAAAGCCCAGATCTGCACCTTCCAGATGAGCCAAGGTGTCTCCCTCACTTGCTGTGCTGCTTATTGGCCCCAGAACTTCCTCTATACAGGAGACCTGGCTGGGGAGGTCAAGGTGTGGAACTTTGATACAAGGACCCACATCAACCAGTTCAAGGCCCACCAGAGTGCCATTAGCAACATAATTATCCGGATCTCTGTGCACAGCTTCATGACTGCCTCCTTGGACGGAATGCTAAAGGAGTGGAACCTGATGACTTGTGAGCTTCTCCGACGGGTGGACATTGGTGAGGAAGTCTTCCAGGTACAGTTCCTCAATGAGCAGACTTTCTTCCTCCGCACCCAGTACACCTTCTCCATCCGTACAGTCAACAATTTCTACCAGCTCTTCAACAGAAGCAAATCGATCCTCAAGAGGTTGGTGCGTGTACAGTGTGGACCAGACAAGGCCCGCATCCTGGCTGCCACTGAAGATGGGATCATCCGATTCTTATCCCCTGTGACAGGTGAAATGTTGTTTGTTACCTGGCCCTTCCAGCTGCTAGAAAAAGCTCTGGACTATGTTTATGACCCAGATCGGGAGGAACTCTTGGTGACAATGGGCACAAGTGACATCTATGTGTTGGATACCACCAAGAACCCTTGCCCAATCAAGTACATTTTGCGTACCACAGACAGCGTGGACGACAAGGTTCTGTGCTTGGCCTACAGCCGTCTGGACCTGAACGGCCGAACCACCAGCTTCATCTTCAGTGGGTTCAAGAGTGGCAAAGTGCGCTCCATCACTCAGCAGCTCTATCGAATGGGCGGTCGCAAACTGCACGATGGCAATGTGGTGGCCCTCAGCAGCCTCTCAAGCTCAGGGTACCTGTCGTACCATTCAAGGGAAGCCTCCTTCCTCTGCTCCTACGGACTCGATGAATACATCATCCTCTCGGAAGTGATTTTGAAGAAGAACAGCCTCCTGGAGGTTCTCCCTCTGGTTGTCATTCCCAGCATCAACTGCAGGATCAACATTCTCCTGCTCATCCCTGGCTACATCTGTGCCTTGACAGAGCAGAACCGAGTCCGGCTGTGGCGCCAGGCAGCCTTGGTTCCTGGCGAGAACAACCCCTTCTGGAAGGAGACGGCAGCCATGCATTCAAGCACCATCACCTCTTTCGACTACTGCCACACCCTGAGCATATTGGTGACCGGCGGCTCGGATGGCTCCGTGCGCATTTGGGACATCCTGGGAAAAATGTTGGTGGAGTTTGACACCACCCTCAAATTCAGCCGTGTCTGCTTTGCCAACCCACGGGGGGACTTGGTGGTCGGCTGTAACACGGATATCTACTTCATCTCATGTGTTATGTACCTGCCAAGGAAGCATCTCACCCGGCTGTTGACCCACCGTGTAATGGATGATGTTGTTGAATACCCACTGCCCTTCCTCCCCTGCTTCCTTCTTACCTTCGATATAGTTTTTGTGCCCAAGTAAGTGGTTTCATTCATTGTGTTTTGGTGGGATGGCTAAATCTCTCTCTCCCTCTCTCTCTTTCTCCCTCCCTCCCTCCCTCCCTCCCTCCCTCTCTCCCTCTCTCCATCCCTCTCTCTCTCTCCCCCCCCTCTCCCTCCCTCCCTCCCTCCCTCCCTCCTCTCTCTCTCTCTCTCTCTCTCTCTCTCTCCCTCCCTCCCTCCCTCTCTCCCTCTCTCTATCCCTCCCTCCCTCTCTCTCCCCCCCTCTCTCTCCCCCCCTCTCTCTCTCCCCCCCTCTCTCTCCCCCCCTCCCTCTCTCATGTAACTGCAGCTTGTTGGCTTAACAGGTGTTGGGATTTGAATTTTCTGGTGTTTTATGATTTTTTTTCTGGAGAACAGCTGCCTTTGCACATTCCAGATATTTGCAGGTTTCTGTTTTTTCTGCTTTTTGTAGTGCTTTGTTTAACCATTACTGTACCCTTTGGAGAGTGGATGCAAACCTGCTCATTGGCCAAAGGTTTTCCCCACATCTACCACATGCAATTGGTGTGACTCTTCGGGGGCCTGGCTTTTTCACTCATCCATGCTTCAAATGGTCAGCTTGGTTGGACTGTAAGCTCACATCCGTCTGAGGTCTGATTTACGTAGATGATTGCTCCAAAGAGGCACAGTGGGACGGCGCCCCCCTTTTCCTTGTGGGTGTCCTCATTTGATGCGGCTGTGGTGCTTTGGAAGAGTCGGGGCAGAAAGACTGAGCCGGTCGGTCTCCCTGGCAAGGGACGGCTCTTTTGGCTGCCATCCTTCCCCGCCATACCGAGTATCCACCCACAGTCGCCCAGTTTCCTCTTCTCTGCCAGTAGACCGTGAGGGGAAGGAGCAGATGGACCGTGGGGGTGCTTGTGGGTGGCCCAGACGCTGTTACTGCTTGAGGACCGTTTTGAAGAAGAGGAGCTGGTGGAGAGGGAAACTGGGAAGTTTGTGGGCACCGGATCCTTTGAGGATGGATGAAAAAGTGAGGCTTTTCCATTAAAGATGGGGGCATTGAGCACTGTTGGGGAACCAAGCTGGGAGATGGCATGGCCACCATTTCCAGTCTGATGCCCATATTTGGGCTACAAATTCTGGGAGTTATAGTCTAACCTACCTATGGGGCAGCAAGTGGGTGTCTGCTGGTGAACTTCTTGAGAGGTCAGGCATGACGTGCTGAGTGGTTAGAAAAAAGAGGTAGCTTCTACTTCTCATGCACCATTGTCCTTCCTTGTTCAGGTACCTCCAGGTAGGCAAGCAGGCCAAGAGGTTTGAGCGGATGGAGCCCCTCACCAACCACAAGGAGGTGGCAATTGAGAAGAATGTGGCCAGGGTGGTGGAGTTCATTGGCAGGGATGCAAGCGTCTTTCCTGGCCCCGATTTCTATGGGCTGCCTCCGCCACCCCCCAAGGAGACCCTGCCAGAGTTTGCGGTGGAATACCAGCTCATTTCTCAGCCCACTCTCAGGCCTTCTCTGGAGAAGAAACTCACTTCCTCACCGCCTTACCGTGGCCTCCCGCGGATGGTGGAGCACGTCCCCTTGCTCCAGACCATTCGGTTCCAGGAGGGGCACTCCTGGCCGATGGCACCCGACGGCTATGTCCCCAACTCAATCATCCGGGCTCGGCTCTTCCCCAAAGGGACTCCTCCCGATCTCTGGTGCCCCTTGCTGTCAAGCCGGGACCCCCTGCCCAAGAGGAAGCTAGTCAAGATCCAGATGCCAGAGTGGGACACATCCGAGGTGGTGGAGAAGGCGCGGAAGAGAAAGGCTCAGAAAATGAAGCAGACGCCTTCGGGCACGAGGGGCCAACGGGACCTGCTGGCAGAGATCATGACCAAGCCTTGGCTGAGGCACAAGCCCAGCGACACCAGCCTGCCCTCCGTCGTGAAGGCCATCCTCAACCTCATGGACAATGTCCCCTACTCCACCTACCTGCTCTGCACCTCTGCGCTGGTGCAGCTTTCCGAGTCTTACACACTGCCCTCCTCCATACAGGAAGTAGCCTTTGAGCGCCTCATCCAAGACACCACACACAAGGAGGTCAGGGCAGGCAGGACTGGGGACAGTTAAGGCACCTTTGGGGGGGGGTCCTTGGCCAGCACTGTCCACTTCCTCCTTGGAATGACAGGGAGGAGAGGTAGGAGAATGACAGTTGGATGTTCACTAGGTGAGATGGAGGAAGAGGAGGAGGAGGAGGAGGAGGAGGAGGAGGAGGAGGAGGAGGAGGCGGCAGTTCTTCCTCTCCCCCCCCAGCCCAGGATGGACGCACAGCCAGAGCCAAGTGACAACACTGGGGACTCACTGAGCAGGAAAAGGCAGGAGGTCTCCACCTCCCAGGGAGAAGCAGCTGCTTTTCAGGAGCTGCAGGGCTAGTACCTATCTAGCAGGTTGGACAGGAACATCCAGGGGTGACGATGGGGTATCCAACTTTTCTCTCCTGCCCTTCAGGGGTTCAAGGCAGAGGGAAGAGCAGCTGGCTCAGGGGGCCAGGAGGCTTTGGGCTCGGCATCTCAGGAGGCCTTGAGAGCTGCTCTGAGGCATTTCCAGAGTCTGAAACTCCTGCCTTCAACCACACCTGCTTAGTCTTTGACCAGCATTGTTATTTAGCCAGTACTGCTGCAAATGAATAACCAACTGGGTTACTGACGGGGCACCAATCCTTGTAGAGGTTGGCCTGAGCCAGATCCAGGTCTAGCTCAGACCATCCTGGTTCAGCTCAGGCATCTCGTTTCCCAGGTGAGGATGCGGCTAGCGGCCTGGGAGGCCTTGGGGAAGATGGACCTCCTGGGCGAACAAGAGGTGGTAGCCCTGGCTCGGGCCCTGCTGGACGAGAACAGGAACATGCGGGACCTGGCCCGTTCCTTGCTTGACTCAGTGGCCGGCATCACTGACAAGTTTGTCCTGAAACAGGAAATGCAGCGGCTGGCAGCAATGAGCCTGGAAGACCTGTGAGTCCTTCCCTGCCTGGATGGGGGCAATAGACGTGTCCCGCTCTTGGTCTTCTGTCTCTGGCCGCGGGAGGTCCTGGAAGGGTCTCTTGCCCAACCTTGCAGTGGGCGATTAATCTGTGCATCTGACTCCCTTCAGATGGCCATTAATCTGGGTAGTTGGATCCCTTCCTGGCCCTGAGGACCCACTGGGGCAGTCCCCAATTCCAGCTGTCTCCCCTCCCCCTCTATTTCCACTCTGGCTTCCAAGCATCCCAGAGTCTTCTGGGTGTCCCCTATGAGAAACAGACAGGAGTTGGGCTGATCTGTCAGGGCAGTCGTATCCTTTTGTGTGGTTTTACCTACCAAGATAGGCCGTGGGCCTGTCTAAGGGGCTAAAAGATGCCCCCCATCCTGAGGCCCTGGGGGCTGGTTTCCTCTCCACTTAGGGCAGGTCCAAAAGAGCTGCCAAAGGCCTTTGGGGACCAGGTTTTCCTCAAGGAACCGAACGATGCTCGTCTTCCTGTGGAGCAGGAAGGTTTCCAGGGTGGGAAGGACCCTCCTTCACACAGGTCTCTCTGCCTTTCCAGGACGGTGCTGAGTCAGAAAGAAAGAGGTGCTTTTCCTCGCAGGGTGAGAGCTGCCGGCATCGTGGCTGAGTCGAAGGATGAAGCCGTCTATGCCTTGACGGAGGGCACCGAGAGGCTGATGACCTGTGTGGAGAATCAGCTGACAGCCAATCTCTTCCTCATGTCTGAGTGCCCCCCGCCAGAGGCGCAGCTCATGGGGTACCCTCCCCCTTCCCGGCGCAGACGCATGTCTGGAAAAGTGGCTGAGGAGTACGGAGAGCCAGAGGGACCAGAAGCAGGCCGGGTCCGGTGGCTGGGGCTCTTTGGCCGCTCTGGTAGGAAAGAGCCCGAGGCTCGAGGTAATACAATCTTGTGCCTTTGTGGCAATGTGGCTTCCTTGCAGCCCCCCCCCATGTCTTCCTGGGGGGACTTGTGGCCTCTAAGGCCAGCGGTCTGTGGCTACGCTCCAACAATGTCCGAAGGCTGTGGAGGCACCCCAGAGATTCTTGTAGGCTCAGTGCCTGGATCCTGAGGGGGAGGCCATCTTGACTCCCGACCATACAGAACCCTTTGCTCTGATGGGGGACAATTCCCACTGCTCCAGAAAAGGAAATTCATCTTCACACAGATCCTGGAAACCAGTGGGGGAGGGGGTTGTCTACTTCTGAGGTGTCCGCTTTGCTTGTTTGCCCCCTCCCTCCCTCCTTTCATCTTGTCTCTCCCATTGCCCCCACAGCTACCACTGAGGAAGCCAGGCAGAGCTCCCCCAGGAAGCTGCCCCGCATCCAGCAGGCCCGAGGGAAGGGGGCTGCCATCACGCTGACCCCTGAAGCCCCAGAGAGCAGCAGCAGCAGCCCCAGCCAGCGCACCACCAGCACCAGCGGCTCCCCTACCGTGAGCAGCGGCAGCTCTGCCTCGCGGGAGCTGCGGGCCGCCAAGAAGGCGCAGCGTGAAAAGGAGAAGCTATGGCAGCCCAAGGTCCCGGCCACCTCTTCCCAACATGTCCGCAGGCTCAGGAAGCAGCGCAAGCAGGCCCAGCCTGTCCTCCTGCAGCGCCGAGACACCCGCACGCAGCTGTACACAGAGATGCTGAAGAGCATGAAGGTCCGGAAGGAACAATCGGCACCAGTGGTGGCAGTGCCTCCAGCAAAACCCAAGGCTGGCAGCAGCCTGATGCAGGCCAAGCCCAGCCCCATGGAGCCACCCACGCTGCCCCTGGTGCCCCCGGTGCCCCCTGCCAAAGGCAACCTTATCGATCCTAAGCAGCAGTATGCGACTGACAAATCCAACTGGCGCAACGACCTCTACAAACTGATGATGCTGCGCATCGCCCCCTCGGTCGAGGGGCGCACTGCAGGGGAGGACTTCCTGGCCTCTGCCCGAATTGCCCTTGCTGGCCAGAACCTCTCCTGGGAGCTCTTGACCAACCTCAGCCAGGCCCTCCTCAGCTCCCAGGAAAAGCTGACCACAGAGACACCCGCCTGGAAAAAATACATGGACGACTTCATCAAGCTTTCACTGAAGGAGTCGTGGCTCCAGTCTTCGGCGGAGAGCTTGGAAACCATCTTGGCCGTGAGGACGGCCGGAGACGTCTCCAGTAGCTCAGAGACAGATGAGCTCAGCCAGGATGAGGCAGAGAAGGGACTGGGGGAGGAAGCGGAGGAGAGAGACAGGGGGGCAGAGAAGAAGAGGCTCCGGGAGCATGCAGCTAAAGAGGGCAAGCTATTCGAAGTGGCCTCTGAAAAAGAGGCGAGGCGGACTGCTAAGTTGTCCAAGAAGTGGGCTGCCAAAATGGAAGAGTTTGCCAAAAGGAGGCAGGAATCGGTGGCCAAGGCCAGAGAGCAAGAGCTTGCTCGGAGCAAGGAGCAGTTGCCTGCCAGGAGAAAAGAGCGGGAACGCCCCCTGGAGAAAGAGCGGGAACGCCCCCTGGAGAAAGAGCAGGAACACCCCCTGGAGAAGGAGCGGGAACGCCCCCTGGAGAAGGAGCAGAAGCCCTCCAGAGGCAGAGCACGAGCAGCAGAACCTCAGAGGCTGAAGGAAAGGGAGGCTGCTGAAAGGAGAGGAAAAGACGTGACCGTGTACAAGGCCGGACGGCCTGCAGGCGAAGAGGAGGAGGCAGAGGAAGTGGCGGAAGCAGAAAGAAGCCTGGAGGAGCTGCCCAGTGTGGAGGAGCTGCAGAAGAAGCCCCTCCTGACGGACTCTGAGAGGATCCTGGCCCAGCTGTCAGAGGACACGCTGACTGAAATGAGGACAGAAGGCCAGGCCAGAATGAGAGACGAACTGAAGGCCAGAGCTTTGCAGGAAGCCCTAGAAGAGGTGAAGGAGAGAGCTCTGGAGGAAGCCCGCCAGATAGCCCTGGCTGAGGCCAGAGACCGGACATTGCTTGATGCCCGAAAGAAGGCCCTGGTGGAAGCTTGGGAGAAGGTGCTGGAGGAAACTCATCAGAAAGCAGTGGAGGAGGTGATGGAGAGGGCACTGGAGGAGGCGGAAAAGATCGTCCAGTCTGAGGGACTGGAGGGGAACCTGGCAGAGGAAAGGCTCCAGGAACTGGTGCTGGTAATAGCCGAGGAACTGGCCAAGGAAAGGGCCATGGAATTGGCCATGTTGGCCAAAATAGAAATAGATGAGGCCAAAGTTCTGGAGCTAGCTGAAGAAGAGGCTATACAGATAGATGAAGTGAGACTTCTGGAGCTGGCTGAAGCCAGGGCCCGGGAACTGGCCGAGACCAGGGCCCAGGATCTGGCCGAAACTGCCATGCTGGAGATGCCAGAGGAAAGACTCCTGGAGTTGGTTGAGGTAAGAGCCCAGCTGCTGGCCCAGGTGAAGTTGATGGAGAAGCAGCTGGAGCAGGAAGAAGAGGAGTGGGCTGAGAAAAGGGCCCTCTTCTTTGACAAAGAGAAGATGGGGTCCCCGGAGGCCCTGAATGACAAGAGTATCGGGCTCCTCTCTGAAGACGAAAGAGAAGCCTTAGTGACCCTGTGGGAGATGGACCAGGCTCCGGAACCGGAGGCTGAGCTGACTGACCAGGCCCAGCTGCTTCTGGAAGTCCTGACTCAGCCAGAGAAGCTGCACAGGAGGGATTCCACCACCTTCCGGAACCTCTTCCGTGTGGTATCCCTGGTCGGGGTCCCCTCAACGGCACACCTGCAGGAGATGGTTGACGCTCTGCTCCAGAAAGCCGAGGACCTGTTAAAGGAAGCTGAGCAGAGGCAGGAGTCCTCGTCAGAAGAACAGGTGTCTGTCCTCGGATGTCTCAGGGAGGCAGTGGAGGCCCACAAGCCCTGGAACACCAGCCCCAAGCAATATGGTGCCAGGATGAAGAGGCTTTTTAAGTCTGTCCTGGCTGTGCTGCAGGCCAGGAACCTGAAGAGGCGGCTGACCAACAACGTCTGGCTGCAGGCTTGGCAGCGGAAGGCGGAGAAGGCCTGGACCCAGGAGGAGGGCCCACAGGTGCGCCAGGAGGAGTGGCGGGAGCAGCGCCGGGAGGAGGACCGGAGGGCCTGGCTGAGGAAGAAGCTCAGGCAGGCCCTTGGGAAGCTTCAGGCCGATCAGGAAAGGGCTCAGCAGGAAAGACTGGAGCAGCAGCGCAGGGAGAGGTGCCTCAAGTTCAGATCACAGCCCATCGTGCTGGGCTTCCCAGCGCGGGCAGAGGAGAAGAAGGGCAGGGCAGAAGAGTGGGGGCAGAGGGAGGGGGGAGAGGGGGAGGGCCCAGAGGGGGCCAGGGTGGCGGACACGAGGAAGTCATCCCTGAGAAAGGAGAAGGCAGCAAGGGACCATGGGAAGCTGACGTGGTCCATGGGCCAACAGTGGGAGAAGGCCTGGCATGCCTTTCTGCAGACCGAGGAGGAGTTGAGCCCATCCCTGGCGGTCCCCCAGCCCAGGGGGTACCGCCTGCCCAAAGACTCTCTGTACAAGACGACCAAGCCCACCAGGCGCCTCCATCGGAAGATGCTCAGGCGGGGGGCCCGGCAGCACATCTTCCGCCTGGACGAGGCCAAGGGGGTAGACTGGGAGACCTTCATGGGACTGTACCTGTCCATTGCATCCATGAAGGAGAAGGGAGCGGAGCCTGCCGTGTGGCAGGAGCAGGCAGCCAAGCTGCTTGACCTCTACGGCATGAGCAACTCGCTGGTCCGGGCCATGATCCAGCAGCTCTTGGTGGGTGGCCATCGCCAGCGCAAGTACATCCCCAGCAGCCGCCTGAGACTGAAAAGGGCACAAGCCAACCTGGGCCAGAGGATCCTCTATGAGATGATTGTTCACTCCACCCGGCTTCGGCCCCCACAGCCGACCTTCCACCACGTCATCCCACTCAGCTACCAAAACAATGTGCAGCCCTTCAAGATGCAAGGCATCACCCATTTTGGTCCCCTCTACCTCAAGTGGAAGACCTTCTCCAAGGGGAAGCTGCCGAAGATGAGCCTCTATGTGTATTCACATCCCTCTTCATAGCTTTCCGCAACCTTCGTTCCCATGGACCGGCTCTGTTTTGCTTTTTTCTTGTTTAAAGAATAGCCTCGGAGTGTTGTGAGTTTTTTTTGTGGTGGGGGGGAGAGAGCAATTTATGCAAACTGTAGAATAAATTAGTTATTCAAGCCATCTGGTTCATTGTTTTAAGTTCACTTGATTATTTATTTACATATTAGTCCCCTGCACCAAGCAGAGAGAAGAATGAGTGGGGCTTTTGTGCAATTAGTATATACTATAACATATACACTGAAGCACGTACAGAGATCTCCTTGGACTGGATATTCACAGGGATGGTGAATATGAAATAAAGCCACTTTTGCTGCTTGGCAGAAAGACTAGGACAGGTGTAGGCAAAATAAGTGTAGCACATTGAGCACAAAGGGAGATATTTTCATTATTATGTTTGTGACATCGCACACCAGCAGACAGGAAAGGGGGTGGGGGAGGAGACAGGGGCTGTGGGAGGGGGCAGGGAGGGAGCGCAGGCAAGCGAGTGCAGCAGCCGGGCGCGCAATCCTGGCCGCTTCACCCTTTTCTCCCGGGCAGGATGCCTGGGACGGCTGGCGGAAGCGGAGGTCCGAAGGCTGGGCCGCCGATGCGGGGGCAGCTGCGGAGGTAGCTCCCGGTAAACCAAGGGAGGAGACGTAGGTTGCAGGCCCGGGGCCGCGCCTGAGGGCGCCCAGTCTGTGCATAGAGCGCACCGCGGTGGCTGGAGGGTGGTGGCCAGTATAGGGCGCCAGAGCCAGCGGCGGTCGAGTGGCGCGGAACCCCCGCAAGAGCTAGCTGGCCAGGTGGGCGGTGGGCGGGCCGATGAGCAGTTGAGGCCGGCGCGAGGCAGCCCTCTCCCCGGGTAGCTGCCGCCTGGCCGGCCCGGGTTCCCCCTCCCCGTTTTGTCGGGCGAGGGGAACGTGGAGGGAGCATCCCGGATAGATCAGCAGCAGTCCCGGAACCGAGAAGGTCCCACTCCCCGCCGGCAGTCCTGGGAACCACATCAGCCTCCCTTCGTGTGAGGCCGGAGTCGCCAGCGCCTCCGCACCGAACGGGAGGTGGGCAGGAAGCGCCAGGCGGCGGCTGTGGGCTAAGTCGCTTCTCTTTCAGCTCGCCTGGGCTTTGAGCACAAGATCACGGTACAAATCCCCCAGCCTCGACCGGCAGAAAAGGCCGTGGGCCCCAGCACCCCAGGAAGCCCCAGCCTCATCCCACGTCTGCGTGCCCTTCTCCGTGAGTCACAGCCACGGCCTGATCTGGTCCGGGAGAGGCCACCACTGCAGACACCTGCCTGTCGGGAGGAGCAAATGTTTCCGAGGGGCAGGTGGGATAGATCCAGGGAGGCAGCCGCCTCAGGGCCTGCTAGTTATGCTGGCATGCTGCAAAGTTGGCCTGGCCGCTTTGGGGAATGGTGGTTCCATTAATCAAAAGATCCCTCCAGTTCAGCCGATCCCCTGAGGACTCGGTAGAGCCGGGTCTCCCTGAAGCCCCTGAGAGAAGGTGATTGGAGCTGGTTCCAGGAGGGGCAGAGGACCACCACTCAGAAGCTGCTTTGCCTTCCCTGGCTTTGCAGTGATCCCCTTGGACGGAAAGCAGACCTGGGGCCGAAGCAGCTTGGCCAAGAAGGAGGAACTGGTGGGATCCAAGAAGAAAGGGCCGACATGGGGCCGAGCTCCACGATCCACAAACAGACTCGGTGGGGAGGAGAGGTATGGGGCCAGGTGGCTCCCCAGAGGGCACCCAGAAGCCTGGCCGGAAGGGAATTCCAGGCTGGAGAGGCTGGACTTGGGCGGTGGCAGACTGAAGCTGCCATGACAGGGTGTCCCGTGTGGTAGAGCCTGTGCTTTCCTCACCTGCACAGGCTGAAGTCCTGGCCCAAGACAATAAACAGTGGTCATCCAGCACACCCAACCTGGGCAAATCCCCCAAGCACGTGCCCCTGGCAGTGGGCTTTGCCAGCCTCATGGAAATGAGTAGGCTGCTTACGTGTTCCCTTCCTACCCCAAGAGTTGGGCTGGAGGACCTGGCAGGGCAGAGCCAGCTTCTATGCCCCTTTCTCTGGCCCTGAGGTGTGGTTCTCTGGGCATAAACAGAATGCCTCGGAACAATGGACATCTTGCTGCCCATAATAAGGCTTGGTTTAGTTGTCATGGATTTGGTTTTGCACCTGTGAGTTTAACTGACCTGGCTCAGTGGGTTAGGATGCTGAGCTTGTTGATCAGAAGGTCGGCAGTTTGGCGGGTCGAATCCCGAGTGCCGCGTAGCAGAGTGAGCGCCTGTTACTCGTCCCAGCTTCGTCCTAGCACTTCGAAAGCACGTAAAAAAAAATGCAAGTAGAAAAATAGGGACCACTCCGGTGGGAAGGTAACAGCGTTCCGTGCGCCTTTGGCATCTAGTCATGCTGGCCAAATGACCACGGAGACGTCCTCAGACAAGCGCTGGCTCTTCGGCTTTGAAACGGAGATGAGCACCGGCCCCTAGAGTCGGAAACAACTAGCACGCATGTGCGGGGGAACCTTTACCTTTGCTTACAAGCATCCCTGTTGGACTGTCCAAGAATGGAACTCCCAGTAGGGCTGATCGGTGATTGATGCTTCCACTGTGGATGAACCTTGGCAATGGAAATCTCAGTGGAGGCTGGAATGAGTAGGGGCTCCTTGATGTGCTTCCTTCCCCATATCTCAGCTTTATGTGGGCAGGGTGGGGGAGAGGATGGGGGTATCTAGAGCCCACAGAAGCAACAGCAAAGGGGGCGCTGCTGCCTGGGGTGCTGTGCCAGTCTGCTTCCTTTTCCTTTGCCCCCCCCCCTCAGAAGAGCTTGCAGAGAAGGACAGTAGTCCCCCCACTCCAGCCAAAACTAGCCACTTTCGCCCCTGGGAATCCAGCTGCTGCCGTCCGCTGCCAAGGGACCCAAGTGGGCTTCAGCCCTGGGAGTTGTGACCGTCACTGCTGCAGTGAGCTTGTCCTGCTGGGCTGTGTGTCAATTTTGGCTTCCATCATGCTGGGCATGAAGCTGGTCAAACTGACAGGCAATGGGCTGAGGCTGCTCCCATCTTCCGGGCTACCCAGCAATGTCACCCTCCTATCCCTCTTTGACTGCAACTCCGCCAAGTCGCTTCTGCCCTCTGACGTGGAAGACGCCACCCTGGATGAACAGCCCTCACTCCCAGAAAGTCCGCCTCACTTCCCCAGCAGAGCCACTCACCCCCACCCATATAAGCATCACACAGTCCCTCAACCAAGTGCACCACCAGACACCCTCCGAAGGAACCCCCCAGCAGGGTTCCGGCCGTCCAGGTGGGCATCAGCGGCAGGCAGGGTGCAGGCAAAGCAGTGCAAGGGGGCGATGAATCCAAGGCCTGGAGGGGCTTCCCAACTCCACCTGAGCTCCCAGAGGTCTTCCTGACCTGTCCCGCCTCTGTGAAGAGGGTGGGGCCCCTCTTGGGTGGGGATGAAGGGCTATTGGCAGTTCAGATGCTAAAAATGAACGCCCCAGCTGCTTTCAGGCAAATAATTGGGTAGGGGGTAGGGGGTGGGGATCGACATCCACACAAAGCTCTGATCCTTTCTGCCATCTTGGTTTTTCTCCCTCCAGGCTGCCAGGAAGCCCTGCCTTTTCCAGCTTCACCAGATCCTCACTCACTCACCACTGCCCAAGCCCCCAGCCAGGCCACAGAGCAGCCCGGTCCAAGCGCCAGTGCAGTGCGGCCTCCACAGATGCTGGACTTTGCACCCTGGCATCGACCAGCCTCAGGCCGACCTCGCCTTGACCCCTGGAAGCTCATCTCCCGGGGCCAGATCCCAAGGGCAGCCCTCTCCCCAGGAAGTCTCGGGTCCCGCCGGACCCTTCTGGATGTGGATGGGTAGCCTCAAACCTGGTGCAGCCGTGTTTGTGCAACCTGGAGGCAGTGCGACCAAGGCCAAGGCGAGGAACCCGCCCCACAGAGAACATCCTAGGACCACCCCGCCCGGTTTCACGGGGGAACGAGAGAGTCTAGGGAAGAGGCGGGGCTTCGTGGGGCCGACAGTGCTTTCACTAGGAGATCCTGCTGCTTCTTGCAGTGGTGGTGGGGGGAGCGGCCGGAGGGCCTGAGATGAAGCGGGCAGTTCGGCGGTTATTCCCCCCCGCTTGGCCAAGGGGCTCAGTTGGGTTTGTTGCTGGCATATCTTTCGCCTGCCTGTGTAGCAGCAGCCCTGCCCAAGCTCCTCGATACCCTCTCTGGGTTGGCGGTCGAGTTCCCCAGACTTATGGTTCTGGGGGACTTTAACCTGCCATCCCTGGGAGGTTCGTCGGGGTTGGCTCAGGAGTTTATGGCCTCCATGACGGCCATGGACCTGACCCAGGTAATTCAGGGCCCGACTCATGGGGGGGTCACACACTCAATCTTATTTTTCTATCTGGACGGTGGCTTGATGATCTGGGAGGGGGATCTCCAGCTATTACACCCCTGTCATGGACCAATCATCACCTCCTGCGGCTGGCCTTCTGTTTCACCCCCCTCCATCGCGGGGTTATGGAACCGACCAGGTGGTTCCGTCCCAGGCGCCTAATGGACCCTGAACAGTTCCAGGAGGCGCTTGGATCTGTGCCTGCCATCTACGCTCACAGCCCGGTCGATGCCTTAGTGGAAGCCTGGAAAAGGGTGGCCACGGAGGCACTCGACCGCGTTTTTCCCATGCGGCCCCTGACCCGGCGCAGATCCTGGCGGGCACCATGGTTCTCCGTGGAGCGCCGGGAGATGAAGCGTCGGAGACGGAGCCTAGATAGCTGTTGGAGGTCCAGCCGGTCTGAGTCTGATCGATTGCGGTTAAGAACCTTTACGAGGTCTTATCTCGCAGCGATGGAGGCAGCGAAGTCCAATTACTTCACTGCCCTCATCGCGTCTGCAGATAATCGTCCGGCCACCCTGTTTGGGGTGACTCTCTCCCTCCTGAATCAGGAGGTGAGGGAGGAGCCCCTGCAGGGTCATGCCGAGGAATTTAGTCAATATTTGGCGGATAAAATCACTCGGATTCGGGCCGGTCTGGACTCCGACTGGGTGGAGTCTGACAATGGGGAATCGAGCAGTCTTGGGAACATTACTTGGGAAGAATTTGATCCTGTGACTCCAGAAGAAGTGGACAGGATCATGGGGAGGCTGAGTTCCACCACGTGTTTATTGGACCCATGCCCCTCCTGGCTGGTTTATGCAGCACGGGAGGGGACACGAGGCTGGCTCCAGGCAGTAATAACTGCTTCTTTGAGAGAGGGTAGCTTCCCTGCTACCTTGAAGGAGGCAGTGGTGAGGCCCCTCCTCAAGAAGCCTGCCCTGGACTCGGCCATTTTGAATAACTATCGTCTGGTTTCCAACCTTCGCTTTTTAGCGAAGGTTGTTGTGGTGGCACATCGGCTTCCTCTGTTCCTGGAGGAAGCGGATTATCTGGACCCCTACCAATCAGGCTTTAGGCCCGGGTACAGCACGGAGACAGCATTGGTCGCACTGGTGAATGATCTCTGGCGGGCTCGGGACATGGGTTGCTCCTCTGTCCTAGTCCTATTAGATCTCTCAGCGGCTTTTGATACCATCGACCATGGTATCCTACTGCGGCACCTCAGAGGGTTGGGAGTGGGTGGCACTGTTTTACAGTGGTTCTCCTCCTACCTCCTGGGTTGTTCGCAGTCGGTGTTGACAGGGGGGCAGAGGTCGGTCCTCTCGCCCCTTCTGTTCAACATCTATATGAAGCCGCTGGGTGAGATCATTCATGGTTTTGGGGTGGGGTATCATCAGTACGCTGATGAAACCCAGCTTTTTATTTCCACCCCAAATCAACCCAGTGATGCCCTCGCCATGATGTCCCGTTGCCTGGAGGCGGTGAGGGTCTGGATGGGGAGGAACAGGCTTCGTCTAAATCCCGACAAGACCGAGTGGCTGTGCATACCGGCATCTCGGGTTGTCCACTCTATTCCATCTTTAACTATAGGGGGTGAGGTGTTACCCCCCGTAGATAGGGCTTGCAAATTGGGTGTCCTCCTTGACTTACAGCTCTGTTTAGAAGATCATATAGGAGCTGTGACCAGGGGGGCTTTTGCCCAGGTTCTCCTGGTGCGCCAGTTGCGGCCCTATTTGGACCGAGATGCCCTACGCACAGTCACTCATGAGCTCGTGACCTCTCGGATAGACTACTGCAATGCTCTCTACATGGGGCTGCCCTTGAATACCACTCGGAGGCTCCAACTGGTGCAGAATGCGGCCGCGCAAGTTGTGATGGGGGTCTCCCGATACTCTCATGTAACACCTCTGCTCCGCGAGCTGCATTGGCTTCCAGTTGTCTTCCAGGTGAGATTCAAGGTGCTGGTGATGACCTATAAAGCCCTAAATGGCATGGGCCTGGATTATTTACAGGAGTACCTTTTGCCGGCTTTAACTTCCCATCGTCCTGTGCGCTCCCATAGAGAGGGCCTCCTCAGGGTGCTATCAGTCAGGGAATGTCGACTGGCGGCCCCCAGGGGTAGAGCATTCTCTGTGGGCGCGCTTGCCCTCTGGAACCAGCTTCCTGTTGAGCTCCAGATGGCTCCCAACCTTCGCTCTTTTCGCCGCGACCTGAAGACTTGGTTATTTGAACTTGCCAGCCTGGACTGAGGGATTGGGGTTTTAGATTTTAAATTCCAAATTTTAAATTTTAGAACGTGTTTTATTGCTTGGGCTATTTGGTTTAATTTATTTTAATTTTTGTATATTATGTGCTGTATATTGTGTTTTAATTGCCCTGTACACCGTCCTGAGTCCTTCGGGAGAAGGGCGGTATATAAATCCAATAAAATTAAATAAAGAAAATAAATAAAGAAAACATTGCGTTCACCCATTCGGCGGTCCTGGGGGGCATGGGCGATGGCCATAACCCCAAAACCCTCAGGTTGCTACCTTCGCTTTTACCCCTCTCTCCTACGGTACTGCCGAGGAAAAACCTCCAGGACAGGGAGCCGTGAAAGGCCCCGGAGCCTCCCCAGAAGCCCTTCCTTGGAGCCTGCCGAAGGTCCAGCTTCCGCCCAGCCTATCGCCTCTCTGCCCTTCCCCACCCCAAGAAAGGACTCGGCACCCCAGAGGTGTTTGGCAAAAAACTACATTCTCCCGCCCGCAGTCCAGATGGGGTGGGGATCGCTCCGGATCAAACTGTCTCTGGAGAACATCGCCGAGCACCCGGGTTCCTGGATCGTGGACGCAGCGGAGGCTGCAGACGGGAGGGAGAGGCAGGTCCGTCCTACGCAGTCACCTCCTTTGCGCGCTGGTGGCAGCGGCTGATCTTCATCTCCGTCAGCTGGATGTAGCGGAGGACGTTGGTGTCTGGGGGGGAAGGGCCGTGAGCAGAGAAAGCGGCCGGCGGGGGCGGGGAGGGCTACTCCGGATGGGAAGCGCCCTCTCTTGTTCCTCTCTGGCGTGGCGCGCGGCTTCGCCTCCCTTCTTGCCCAGACCTGGCCTGGCCAGGAGCAGCGGTGGCTCCGGACCAAGGGTCCCGAGGGCCGTGGCTGTCCTGAGCGGCCCTTTTCCGCCTGGCCCGAGGCCCGCCCCGCCCCCAAACCCACCTGTGGGCTGGCGGCACTTGGCCTCCTTCAGGTAGAGCAGGGCTTTGTTGCAGTCGCCCAGGTGGTAGAAGGCGATGCCCGCGCAGTACATGGCTTTGAAGTTGCCCTTCTCCTTGGCCAGCACCTTGAGGCAATATTCGCGGACTCGCTCATAGTTCACCAGCTCCGATTGCAGGAGGCAGGCTGCAGGGAAGAAAGCGAAGGGCACCAAGACACCCCACCCTTTCCCCGAGCTCTCGTTCCCTGCCTTGGCTTGCGGCAGGGGCAGCATGGCGGGACTGAGCCGCCCCCGAGGGGGCCAGGGGTCCTATATTGGGCTTGATTCCCCTCCATACCCGGAGCCAACTGCTACCTCAGACTGCAGCAAATGGGGGGAAAGAGATCTGCTCCCTCTAGAGACGAACCGCGTGCGCACGCGCACACACGCTGCGCCAGCTCCAGCTAACTGGTGGTACTAGCTCTGCTCAGGAGTGTTGGTGTTGCGTGGCTCCCTTTGGAGAGTCTCCCGTAAACTGGGATGGCTCTATTTCTTTTTCTTTTTCTTCCTCCTCCTCTCCCAATACCAGGCTCTTTCCTTTCCTTTTCAAATTTCTCTTTCTTCTATCAGGCAAAATCACGAAGTTGTTGTTGAAGTTCATTTCAGGCTACAAAACCACCTGAAATGACCCACCTGAACGCTGCAATTCTGCACACCAAGAATGCAAACGAAGTGCAGCTTCAGCCACCTGTTTCGTTTCTAGAAGGGCTCGTCGTGGCAAAACCACGTGAGCCGGAGGCCTCTCCAGGCCCCAGAGGAGACCTCGCGAGCTGCCAGCCACTAAGGAAGACCTGCATCCGGACGCCGGTCCAGCCCTCGTGGGCAGGCGCTTGGGGCGCAGGTGTGAGGTGGGCGGGTCAAGCAAGGCACAGACATGGCCTTAGCGGCGAAACGCCCTGGGAGTCCTTGGGCCAATTGTGCGGTCTCGGCCCATCATATAGGGGAGTGTTAAAGGTACAGTGAGCATCTTGGCTCCATTGAAAGGACCATCTGATGACATTAAGGGGAAAAAGCTACCAGGAAAAAAAGCATGTTTAATTGGCACTCAATGACCAAATGGCAACATTAAGTATGGTGGGACCTTTTCAAGCTTTGCAGAATTCCGGACTTCCGGGTGGTAAGGCGTCGCTGCAGGCAGCCATTCTGGCTGTCAGCCCCGCCGGTTCCGTAGAGCCGCCGAAAACAGCGCCGATCAGCTGTTTCGATGGCTTGGAAGCCCACTCCTCGGGAGAAGAGGAGGGGGTGAGTGCTCAGGTAGGGGTAGAGCTCTCCGGGGCCGCCAGAGCTAAAGTTCTGGCGGCTGAAGGATTGAGCCCCCCCGAAGCCTGAGTTTGCTCTGGACTGTGGGGTGCCTCTGCTCCAGGCTTTTTGGAGCAGAGCAGGGCGTCAGCAACCATCCCTGCCAGCAAGAGAGAACCTGGATGCAGGCAGAGCGATACAGGAGATTCAGGTGAAAGTGAATTTATGATCTTTAACTCAATGGACTTTGTGGAGTTTGAAAGTGAAAGTGCGTAGCAGGCAATAGTGAGTGAAAATGGCTGCCAAATCTTCTAATGTTCCTAGAAGCGCGGGGGCTTCTCCGGTGCAGCAATCTTCGTTACAAGCTTTAATGCCCCCTCCCTCTGCACCTGCACCTGCACCTGTACCAACTTTTACAGTTAAAGATTTGCAGGATGTGTTGCAAGAGGCTATGAAAAAGCAATCGCAACAATTAGTTGAGCTTATGGATGAGAAGTTAATAGAAATAAGGGCAGACATCTTACTTGCATTTCAAGGCATGGCTATATGCATAGAGCGCTTGGACGAGAGAGTGGAAGATCTCAGCCAAAATAATATCAGATTAGATGCAAAAATGACAGAGACTGAAAATGTGATGGATAAAATTGATAGTGACTTGACCTTGGTACAGTACCATGAGATGGAGTTTGCTGTGAGAATTAGAGGCTTAAAAGAGGATTCTAAAGAAAATTTGAAGAAAATAGTTTCCGAGGCTTTGGAAGGTGTGTTGGGGCGACCAGCAGATGCAATTATGGAAGATATAGACAAAATTTTCCGTGTTAATTCGTGGATTGCAAGACAAAGGAAATTACCCAGAGATGTGGTGGTTTATTTTACAAAGAGAGCAATTAGAAATGAGGTTATTCAAGCCTTTTACAATACTAAATTTGCAATTGCTGAGCAAGAAGTTTTGATTTTAAAAGAGATCCCTCCAAGAATCCTAAGGAGAAGGAAGGAATTTGCCTTTTTGGCACAAGAATTAAGACGACGTGATATTAAGTTCAGATGGGAGATACCAGTGGGTATGGTGGTGATGCATGAAGGCATGAGACATTGTCTTACTACAGTGTTGCAGGCACGTGATTTTTATAGTAATGTTTTAAAAGCAGTCCTCATACCACTTTTGGAATCTACAAAGAAGAATGGTGAGGGAGAGCCTCAATTACGCAGTGAGAATTTACAAGGTGCTGAAGGAACAACGCAGATAGACAAGAAAGCTACAGGAGTGGATCAAATTTCAGTATCATCGGAGGAGACCAGAGACCAGAGGATGACGCGTGCTGCTTCGAGACGAATGAGACGAGAGCAAGAACAAGAACAGCAGAAAGTCATGATGGCACCTCCAAAACTTACTTATAGTGAAGCTGTGGGAGGAGCACGACCTAAGAGAGTGCAGGTGATTTTGGAGGAAGCGCTCCAAAAGCTTCAGGTCGCAAAGGATGGCGACAAAGTTTCTAACCTGGAATGTTAATGGCTTAAATTCACCACAGAAGAGAAAGAAAGTTTTTCAATATTTAAAACAATTTAAGAATTATGTTATTTGTTTACAAGAAACACATATTAGAGTTACGGATCAAAAGTACTTATTAAATTCAAGACTGGGTACACAATTTATTGCCTCCGCAACGGATAAGAAAAATGGAGTGGTTGTTTATTTTAAGAATACCTTGACAGTGGAGTTAATTGAAGCAGATAAACAAGGAAGATATGTTATAACTGAACTGTTAATAGAAGGCAAGAAAACACTTCTGGTTGGATTATATGCTCCTAATCAACAACAAGCAGACTTTTATAGTTTACTACACAGCAAGATTACTCAGTGGGATTATAAATCTTTTATTTTTATGGGGGACTGGAACGGTGTTTTGGATGTACAAATGGACAAGAGGGTTTTTTTTTAAAGTATTCCAAGTCATTCTAAACTGCCTAAATCTTTTTTTGAAATGAAGGATGATTTGGAATTGTGAGATATTTGGAGAGAAAGAAATTTGCAAGAGAAGGACTATACTTTTTTTTCTGATAGACATCAATCTTTTTCTAGAATTGACTTTATACTAATTACTAATGATTTTTTTTCTAGGATTAAGAAGATTAAGATGTTAGATGTTTTGTGCCAGCCATTGGCAGTTCCCCAAAAAGGTCATCAGATGGGAGCAAAGAGGCTTCTTTGCTTCCACTGATGAGCCAAGGGTCTCGGACCCGACAGCCCCATTGGTGAGAGAGTTTTATGGTCAGGGAGGGACCAAGACCCCCCATAAATACCTCTGCACGAGGGGCTGCTCTTTGTTCTAGTTCTATCCCTGCTTCTACCTCTACTCCTAGCTCCTAGTCCTCCTGTTTTAGTTAGTTATGTAATGCTAGCTTGTTTTATTTTATTTCTCTCTCACATGCAGGCATGAATGCTTTAATGCCAAGTATTTCTTTCTCTTTGATCTATCATTGAATAAAGCTAATATGATTGCATCTCTGCGTGATGCCTTTGCTTGGAAGCACCTTTAACGATTCATCGTGAGATCACCTCACAAGTTGGTAGCCATAGGATGGTTTAAAGGAAAGCTTCCAAGCCAGCCAGGACCTATCCAACAAGATGTCTGGAAGACCCGGCTCAAATCCATTCATAACAGATGGCAGGACTTCTCCTATCGTGACCAGAAGTCATCGATCACAGACGGCATCCCTGCCTACATCCAAGTCTTCAGTTCCTGAAGCAACCTCCGCTGCAGGTGAGAGCACAAATGGCCTTCATCCCGTCAGAGGATCCAGCAGAGCGTCTAGGACCCCTTCACATGCCTCTTTACAACTGAACGCCACAGAGGAGAGCATAGAAGGCTTGCAGACTGCCCAAGACTGCTCAGATGCTGCAGAGACGGACCTGGCTGAAACCAAACGCCGCGTGAGTAAGCTGACTGCACAGGAACGTGAAGAACTGCTTAAAGAGATCTTTACAATGCAGGGGAGGGGGAAGGCAGCCCAGGAAACCGCGCAGGAAGCCTCCGAACACGTGGTGAGTCTTTCCCTAGAGACCACGAGGCCTCCAAATATGGCGCCCGCCTCCCTTAGTGACTTCGGGACCCCAGGGTTTTTGGCGCGAACCCCCCCCCCAGCTGTGAGCTACAGCTTCCTGGGGCAAGCAGAAACAAGATGGCTCCGCCCACATGGTCTGGCACAGGAAACAAGATGGCGGCCCCCTGTAACCCCACACGGTCTAACAAAGACAATCCTTTTTTAAGCCTGGAAAGCCAGCAGTCCCTGGCATCCAGCAGAAATGGCATGCAATCCCTGGCATCTGGCCAAAACAGCATGCAAATTCCTGGGCTCTCCCCACCACAGAGCCTAAAGTCCTATGATGGCGATGAGATCTGCCCAGCCGATACTAATACAAATACAAATGCAATTAAAACGGCCATCCAAGTCCTGACTACGGCCCTGGGGGCCAAGCAGACGTCGGGGGTGCCCCCCCCAAGGCCTCCCATCCTCTCCCCAGGGCCCAACTGCCGGGGGGAATCCAGCCTGAAGCCTCCCAACAATCAACCCCCACGGCCTCCCACCTTCTCTTCAGGTCTTCAGGACCAACCAGGCAAACCAGGCAATGATGAAAATCCATGTGGTTGCAATTCTTGGGAGGATTCATTGCAGCAACTCCAAACTGGCAAATCTGGGCTCCGCCCCCCCAATGCCTCATGGGAAGAAGGGAGAAATCCTGAACAACGCCCTCCCCCGGATCACATGGTTTCCGGGCACGCCCATCTGGAGTTACTAAATAGTCAAGAAAGGATTCCCTCCTCGACCACTAGACGGACCCCTTTCACTGTAGGAACCACTTTCCCTCTCCCTTTTATGTCAATGGACATTTCAGAGTTTTTTGAATATGGGTCTGAGTTTCCAGCCGCAAATCTTCCTAGCGATTTTAAAAAGCTACAACTGGGAGGGGAAAATTACAGCAGTTGGAGTAAAGATATACAGCTATATCTCTTAAAGAATGGGACTCTACAAATGGTTCAGAAACCACCCCCTCCCCCATGGGGACATCAAGAAGAGCAGCGACACTTGCAGGCTTATTCTGCTCTGCTCAGTTCTCTGGATAATAACTTGTTCTCCAGCATACCAGCAGGACTCAGAGCTGCTCAAGCATGGCAACTATTATACAATTTATTCAACAGCGATACCATTGGTTCCATCACCAGATATACAACTGAGCTTTATACAACCAAACTGAAGTTTGGTGCCAGCATGCCTGAACATCTTGCAAAATTAAAGGCACTCAGGGCAGAATTGATATCCAGAGATTTTCCTGTAACTGATGTGAACATGGTTGCGATCATTTTTGCTTCCCTAGACAGGAGTTGGAGCAATTTCATTGTTTCACTCGAAGCGGTCAAGAGGGAAGACATAAATCTGTCCTACCTCACAGGGAGACTCATCGAGGAAGATCGGAGAAGAAGAAATGCTGGAGAATACGCCAGAGTCACCACTCAGCAAGCCAGAAGGGGGCGCCACAACTCAGAGCAAATTAATGCTCTACTTAAGTGTTTCATCTGTGGCTCTGAGGAGCACCTCAAGAAAGACTGCCCCCATCAACATCAAGCCCCTAAACGTGGTCCCAATCAAGTAAGGGGCAAGGGGCAAGGAAGGGGGCGTGGTAGGGGCAAAGGAAATTCTCTGCATACTTGTTCCCTCACCCCCACAACAAAGGCTGATAGCTCCACTGACTTATGGTTACTGGACTCTGGAGCTTCTTCTCACATTACTAATATGAGTCAAGGTTTTAAAAGGTTAAAGAAAATTAACTCATCTGTCAAAGTGGCAAACGGTGATACTGCTTTAATTGTTGCGGAGGGTTTTGTTTCTGTACCTGGACTTGGGAAAGTTGAAGGTGTTTTACACGCCCCTTCCATAGCCAACAACCTATTAAGCATTACCAAATTGTGTGACGATGACAAAGTAGAAGTCTTATTTCGCAAGGGGGGAGGTCATGTCACCCGGAACCAGAAGGTCATTGGAAATATAGCCATAATAAATGGCTTACCATATTTTTCTCCCAAGCCACCACAGCCTGCCCCAAGGCTTTCCAAGGGCAGTGTGGGCAAGGAGCCTGAATCTCAGCAGGCACCTACAGCACCACTCAAAGCAACTAGAGCCAAGAGGGTGTCAATGGGGAAGCCGCTTCACGATAAGTGTGCCCATCTCCTCCACAGGAGGCTAGGTCATGCAAGCTTCCCTGTAGTTAAAAAGATGGGAGAATTTGCTGAGAGAGTCCAGCTCAAGGACTGTGACGTGTTTCTGGACTGTGCCATTTGCAAGAAAACAAAGAGGAAGGCTGCCCCTATACCAAAGGTGTCATCCCGTAAGGCTCAGTACCCATAGCAACTAGTACATGTTGATTTGGTTGGGCCTTTCACACCATCCCTAGGAAAGAAAAAGTATTTTCTCACTGCCGTTGATGATTTTTCACGATACGGCCACGTGTATACCCTCACAGAAAAATCTGAAGCCTTTGACGCCATAAAGTCACTGTACAACTTTGTAGAGACCCAGTACAAGACCAAGATCGCACAATTGCAGAGCGATCGCAGGGCTGAGTTCATGTCTCAGAAGTTCCAGGACTGGGTAAGGCGTAAGGGCATCCGCCATTTTCTTACTGCACCATTCACCCCTTCGTAAAATGGTGTAGCTGAGAAAAGAAATGGAGTTCTGCAAACCATGATGCGTAGTCTGATTGCGGACGCAGGTGTCGCAGAATCATACTGGGGAGAGGCGGTCCATTACGCCAATTACACCTTAAACCGCACCTGGAGCAGTGTTGTGAACCAGACCCCATATTTCCTGGTTCACGGTAGGAAACCAAATCTGGCACATTTGCGTGTGTTTGGTTCCTATGCATGGGTGCACATCCCCAAGCAGCTGCGGAAGAAGGGGAGATCTGTTTCCCAGAGACTAAGGTTCTTGGGCTATGCTCCTGGCTCCAAGGCCTATCGTTTCCTGGGAGAAGGGGGCAGGCCTGTGACTTCCCAATCTGCCTCTTTCGAAGAGGACTCCAATTGGACTCAGATCCACTCAAATGATCTGATCCCATATGCCAACCGACCCAGCAAGGACACACCGACCACGACATCACCAGAGGCGACCACGTACCCTGCCACCGACGAAAGTGAGGAACAAGACGAAGATGCGTCCAGTCCCACGGAGGAAGACACGCCGTCTTCACCCCCAGCGACGCCTCAGAGACCCACGGTAGAAAAAAGCGGTGAGTGGCAGAAGGTAAGGAGGTCAAAGTGGTCCAACAAAGGGGTCCCGCCATAGAGAATTGACATTGGCCACATCGCGTCTGTCAACAGCGTTGTGGTCACCCCAAAATCCTTCTCTGACATCCAGGAGCTGCCCATCGAAGAGCAAGAGAAATGGCAGCTCGCGATGGAGAAGGAGATGCAGAGCTTAAAACAACTCAAGGTCTTCACCCCCCAGCAACCACCAAAGGAGAGGAAAGTCATTGGCACAAGGTGGGTTTACAAAGCCAAACCACTTGCCAATGGCCTCTACCTATATAAGGCCCGTTTGGTAGCCCAGGGCTTCGCTCAGCGTTATATGGAAGACTACTCGGAGACCTACTCTCCAACCGTCCGGGCAGAGAGTGTCAAGGCCGCCCTTGTGACTGCAGCCGCTCTGGGAGAAGAAGTCTTCCAATTCGACATCCAGACGGCTTACCTCCACGCCAACTTGGACCGGCAGATCTACGTGAGGGCCCCTCCTGGCTACCAGCAAGAAGGGGGAAATACATGGTTGCTCCACAAAGGGTTATATGGTCTCAAGCAGTCAGGGAAATTATGGTATGACTGTCTTAGAAAGAGTTTAGAACGAGTTGGTTTCTCAGCATCTCATGCAGATGAATGTGTTTTCACACGCAATTCCAAGGGAACCACAGAACGGGTGTTAGTTTATGTGGATGACCTATTATATGTAGGGCCTAACAAGGAAGGGTGTGATGAATTTGCCAAGGCCCTGGAAGAAAAGTTTACTCTGAAGTCTTTGGGGCGGGTTGACAAGTACTTGGGTGTGCATATTTTGGCCACTAAAGGGGGGTTCGCTCTATCTCAAAAAGAAAAGATAGAGGAATTACTGGCCAAATGCAAAATGACAGAATCTAATCCTACGCATAGCCCAATGCAAACCGACTTTTACAACCACACCCATAAGGACGGTCCTGAGTTCACAGATAACATGCTTTACAGATCTGTGATTGGCTCCTTGCTATACATCAGCAATTGGAGCAGACCTGACATAGCTTTAGCTGTGAATCTATTGTCCAGGCATGTGGAACACCCAAAGGAATTCCACTGGACTGCTGTTAAAAGGGTGCTTAGATACCTTAAGGGCACAGCTGATGCCCTCCTTATGCTAGAACCAGAGAAGGGGAAGACGGCCCAGCTCTCCGCTTACTCAGATGCAGACTGGGCTGGCGACACCAAAACTAGACGGAGCACTTCTGGTTTCCTCATATTGCTAAATGGCTGCCCAGTACATTGGCATGTTAGGCAGCAAAAATTTATTTCTTGCTCCACGGCCGAGGCTGAATATGCCAGCCTGTCAGACACGGCCAATGATTTGACTTGGTTCAATGAGCTGATAACAAGCATCTGGGCATCTCCCCCTCTGCCCATCCAAATTCTAGAGGACAACACAGCCGCCATTGCAATCTCGGAGGCTTATGCAGTAGGCTCTAGATCTCGCCATATAGACATACGCTATAAAAATGTCAGGCAGCTTACCAAAAAGGGTTTTATACATGTTGAGCACTGTAATACAGCTGACCAGATAGCTGATCTGTTTACCAAGCCTGTTCCCATTGACCGGCACAACCTTCTATGTAAGCGTTTGTGTTTGGCCTTCTGAATGTTTTTATGCATGTCTATGACACCTGCTCGCCCCTCACATACATTCACTGGTCCCTGTCATTGGCTGGCAAGAAGGGGAATTGTTAGATGTTTTGTGCCAGCCATTGGCAGTTCCCCAAAAAGGTCATCAGATGGGAGCAAAGAGGCTTCTTTGCTTCCACTGATGAGCCAAGGGTCTCGGACCCGACAGCCCCATTGGTGAGAGAGTTTTATGGTCAGGGAGGGACCAAGACCCCCCATAAATACCTCTGCACGAGGGGCTGCTCTTTGTTCTAGTTCTATCCCTGCTTCTACCTCTACTCCTAGCTCCTAGTCCTCCTGTTTTAGTTAGTTATGTAATGCTAGGTTGTTTTATTTTATTTCTCTCTCACATGCAGGCATGAATGCTTTCATGCCAAGTATTTCTTTCTCTTTGATCTATCATTGAATAAAGCTAATATGATTGCATCTCTGCGTGATGCCTTTGCCTGGAAGCTCCTTTAACGGTTCATCGTGAGATCACCTCACATAAGATTTGTCCAAGAACTATGTCTGATCATAGTCCAGTCTGGTTAGAGATAGAAAAAGATAATAGAGATAGGCGTTCCTGGCGTCTAAATGAGAATTTGTTTAGAAATCAGGAAAATGTGGAAGAATGTAAAAAACAGATGAAGGATTTTTTTTAAATTAATATGCATAAAGGTACTTCTATTGAAATGGTCTGGGATGCTAGTAAAGCTTATATGAGAGGTGTATTAATATATTTGAATAACAAATATAGACGCAATTTGGAATTCAGGAGGAAGGAATTAGAGAATGAAATTAGGGAAAAAGAAAAGGCTTTTATTTTGAATCCATCGGATGTAAAGATTAAAGAGGTAATTATTTATTAAGGGGACAGTTCGACAAGTTGATGGCTGATCAAGTGGCAACTAACTTACGGTATGCTAGACATAATACTTTTTGCAATGCCAATAAACCAGGTAGATGGCTAGCTTATTTGTTAAGGAAGAAGCAAAGGGCTTCTAATATAGATAGAATAGAACATAAGGGTAAGGTAGTGTATCAGCAGAGTCTTATTAAGAAGACTTTTGTTGATTTTTATTCTAAGTTATATGCTAGAGATAAGATTAGTGAGGCAGATATTGATGAATATTTGATGAATGCTAATATTCCTCTGCTTACACAAGAACAAAAGGAAGAGATGAATCAATTGATAACTGAGGAAGAAATTTTTTCAGCAATTAAACAATTGAAAGTGGGTAAGGCGCCAGGTACGGATGGATTGACTGCTGTGTATTACAAAAATTTACAGTTAGAGATGGTAAAGCCATTAAGGGAATTGTTTCAGACAATTCAAATGGGAGGAGGGGTGCCCGCATCTTGGAAAACTGCTTTTATTTCTTTGATTCAGAAGGAAGACCAGGATGTCACCCAAGCAAAAAATTATAGGCCAATATCACTTTTGAATACGGACTACAAGATATTTGCTAAGGTTTTAGCTAACAGATTAATGAGGGTATTACAACAAGTAATTCATGGTGACCAAACTGGGTTTATAAGTGGTAGACAAATGAAGAACAATGTGAGGCATGTGGTTGATTTGTTGGAATTTTTGGTAAGAAACAATCCAATCCCTGCAGCGTTGATCTTTTTGGACGCTGAAAAAGCCTTTGATCAATTGGATTGGCAATTTTTGTTAAAAGTATTAGATAAAATGAACTTTGGGGATAATTTTTTACAACCAATTAGGGCATTATATCAAAAGCAAACAGCCCGCATAATAGTTAATAATAGTTTGACAGACGTATGTAACATTGAAAAGGGTACAAGGCAGGGGTGCCCGTTGTCACCTTTATTATTTGTTTTAACATTGGAGATATTATTGATTAAAATACGGGATTCGGAAAAAATTAGGGGAATTCAAATAAGAGATCAGGATTACAGACTGAGGGCATTTGCAGACGATCTGGTTGTTACGGTAACTCAGCCTGAAGATTCAGTTGTAGAACTGATGGAGATAATAATGCAATATGGGAAAGTTTCTGGATTCAAGGTTAACATACAAAAAACTAAAATGTTGTCTAAGAATATGACAGTATCACAAAAGGCTGTTTTAGAAGAGTTAACGGGATTTGAAATTGTTAAAAGGGTTAAATATTTGGGGATATATTTGTTACCCTCAAATGTAAAGTTATATAAAAATAATTATGAAAAGTTATGGGGAAAAGTTCAAAAAGAATTGGATAGTTGGAAAAAACTACAATTATCCTTATTGGGAAGAATTGCAGCAGTGAAAATGAATGTTTTGCCAAAAAATTTTTTTTATTTTTTTTTATTGAAAAGTTTTAAAATACAATTTTCCTTTAAAAATCCCCCCTTCCCCCTCCCTCCTCCCCCCCTACCTCCCCCCTCCCCCCCTCCCCCCCCGACTTCCCAGAGCTAAATACAAGGTATATATATATAAAACAATCATAAACAATCATATACTAACAACTATAAAGTCTAAAATCCATCACTCTCTAGCTTATATAGGATAAACAAGCCTTAGTAATATTGAATATATATAAAAAGAAACTAAAATAAGAAAAGAAAAAAAAACGAAAGAAGACTTATTCAAATGCTACATAAAACTTCTTAACCCTATACTTGTTCTGGATAAACTCAATCCATTTTTATTTTTATTTCAAATGATACCTATTCTTAAAAAGGATTCAAATTTGGAGGAATGGCAAAAGGGTATTAATAAATTTGTCTGGGCAGGGAAAAGGCCACGAGTTAAATTTAAGATTATGCAGGATATGCGTGAGAGAGGTGGTCTTAAAATGCCTAATCTTAAACTATACTATGAAGCTGCTGCTTTGTCAGCGATAAGTGATTGGATTAATTTAACACAAGTGAGATTATTAAATCTTGAAGGCCATGATTTGTTATTTGGTTGGCATGCATATTTATTGTATGATAAGAAGGTGGATAATGTGTTCAAGGTACATATTTTAAGACATGCTCTGTTGCGAGTTTGGAAAAAGTATAGACATAAGTTAAATTATAAGATACCTATATGGGCAATACCGAAACACACAATAGAAAATATAAGTGTTGGGTTTAAACATGATGTGACTACATACAAGGAAATTTTAAGTTTAGAAAGGAATGTATGGCATTTAAAGCCGTATAATATTTTAAGAGAAGAAAAGATTGTACAAACTTGGTTTCAGTATGGGCAATTACAGGCCAGGTGGAAAGAAGACCAGAAAATTGGTTTTTCAATGACTGATGAAAATCTGGTAAAGCAAATTAGAGATCAAGGCCAAGCACATATTAAAAGGATATATCTTGCATTGATAGAAATTGACTCAGAGACAGAACTTGTTAAAGATTGTATGATAAAGTGGGCTCAGAATTTTCAAGAAGTCATTACAATGGATACCTGGGAAAAGATTTGGGTGAGAAATGTAAAATTTACGCAAGCTCAAAACTTAAGAGAGAATTTTTATAAGATGTTTTATAGGTGGCATTTAGATCCTAAAAAATTAGCAAGTATGTATCCGAACTGCCAGCCCAAATGTTGGAGGTGTGGTGGTGAAGATGCAACGTATTTTCATGTATGGTGGACCTGTAAAAAGGTTAAAGCTTTTTGGATTAACATTTGGTGGAATATGCAAAAGATATTTAAGAAAAGGATAAAGTTTTGTCTGCAACTGTTTTTACTGGGCATTATTACGGATACTACTGTTGTGGACACTAAGTTGATCTTGAATTTAATTACGGCAGCGAGACTTTTAGTAGGGCAATATTGGAAGAAGGAAGAACTGCCGACTATAGAAGAATGGACTTTAAAAGTTTCCAACCTGGCGGAAATGGCAAAGATTTCAGCGTATTTGAAAGACCAGTCGCAACAGAGATATATTGTGGAGTGGAGAAGATGGATTGATTATATCCAGAATAAATATGGGACTAAAAAGTTTCACCTAGCATTTGAATAAGGATTTAAATATATTGCTTGTAGTTAGTTTATAAGAGTTAAAGTGCGATAGATTTAATAGTTTATTGTTGTTTGCATAAGGTAGACTATGATTGTTTGTATTTTTATACCCTGTATTGAGCTCTGGGAAGTCGGGGAGGGGGAAGGGAGGGAGGTGTTGGGGAGGGTTGGGGAGAGGGGAGGGGGTGGGGAGGGGTTTTGTTTTGTTAAAAAATGTATTCTAAAACTTTTCAATAAAAAAAAGCTTTGCAGAATTCCAACTGGCCCCAAGCAGCTGTTCCCTGGGCGTCGGCAGGCAGCGGAGGCCCCTTCCACAGGGCTCCCTCCAGCTGGGCGGGTGGGGCCGAGTCCTTCTGCTCCCGGCTGGGGCCAGGACTACGCGGCTTCCTCCTCCCTCCCAGCTCGGCGGCGGGGGCGGGCTCTTACCAGCCAGGCTGTCGTAGCACTCAATCTCGGTGCTCCCGCTGCTCGGCGGACAGGCGATGCCAGGCGACCAGCGAGCTGCCCTTCGCAGCCGCCGTCTCAGGCTTTCCGTCGCCGGCCAGCGGCTCCAGGCCTTTCAGCTGCAGCAGGGCTCGGCGGTACTTGCCGATGGCTTCGCGGAGCTTCTTCTGCTTGTAGCAGCGGTGCCCCTCCGCCTTGAATTCCACCGCCCGCTGGAGCTAGGCCTCCAATTCCGCAGCCGCGGCGCAACGGGCCCGGCAGCCCCCTCCGCTCGCCCCCAGCACCAAGGAGGCCCTGCCGGCCTCCGGGCAGCTCTTCTGGTACGGGCTGCGCTCCTCCATGCCCGCCTTCACTGACCGAGGCCCATGCTTAGTCCGACGCCTGCTTCCGCCGGACGGGGAGCTGGGAAAGCGGCTGAGCGTAGAGGGAGGGATGCGGGGAGAGCCACGAGCGCCGCTTCAGCACCGCGGACAGCACGCTAGTGCATTGTGGGAAACTCCTCCCGCCTCAGCACCACCAGCCTGACCTCGCCTGGCTCAGGACCAAACCAGGAGAGGCGGCTCCAGGCAGCGCCCCAGCGGGTGGGCCGGCTAGCACCTTATGCCTGCCTCGATGCGATGCTGCGAAACGTCTCCAGCGATTCCCAAGTTGGACTCGTAGACTGGGTTTCCCTGAGTTTGGAAAGCGGTGCAGGGAGGGAGGTGCAGGGTCAGACAGCCGGCTAGGCTGAAGTTAGCTTGCCTTTTGTTTTGAGAGGCATTGTGAGGAGACCGTCAGCGGGGGTGCATTAGCAACCGCACAGGTAGTAACAGAGGGCTTATGGCTACCTATGAATTAACGTTGAAATGGCTTGTAAGCTGCTTGGAAGGTCTTTGGAGGGGGAGAATTCAAAGCCTAGGATGCCCTCCAGCATGGTCAGCCGGTAGCCACAGCAGTAGCAGCTCCCCCCACCCAGCTGCCCTGCCTTCAAGCAGAGCCATGAAGCCTGGGCCCCCACACTGTAACTCTGTTTCCTGGGTCCTGCCATGGGAGGGAGAGGCACCCCTTTTCTCTGACCTCAGAAGCAAGAATGTTTTCAAGAAAATAAAACACTTTATTATACATATGAAGTCCCTTTGCTTACAATCTCTTTTTTGTTTTTAGTGTGTGTGGGTGGGTTGCTCAAGACTCAAGACCTCAGAGAGAGGGTGGAATAGAAAGACAGACCAGGATGAAGTGAGGAAATGTCCTGTATGAAGGAAGAAAAGGAGAGAAGGGGCTCCACAATCTTCTGAGCCGAGTCAAGCCTGGGACAATGCTTGGCTTCCTGCACTCCCTGTTCCCACATGCAGTGGGAAGGGA
This sequence comes from Vipera ursinii, assembly GCF_947247035.1. Lineage (NCBI taxonomy): Eukaryota > Metazoa > Chordata > Lepidosauria > Squamata > Viperidae > Vipera > Vipera ursinii. The sequence goes on from NC_139523.1 coordinate 25,473,904, forward strand.
CAGTTCACACATCACCCCAGCATCCTCCTCCTTCATTGGGTGGGATCCCTCAGGAAGTGGCTCAGGAACTTAGAGGCAGCAATGGCAGGGTTGGTGCTGACACAAAGCTTCTGTGGCCTGGAGTATTTCAGGAAGACGGCACGAAGGGAGGTGTTGCTCCTCTGCAAAACCGCCTTGGCCATGTACGGAAAGACAGCCGACAGCTCAGCCTCACTGTGAGGAGAGAGGAGCACTTACTGACTGAACCCATCCTTGCTCTGTTACTGTTCAAATGCCCCAGTCCCTGCGGTTGCGGGGACAACCACGGCCCTGTCTCGCTGGGCTACCACTGACCGCCAGAGTGTCCTGAATGGCCCACAGTTGCACAGATGGTAACCGGGCACCCCATGGAGCACGAGCCATCTGGTGCCGTGCAAGAATTGGGGCAGCAGCCACACCTGCGCTTCCCATGCCCTCTGGCACATGAAGGAACAGGCAGCCACACATCAAAGAGGCCATACTTTAAAAAGCTGGGAAATAAGGGAGAGAACCCAAACTATTTGCACTTCCTCTATTTTTCATTGTCATCACATCTGTTCCTTGGGGCACACACCGTGCTTGCTCATACCTGTACACATGGAACTTTGGAACATGTTCCTGAAGTGCATCTGTGTCTTTGATTCTGGCTTCACACATCAGCCGGTGTGCCAGAGACAAAGCCGCAAAGGATAACTGAGCGGGCTCAAAGGACAGGCAGTCCACCTCCAGCAGTGAAGTTTCCAGGAAATAGAGGGCCAAGAACTGGACCTGAACAAGCATGGGGAAGGAGAGGGGATGCTTGTTCAGGTCCAGTTCAGAATGCTTGCAGCCTCTTTCCCCCCACACCCTAGGACTAAATCACTGCGGGGGGAGGGGTGTTTCCAGGTCTGCAAGGGTCTCTCTCTCTCTCTCTCTCTCTCTCTCTCTCTCTCTCTCTCTCTCTCTCTTTCCTGTCCTCCCATAAGGCCTGTGCACACTCTACCCGGGGATCGCTTGGGAACAGCAGCCGGTGACCCTGCAGGTGGTTCTGGGCCCCTGCTGGCCCACTTTGGGACCTTCACCTCTAAGGTGCAATGGGCCACTTCTGCCAGGAGGCGGAACAGGTGGATGGGGTTGGCGTAATGCAGCTCAAACCTGAGCCGGGCCAGGATTTTGCGTTCCATTCGCAGGAGATCCTTTCGGCTGCAGGAGTTTTCCATCATGAAGCACAGCTGGGCTGGCTGCAGAAGAGGCGAGAGCATGACGGGGCCTTATGCCAGAGCATGGCGGGGCCTTCCAGAGAGGCCCAGATGCCCTCCTCTTCTGGCCTCAAAGGCCAAGGACCAAGAAGGGCTGCTGAACTACAGCAGAGCAGGTTGCTGCAGCTGTCCCGGTCTCTAAGGCCAGCGGATACTCCTGAACCCAGCTTTCACACTCTCACCTCTGGACAGGTGTGTTCCTCCAGTTTACATGCCAGAAAGAGGCAGGTGGCACTGAGAAGCTGCAGGTGAGGGATCTTGACATGGCTTGCTCTCATATAGGAGTTCATGAGATGGACGGCCAGGTGGAGGGTCTCATCAGCCAGATTCAGATACTCCTGGGGGGGGATAGAAAAGGAGTAGAATCCATCGCAGCAGAGCAGAGGTAAGGGGAACCCCCCCCAACCTCTAGACCCAACAAATCAGGCCATTCCAAGCCGAGCACTTACATGCACTTGCACCAGCCAGTCCACCAGAAGGGCTCGCATCTCCACCGTCACCGACCGTGGCAGGTCGAAGCCCTGGAAGGCATAGGATGGCTGCTTCCACTGTGAAAAGATCGGAGCCTAGGGTTGGGCAGGGCCTGGCCCTTGGCACTGGCAGGACTGGGGAGGCGTTCCCTGGAGTGGAGCTGAGGGAGAGGCAGCAATGTCTTCTGCTCTGCTCTGCTCCAGGGCAGGGCAGACGCCCCTTGGCAGCCCTGTGCTCCCCGGCCAGGTGGTATACGAGGCCCACACAGCAAGAGGCCATAGGTAGCCAGCAACCCCCAAATGATGGAGGTTCAGGCCCCCTTGGGCAGGCAGAGGCGCCGTCAGAGAGACCCTGAAGCCTGGGCCAAGCCAAGGGGCTCCCGCCTCCGTCTTGCAGTTACCAAGACTGCTGGTAGCGTCTTCTTCCATCCCGGAGGATACAGCCCCATCTGGGATGCCTTCACTGGGTTCCTGCAGGGAATGCAGCAAGCCGCCTCTCCTGGCTTTCGTCTGCTTCTCCGGCATGGAGCATTCTGGGTGTACAAAGGCCGGCGGGGAGGGGGGCTCCGCTGCGTCTGCTCACCATCAGGTTGCTGAAGATGTCGAGGGCGTACTCCCGTTCCAGGGCCATGTCCATCCGCAGCATGGCCTGGGGCAGCTCCCGGGCCAGCGAGTCTGGGACCACTGGGGGAGAGGGGGGAGACAGGGAGGTCGGAAGGGCTCCCTCGCCACGAGGCAGGGTGCATGTCTAGGGTCATTCCCCCCAACCCCCCACCCCTGAAGATGGACTTCCACTGCTGCCCTCCAAAGCCCTTTTGGGTGATCAGCACCTCACCTCGCTCTCTCGGCAAAGGAGCTTCCGGCAGGGTTTGGAGGCACCGCACCCCCCACTTCTCTGCCTTCTCTTCATAGCTTTGCAGGCCTTTTTTCTGGAAGAGGAGAGGAATCAGGCAGCCAGGGCACTGCCAGCAGTGGGAAAGCCCTGGTGCCCCTCCCTGCAAGGTCAGGGTGCGGAGAGCTACCTGCCAAAGGAAAACCCAAGCAGCCCCCCCTGCACATGACCTGCTGCCCTCCATCCCAGAGCCCGGAGTCCTGGAGGGCTCGGGGTTGCCTCCTACCAGGCCCAGGGCTGTTCAAGGCCAGATGTCTGACCCTTCACCCCAATAGGGGAGCCCAAGCTGACCCCAGAGCTCCCCCCTTGCCAATCCAATCTAATGGATGCCAATCTGGTGCTTGACAGAGGCACCCTGGATCCACCTCCTCCCACGGGCAGTTTCTGGTGGCTCCTATTTCATTTCCCGCCCACAGGTCTCCAGTGCAGGAGCAGCTCACCTTCCCAGAAGCTTTTTCGGTGGTCTGCCCTTCGTTGCTCTTGCTTTTCAAAGGCTCCCTTTTCTCATCCACCTGAAACTGAGCAGCACTACTGAAAGAGGGGGGGTCGTTACTTTAAAGGAACACGCAGCCCTCCTCCTAGGGGGATGCAGCCTCGTTTTATTAGCAAACCTTCCCGGCTGGCCCAGAGACGGCAGGGATTTCACTGGCGTCTTCTAAATTGGAGGGGGTGGGAGGGAAGAGAAAGTCCCTGCTCGCGAGTGACTGAGACAGTCCCTTTGCTCCTCCTTCCCCTCCAGTTTGAACTACTCGGATGAGCAGGGGGGAGCTTTGCAACTCAGACAGAGGAGCTGCGGAGGCCTGTTTGTAAAGGCCAAAGGCCAAAGAATTGCTCCTCCCCGCTGCCAGGACTGGTAGTGCACCTCGGGTGAAAAATAATGGCAAGGGCTCCTCCCTTTGTGAGAGGACACCATTTCTTCCATGACCGCCCTCTGCCGCCCGTCCCCCAACAGCCCAGGCCGCCCCGGTCTGCCCCACAAGCAAGGCCCCTACCGAGAGAACAGCTCTTTGCAGCTGCAGCATCCGGGACCTCCGCTCGGGGCCTGCCATGGCCTGTGCCCAAACACCACAAGGTGGGGAGGGAGCTGAGCGCCAGAACTCCTATCCGCTCCCCAGCTTGGCTAAATTAGGGCTCATTAATGGAATGAGCCGCCGGGGAGCGGAGCAGGAGTGACGCTTGGATGTTCTGAGGTAGTTAACTTTAGGTAGCTTTTCACAACGGATGGCAGAGTGGAAGTGGAAAGCGACACCACAAATTGCCCAGAGGCCAGTCCCTGGCAGGCCGCCTGCTCCTGGGGCAGGGGGAGCAGGTGTGTGTGGGGGTGCTGCCTGCTGTTCACAGATTGGAGGGACGATGGTGGTGGGCCTGGGGCAGCTCTGGGGTTGGCTTGCTTTGGCACTCCGTGAGCAGCACTGAGGGAAATGGCCCACCATTTGAGGGAGGAGGCTTAAATTCCAAAGATTTAGAGAAGGCAAGGAAGAGGGCGACAGGCCAGCTTTGCTAAAATTCCACGGATAAGATGCTCATTCTTGCAAAAATGAGCTAAGCAGCCTTCCTCAAAAGACCGTCGCTTGCTGGGATTGAATTTGTAGACAAATATATATGTTAGTTATATCAACTATAACAAGAACTTGGGTGTTGCTTTAAAATTGTGCAGTATTTTAATAAACATTAAGAGACCACCACATAACCAAGAAATAAAATCTTTTATTGCTTGTACCGTACAAATCTGAGGGTAAAGGAAGGCAATTTGTGGTTTACCCAAAAAAAAAAAGCCTTTCCAGTTTTTGTGCTTATGAGCCACATTTATATAAAAACTCTCCAGCAAACTTTATTTTACAAATGGAACTCAGTATCTCGAGCCAGCCTTGTCTGTGAAGTGCCAGATGTGAAGTTGACTTCCATTAGTGGGGAGAACGGGAGGAAGTGGGCTGCAACAGAGTGGGTGCTTCACTCTAATCTAATAGGGGCAACATTAAATTAGTAAATCTGAATTAGGACTACAACAAACGTGAAAAACTATTCTTTCCCAAGGCCCAAATGCCACATAGGGCGAGATCCCACCAGGCCCTGCAAGTCCAGGGCACAAGAGTTCCTCCCGAGGAAGCCGAACCGCAATTCGAGGCGCCTCCTCAGCTGAACGCTTCTGGGCAGACCCAAAAGGCCCAGGAGCTGCCGGCACTTCAGGTGTGCTGAAAAGGCCATGCGGTGGGTCTGGAGCAGCCCTCAGGGGCGCCTGACGGGAACCACCCTGCACAGGCTGCAGGGCAAAGGCAAGCAGACAGCCGGCTGGGAGTCCTGGAGCTCCTTCAAGGGCAGGAGAGGCTGTATTCATTGGGGGAGCCCCAGCCCTCTCCCTCTGACTTGCCGCCAGGCCTCTCGGGACATCAGGCCAGGGAATGGCCCACTTGGGGGATCAGCCCAGTGGACTCGTGAAATTGTCACTGGCAGCCTGCAAGTCAAGACATGGGAAGGCAGCCAGGGCCGCCATGGATATTTACAGCCAGGTCTATGCCCCCCCCCCCGGTTTGTAGCAAGAAGACTCCCCATGGAGCCCAGAGCAATCATGGGATTGGCAGAAGCCCCTGGCAGATCCCCAAACCCCAGGAGGCACGAGAGCTCCAGGTTTGCTGAAGTCACCAGGAGGGTCAGGTAGGGCAAAGGTGCACTTGAGGGCATTTGCTGTCCTCCAGCCCATCAGGTGGCGTCCTCCAGTACCTGCCCGAGAGGCAACACAGGTAGGCAGGAGGGACTGCTCTGGCCTGCCAGCGGCTGGGGGTGTTAATAACGGGCTGGGGCAGCCCCTTTCCTTGAAGGCCTGCCACTCTTTACACAGGTTGTGTGCACAGACTGTTAGCCAGCTGCAGGAAGAACGGTCCACCTTCTGGCCGCGCTTGCCAGGTGACCACAATCTCCCCGTTAGCAAGACGGGGGTCTGCCTGAGTGGCGTCTGTGCCGGACTGCAGATCCTGGGGTGCCCTGGCAGAGGCTGAGAGGCTCCTTCCCTGGCCAAGCCACACAGGGCTGATGGGCAAGGTGAAAGGTGCCTGGATACCAAACCTCCCCCCCTCCCAAGGCAGGGAGGGAGGGAGAGGGCCTGCCTGGGGGTTGCATTCCTCTCAGGGTCAGAGATGGGAAGAAAGGCAGGCCATTGTCTTCCACAGCTGAAAAAAGGGAGGGAAGCGGTGCCAGTGCCATCACAAGGTCTGGGCCGGGGAGCTCAGCCCACTCCCCCAGCCCCACAAGGGCAACCCCCTTCAGAGGCACAAATGGGCAGGGGCAGCTGAGCCCAATCCCTCCAGCAAGGCCCATTTGTGGGCCTTGGAAGCAGCAGCTGCACTGTCGGGGGGGGGGGCAAGAAGATACAGCTACCTTGTTTCCCCCCCCCAGCTGTTGTTAGAAAAGCCCACTGTTTTAAGTGGGGGCCAGCTTCCACCCCATTATTTGGAGGGCACCTCAAAGTTCTTGTTAACAGTAGCACCCACAGATGCGATAGGGAAGCCCTTTACTCTGCTCCACCGAAGGTCAACAACAGCTGCCAGGCCATTGACCTCAAGAGGCACCTGAGTGGTGGCCGGCCAGCCGGCCACTATCCCACAAAAATGGGGTGGTGGGATTTGGGGGCTCTGCCCCTTAGCACAGCCTTGCAAGCTATAATGCTAGGGTCCTCCACATTACGGGGTCCAGGGTGGCACCCCTTACAGGAGGCAGCAAACAGCGTCCCCTCCTTCCACCGACACAACCCTGTGGCAGAGTGCAGCCCTCAGAAACCACCCAAACACGCCAAAGCAATTTCCACGTAAAACTCAGCTGTGGCCCAGAGGCAGGGAGAGAGGATGGGGGGGGGGGGGTTAGCGCCACAAGGGCACAGGTGAGCCAGCTGGTCCTGACTGGAAGGACTGATGTGGCAGGTCCGGGATCCTCCTTTTGCCCCCCAGAAGTGGGAGCCACCCCGAGTCCTGGGTCTGGCCGGCCCTACGCTCTCTCAGGCAGGTGCTGCAGCCCTACTCCCGAATGCTGGCAGAGTAGGAGAACTGAGGGAAGTGTGTCCGCTGGTCGGCATCCAGGGGATCCATGCAGTCGTCTGTGGAAAAAGAAAAGCCGGGCCGGTAGCTTCCCAGTGAAGCCAGAGCCAAAGAACTGAGCCCCACCACCCCGGCTTGCCTCCCAACTCACATCGGTCCGGTGGCGTAACGGTGATGGACTGGGCTGTGAACTCGTCATCAAAGTACCGTGTGTCTATTTCGGATGTCACCTGGGGCTTGAAAGGGGGGATGAGCTGGCGGGAGAGAGCCTGCTTAGTTCACACTGCAACTCCCCCACCCCGCCTCCCCATCCAGGAGAGCACCAAGGGTAGAAGGGCGGCGGCGGCAGCAGTGCTTACCTTCTTCTGAACCACATCTTGCCAGTTAACGGCAGCAAAGAACCGGTGCTCCATTACCTCCTTGGCATCATTGGGGCCACCCCCCAGCCTGGCAAGAAAAGGCTTAGTTAACAGCTTTGTGTGTGCGTGGATAGTCAGGGCCACGTGAATGTGCCCACAGATTCAGCTGGAGGGCAAATGCCTGTTTGAAGGACAACCAGGCCCTTTTGGGAGGACAAGAAGGGGGAATTCCTCAGAGTGGGGCCAGCAGCAATTCTTCTCCCCACACGGCTGCAACAGAACACCTGCTCACTGTATATTCTGCCGGGAGAAGCGTGCTCACGTTATATATGCACCTGTACAAACTACGCACTATGCATTTATTTCAAACTCTAAAATAAAAAAATCAACTGTAATTTATACCAAATGCTATATTCATGCAAATTGTGGCTTGGCCTTTGAACCTGACTGAGGAAGCCCCAGATCCAGTTCTTAGCCACTCCTGCTCTCTGGCAGGTCCAGCAACCCAGACCAAGGACTGCTGACTCCGGCAACTCAGCCCTTCTGCTCCCTGGACAGAAGTGACCATGCCCCTGGGCACGCGAAGGCACCAGGCCAGGCTGCTGCTTGAGGTGCAGCCGGGAACTCCTTCCAGAGGGCCCTGTCTGCCCTCACCTCTGCTTGGGGTCCTTCTTGAGCAGGCCGGCCAGGAGGGCCTTGGCGTCGGGGCTGAGGGTGCGCGGGAAGCGGATGTCCTCCATGAGGATGAGCTCAAAGAGGCGCTCGTGGTCCTGGCTGTAGAAGGGCAGCCGGCCACACATCATCTCGTACATGACCACCCCCAGGCCCCACCAGTCCACGGCCCGCCCGTAATCGTTGTCCTCCAGCACCTGCGGGGCAGAGGGCAGGACGAGCGGTGAGACACGAGGCCTCTGGCGGCAGGGCTAGAAAGCCATCCCACCTGCTGGCCTTGACCCCAGAGGTGGCCCAGGGCCCCCGGCGGCTGGGCGAGACCAGATACACCCTTCCTCCCATACCTCTGGGGCCAGATACTCTGGTGTCCCACAGAAGGTCTTCATGGTGGCACCGTCAGAGACGCCTTCCTTGCACAGCCCAAAGTCCGTGATTTTGATGTGCCCGTCCTTATCCAGCATGAGGTTCTCCAGCTAAAAGGCAGAAAGGTGCTTGGGCCCCAGCAGAGAGGAGCCCCCCCGCCTCCCACAGACCTCACCCAGGGGCCACCCGTTTAGACCCTTCCAGAAGGGAGCCAAGTGCTTTGCAAGTGCGTCTTCACCTTGATGTCACGGTAGACGACGTCCCGAGAGTGGAGATACTCCAGAGCAGAAACGATCTCAGCCCCATAGAAGCGGGCACGCTCCTCCGTGAAGACACGTTCTCTCGAGAGGTGGAAAAACAGCTGGAAGGGAAAGCAGAGTCAGGGGGAAGCACCCGGGCAGGGATGCCAGACCCAAAGTTCACTTCCAGTGAGCCACTTGCAACAACTCCAAGGAAGGGACTCCTGGTGAACACTCACCTCTCCTCCATTGGCGTACTCCATAACAAAGCAGAGGCGGTCGTTGGTCTGGAATGCGTATTTCAGGGCCTAGAAAGGCAAGGAGCAGAGATTCCCCTCAGAGAAGCTGCCCCCTGCCCACCATGGCCTTGCATTCTGAGAATCAACACCAAGCTTGTGCATACAACTCTATTCTTGTTCCACCTTGTGTGTTCTGATTCTGTCTTGCGGGAAGGGGGGGGTTATGAGAGTGAGTGTGAGAGAGACAGAGGAGGAGGAGAAGGACCATATTTCAGAGAGGCTCGCTCCCCTGAAGTCTGTGTGAAACTGAGCAGGCCTCAATCTGGCCCCTTTGGGCAGGACCCTCAGGCCCCCCGCCCCGCCCTGCCCCGCCCAGAAGCAAAGCATACTTCTGGCTAGCAGGGAAGCATGCCAGAGCCCCCCTGGACCTTGGCCAGGCCCCCCTTGGCATGTACCGTGAGAAAGGGGTGCCTCGTGTTCTGCAGCACTCGGCTCTCTGTGACAGTGTGGGCCACTTCGTCCTTGGAAGAGAGAAGAACGTCCTCACCTGGAGCACCTGGCAAGCACCTGACCTTCACACACACACCCCCGGGCTACCTCTCCAGGCTCTAGCAAAACAGCAGCAGGGGCAACCCAGGCTCAGTGAAGAGGAACAGTTGGTGGGCATAAAGACAGGCCAAATGGCTAACGTGTGTGTGTGTCTGTCCTTGGGATCCATTCTTCTCTTGAGTGGCAGAGGAAAGGGGGATCCCAGAATCAAACTGTCTGAGAAGCAGCGATCAATATTTACAAGGCTCCTTTCCCTCTCCAGGAGCAGAAAGCCCAAGCTTTGAAGGAAAGGAAGGGTTCCAAAGGGCTTTCCCACCCTGAGGTTCTCTGAGAAGGGAGCCCAGGTCCATCCTCTCAAGGAGAGACGGACTAATTCCACTCTACGAGAATCCTGCAGGTCTGGAGACAGAAACTTCCTGCTGCTGTTTTGAGCAGTCAGAGCGGGGCCTTCCTCAGCTTCTTCCTCTGCTCTTAGGCAGCAGCCCTCTGGCTGGTCCCCCAAGGCTCCCCACTCTCCCTGCCCTACCCGAGGGGCTGGAGCTTCCACCCACCTTGGCAATGATGACCTTTTTGCGCAGAATCTTCATGGCATAGTAGCGCCCCGTGGCCTTTTCCCGTACAAGGATGACCTTCCCAAAAGTGCCCTTTCCCAGGAGTTTCAGGTAGTCAAAGTCACTCATGGTCTGGCAACAGAAGGCAGAGAGAGAAAGATGAGCTAAGCAGGTCATCCAGATAAAATCATTAAATCCCACAGCCATAATCTGATAGCGCCCTCAACTAGCCAGGATCAGTGGCTGTCTCCTTCCCGCAGACCTGCCTCGCTTACCGCCTTGGTTCTGGCCTTGGTCACAGCCACTTCCATTTCCTCGGCCCCTGGACTGTCACTGGGGGAGCCACACTTGTAGTCCATTCTGTCCTCCTCTTCCGCCTCCTGGTTCTTTAAGCTGTTGGCCACCATCTGGATCGCCTGGATCCACTCTTCCCTGGGAACCGGATGCAAAGAGTGGGGAGCCTTAAGAGGTCTGCCAGGGCAGACCGGCTCCATTAGAAGGCAGCCGAGACAAGCCCGGCTGCCAGCCCAAGGCAGGACTCTCTGCTGCTGGGCAGGGAACCGCCACGGTCAGGAAAGCCAGGCATTTCTGGGCCCCAAAGCCGACCAGAACACAAGAGGTTGATGTGAACCACACAGCAGGACGGGACACGAACAGGCCGCCCTCCACTCCCAGCCGGCATCTGGAAGCGCAGCTGCTCATGGCGGTTGAAGCGAGGCCTCGGGGCTGCCACTCACCTTTCCTCAGGCGAGTCCACGTGGAACGTCCGCTCAATGACCGTGGTCCACTGCAAGCAACGGATGATGAACGTGTTGGGGCGAGGACGCTCGGCTTTCATCAACTGGCATTCTGGTGAGAGGAGACAGAGGAGGAGGAAAGGGCTGGAGTCTCCCTGGGGAACCTTCCCGGCGGCCCTCTCAGTCCCTTCCCTCCAGGCAAGCTCCAGTCTGACCCGGTTCCACCAGCTAAGATCTACACAGGCTCAGCCAGGGTGGTTGCCCCCGATGCAGAGGCAAAGAGGAAGGGAAGGGCAATGCCAGGGTACCAAGTCGCTTGGCAAAGTGGGGGAGGATCCTCTGCCAGCATCCCTGGAGGTCAGGAGAGCACTACACCCGCGGCCCACATTTTCCAAGCTAACCTGGGCAACGCACCTGCCACAGAGAAGTTGTTCAAAGGGGGTGAGCTGTGATCCGCAGCTTCGGGCTTCTCTTTGTAGCCAATGAAAGAGCCATCGCTTTTGAGCAGGAAGTACCGGGGCCTCCAGGTTTTGATGTATTCCCCTGGAAAGGCATTCTGGGGTTACCCAGGGGGATACGCCAGCCCCATGTGGCTCAGCTGCCCCCAGAGAGCAGGCAACGTTTGCCCCCAGTGACTGAGCAAGCATAGATGCGTGACCCCATCGATCTCCACATTCTGCCCAACACCCCTAAGAGCCCCCACCTGGCCTAAATGTTGGAAGAACGGATCCTCATATGTCACCTTGCCAGATGGGGACCCTGACCAACAGAGGCATCTCTTCCATTTGCTGGAGAAAGAGTTTTTTGGGGGGGATAGGGGAGACCTCCTGCTGTTCAAGGGCAGGCACCCTCCTGGATTCTGGGAAGGACCGCTCAGCCCAGGGGACAGCTTTGGGGGGAGGGCTGCTCTCCTGCCCAAGCCCCCTTAGCAAAAGCAGACCGAGGCTTGCCGCAGCTGAGTCTGCCATCCCTCCAGGCCACGGCAGGACCAAAATAGCCTCTGGACAACCTCACCCCTCCCCCAGCTGCGGTCTATATTTGTCTGCCAGAAACCAGGACTGCACAAGGGGCAGCAGCTCAGGGGAGGGGAAAGAGACCAGCCGGGTGACACACAGACCGTTGATTTATTTTGGGTTGCCCTACAACCAGCGTGTCCTAGATGATCCAGACAAGCCACTGAAGAAGACAAGACTGCAGAGCTACAACCGCAGGTCCTTCCCTGGGCTAGAAGGCAGGCTGCCCAGTGGCTGAGGGCCTCTCTCTGGGAAGGCTGCTCAGGGCCTCAGGGGTAGGAGAGGTGATGGCCTTCGCCAGCCACAGCCAAAGCAACAAGCATCCCCAGACTCGGGAGAGGCCTGTCCGTGCGTAGATTCCATTGGGGGAAGCTCCACTGGTGGCTCAAGGCCTCCGGCAGGGCAGTCGGGGCAACGCTCACCTCGCTTGTGCAGCCATCCCTCCTTAATGACCGACACCTCACTCATGTTGCTGTCACCACGGGGCACAGAGAGAAGCTGTTGCCTGCTAGGCGGGCCACAGGCGGCCTGGCGACCTGCAGGGGAGAAGAAAACTGCTGCCATCCCCTAAGAACATTGGTGACTACCCTGAAGCCTTGCTACCACTCAGCACGGCTTCTGAACGCTGTGAGATTTTCTACGAAGCCACAATCGACACTAGCCTGGCTCCCCACCCCCAGGGCCTGGATCCCTCATCTGCACTGTCCAGTGGCGAAAAGGAACCAATTGAAGGCCACAGGGCTTCCACTGGCTCCCCTTGACCTCCCAGAGCCAGGGCCATGCAGCCATGACCCACGTGACCGTGGCCAGCAGGATAACCAAGCTGGCTTCAGGCAGGACGCCACAAACCTGCCACAGCCAATATTGTGGACCTTCCAGAAGCAGCTTGTTACTTGCAAGCTTTGCTGGACCACGTGGCTGCCTACGAAGGGTTGGCTAAGCTTGGATCCATCTCCATAAGGCAATTCTTATTGCACTGGACTCCCAGAGCGAGTCTGACACGAGTAGACAGGAAGCTTTTCTGACCAAACAACACAGGAAAAAAAGTCTGGGAAAGAGATTCTGTTATCCAGAACCAGCATCTCTCCCAGGGGCAATGAGATCCAGAGAGACATAGTGTCAGCAGCAGCAGCACCAACAGAAATGCCAGACTGTGGCCAAGAGGAAGAGCTAGCAGAGCTGCAGCTTCTTCAGCAGGCAAAGGAAGTCACTTCTGGAGACTAAGATCACAAGCCAGAGGGGACATCGGAGCCGTCTTATGGAACGGCCCACATGCGCATTTCAATGGGATGGTACCCAGCCTCTGTGCAAAGACCCCCAGCAAAGGGGAACCCACCATCCCTTCACTGGCAGCCTGCTCCATTGGCCAACAGCTTGCACTGTGCACTCAGGAAGTTCTTCTCAATGTGTAGCCTGACCCTCCTTCCTTGGCACCAGTCCTTCCTTCCTTCCAGGTTATCACCTCCAGAGACTGGAAAAGTGTTACGCCCCCCCTGCCCACCAAACACACTCAGTTTAGACACAACTTGTTTCCAGCCTCCTAACCATCTTGATAGCCTCTCGGTAGCCTATTATCCTTTTCAAATGGGGGTGACCAGCACTGGACAAGAGAGTTTCAAGGCCTGTATTAAGAGATCCAGATTGTTGGGAGGCAAATGCTGATTCTGTAAGCAGCTTAGAGAAGGCTGCAAAGCCCTGTGAGGCGGTATATAAGTCTAACCGCTGTTGCCATTATCTGAGTAGGGCACACCGGAGTGAAAGTATCACTTTCTGCAATCTGTGCCCTGTGCCCTCCCCTGCTGGCTGTGGCTGCTGGAGGTGAAAGGAGAACGCTCATCTCCTTGCCCCAGTTGGGAAGACTCTCCGGACGTTCGTCGCTACAGAGGCCAAGAGCAACAGGGGCAGCAATGGGGTTGCAACAGAGCCTTGGAGTCCATTATGGGAAACTGGAAAGGAATTGATCAGAAGGCTCAAGTCTGGGCTTGGGCAAAAGGACCAGAGCCTCCCCACCCCACTCCCTCTGGTTGCGCTTCTGCTGATAGCCAGAAAAAGAGCAGGAAGCTAGGCTGGCCTCTCCAGCCGAAGAAGTCACGCTGCCTTCTTTCCTCGAAGCAGGCAGGCAGGCAAGGCGGGGCAATCGGCTCGAATCTGCCCAGAGTCAGAGGGCCCTTTCCAATGGCAGAGGACAGGGACCGGATCAGCATCAGAAGCGGCACGCTTTCTCACGTCACCTCTAGCCATAAGCAAGTTGGGAAAACGGAAAGGAGTCTAGACGGTGGCCTCTGATCGCGTGTGGCAGGAGGCACACAGGTTGGGGGCGGGGGGGGAGCCGCCTTCCCCCTCCCTAGAATCAAACTGCCACAAAATAAAATGCACCGTGTTGCTCAGTGCAAAAAGCCAAAAAGCATTTGAAGTGACCACAACCCCAAAGGTGGCCAGGGCACCTTAAACACCCACTTTTTAAGCCCGTTCTGCTGCCCAGAGACAAAAGGGCTTTGAGTCAATTCAATGGTGCAAAAGTGGCTCTCGTGGAAATGGCACCTGCCGATTCTCCCAGCGGGAGATCGGGGAATAGGTGTGGGTGGGTGTGGAGGGGTAGGTTACTTCTGTCATACCCTCTGACGTTCAGGCTGCCAGGAATCCCTAGGAGGGAGTGGCATTGCCTTACCCCCTGGCAAGGCAGAAGGGCGAATACGGAAACATCTGTTGGGGTGCACAAAAGGGAGGCCTGAGGAAAGAGACTCCTCTGATGCAAAGATTCTGCAGGCCGGACAGCAGCATTTAGGGACTGAGTGACAGAACCAGTACAGCACCGGCAGGCTCTTCCTTTGCACAGGCTGCCCCCCCTCCGCCACCTAAGGCAGACCCCACTCCGCTTGTTACTCTCCACTGACTTCCAGGGTGGCCCTGCCCTTAGATGTTGAGTAACGAGGAGGCGAAGCTCGAGATTCTGCCCACGTTGAAACCAGCAACTTGCCAGCCTTTGTGGCGGGGAGCAGGAGCTGCTAGTAGAAACTCTGGCAGTCGCTCTTTCCTTCCCTTCTAGTGCGAGACAAGCATCTAGGCGGGCGGGGGGGGGGATGTTGTTAAAGCGTTTGCAATTTTGGGTGTATTTAAAATGTTACTTGCTAGAATTCGGACTTTCCCTCGGAGCCCCCCCCCCCCGGCCGCTGGGAAGCGATCATGCTTCATCCCGATCCGCCCCACGAGGCCGAGGGGTAGGCAGATGTGCCAGCGGCCCCGGGATGGTCGGCCTAGGTGTCCGGAGCCTCTGGGGAGCCTGGGCGGCCGACCGGAGGGGGCCCGGCGGGAAGACCTCCTTGGCCAAGGGCCGCCCCCGGCAGCGCTCCGTCCCCGGCACGGCCGCTCGCTGGCGGGGGGAGGGGAAGCCGACTGAAACCCCGCAGGCCCCCCAGCCCAGCGAGGGGCCGCCTCGGATCCCGCCCGGCCCGCCTCCCGAGCAGCAGCGCTCCGGACGAGCAGCTCGGTTCGCTCCCGCTGCGGGCAGGGAGCGGGGCTCAGCGGCCGGGCTGCGAGGACGCCGGGGCGGCTCCACGAGGGGGATGCCGGGAAGCGCCTTCCGGCCCCAGGCCGGGCACGAGCGGCGGGGGCGCGCGACGCCCGCGCCCTCCCCCCCGCCGCGCGGCCGATGGTTCGGCCTCCCTCCCACAATGCCCCGCGCGCGGCCGCCCGGCGCTCTCGGGCTCGTGCCCCCCCTCACCTGCCGCCGCTACCGGCGTCCCCGCGGGGCCATCCTCGGGGCTGGCGTCACGTCAGGCCCGACGGCGCCCGCGCCCGGAAATCCCGCCTCTTCCCGGCCCGCGCGCAGGAAGGGCGGCCGGGACGCGAGCAGGAACGACAACAGCCCCGCTGCCAGCCAACCTTCGCCGCTCTGCGCAAGCGCGCGGCTCAGCCCCGGCGCCTGCGCGTAGGGCGCGCCCCCTCGCGCATGCGCAAGGGCGACCGAGCCAGGTGTTCCTGCCACGCCTGCCCGCTCCGGCGAGGAAGAGTCGAGCGAAGACGCCGTTTATCGTGGAGTCCGATCGACAAACCCGCTTTCGAGCAGCAAAGCCCCCTTGGGCGCCTGGCTGCGCTTCTGCTGATAGCCAGAAAAAGAGCAGGAAGCTAGGCTGGCCTCTCCAGCCGAAGAAGTCACGCTGCCTTCTTTCCTCGAAGCAGGCAGGCAGGCAAGGCGGGGCAATCGGCTCGAATCTGCCCAGAGTCAGAGGGCCCTTTCCAATGGCAGAGGACAGGGACCGGATCAGCATCAGAAGCGGCACGCTTTCTCACGGCACCTCTAGCCACAAGCAAGTTGGGAGAACAAAGGAGTCTAGACGGTGGCCTCTGATCGCGTGTGGCAGGAGGCACACAGGTTGGGGGCGGGGGGGGGGAGCCGCCTTCCCCCTCCCTAGAATCAAACTGCCACAAAATAAAATGCACCGTGTTGCTCAGTGCAAGAAGCCAAAAAGCATTTGAAGTGACCACAACCCCAAAGGTGGCCAGGGCACCTTAAACACCCACTTTTTAAGCCCGTTCTGCTGCCCAGAGACAAAAGGGCTTTGAGTCAATTCAATGGTGCAAAAGTGGCTCTCGTGGAAATGGCACCTGCCGATTCTCCCAGCGGGAGATCGGGGAATAGGTGTGGGTGGGTGTGGAGGGGTAGGTTACTTCTGTCATACCCTCTGACGTTCAGGCTGCCAGGAATCCCTAGGAGGGAGTGGCATTGCCTTACCCCCTGGCAAGGCAGAAGGGCGAATACGGAAACATCTGTTGGGGTGCACAAAAGGGAGGCCTGAGGAAAGAGACTCCTCTGATGCAAAGATTCTGCAGGCCGGACAGCAGCATTTAGGGACTGAGTGACAGAACCAGTACAGCACCGGCAGGCTCTTCCTTTGCACAGGCTGCCCCACTACCCCGGGCCACAGCCTCCCTGCTCTGGCGCCCGGCAAGGAAGAGTCGAGCGACACCAGCCAAGCAGAGACACCATTTATTGTGACCGGCGTTCGCACCATCCCGATGTACAGCGACTCCCATTGACAAACCCACTTTCAAGCAGCGAAGCCCCCTTGGGCACCTGGCTTGGCCGCCCTCCAGCTGAGCAGCCCGCGGGTCTGTAGTCGGTCTGGTTTCTGGGCAGCCCTTGGGACAGGGAAGCCTCAGGGCACACTCGCCTCTCTTTCTCCCACTTGCCTGGCACCGGTCCCTGCTGGCATCAGTGAAATTTCTTTGCAGGAGGCGGAAATCCCTGCGCACCAGAGATTCCCCCAGGAGATCTTGCCGGGCCGGGGGTGAGGGCTTCACTGGTCTTCTCTAAAGGAGGTTGTAAAGGCCAGGGACAGCCAGGGCTTCTTATGGTGGGGGTCCATTGGTGCCAGGCACCCTTTCCTGGCAGATCTCCCCCTCCTTAAACTTGCAATGCCCAGAGATTTCCTAATGCCGAAGCTGAGCCTGCCCTACCTACCCCAAATCCTGCCAGCTGGTGGGTGGAGGGGCGCGATCTAAGCTGGGTGAGGGTGTGTGCCTTCTGTAATCTAAGATTCCCCCCACTCAAGACAGACGGCCCAAGCCACAAAGGGGGGGGGGAGGGCTGGAGAAATAGGGTGGCTTCAGCACGGCAGGTGAGAGAAGAGCCTCAGAACATCAGATGAGCGCTTAAAAAAAATGGTTTGCTTTTGTTTGCTCAAGAAAGGTCAGAGGAAATATGGGTGCAGCCATTTGCGCGCACACGCGCACACACACACACACACCCAGTCCAAGAACAACTTATTCAGGAGTGCAGCAAAAGAAACAGAACTAGACCAGTCAGGAATCCTGACGTGTAAGTCAAGGGTGTTTCTCAACCATTCTAAAAAAACGGAAAAGGAAAGAAAAGAGAAGAAACCCAGAACACTGCCGGACCTGCCTTGCCAGTTGCACAGCTCCAGCATCCGATAAAAGAAAAATCTGGCAGTTGCCCTTCCTGGAAGGCAGGTGTTCCAGGATCGGCAGATGAAAACTCAGGACAGTGAAGGGAAAAGAAGGGAGGGACCGCCTGCCTCTCTTACGGACACTATTTCCTAGGACAGAGCAAACACCTGCAGAGAAAAAAACAAAAGGTGTGTTCAGAGGGCTGCCCAGGACCCCTCGCTTCCTCAATGCCTTCTAAGCGCTCACACCCTGCCAGGACTGGCCTTTCATGGGGCGCGTGGCCCTAAGCAACTCTGGACGCAGGGAGTGGTGGGAGAACCAACCAAGAGCTTCACAGAAGCAGACCCGCATCGGCTCTGAAGTGCGGCCTCCCGCTCACATCACAAAGGGAGCTGACGGGAGAGAGGAACACACACACACACACACACACATGCTTGCCCTCCTTGAAGGCTCCCTCCAAGCGGGGTCCCAGGCTAGGCTCACACAGTCTTCCTGCCGAGCCTCTTAAAGACACTGACGGTGCCTGTGTGGTCCATCTGAGCGCTGGGGGGCTCTGCAGGGCTGGAGCTGCTTACCTTGGAGCTCCCTAAAGTTCTGTTTATGGTGACTCGGAAGGAAGAGTCAGGCCTGCTCCTGGAACTGGTAACGCTGCTGTCCTGGGCCTGGAGGAGCTTCAGCGAGCGCTTGCCCAGTCTCTTGGCCACACTGCCTGAGGCAGGAGGCGAGCCCTGCATCTCTTCTTCCTTGGCAGGAGCTGCAGGTCCAGCCACGCTCTTGCTCCCACGTCGCTGGATTGCAGCGGTGGCAGCTGCTGCCATCACCTGCTTGGGCTCAGAGCTGGTAGCTTTGGCCTTGATGGTGACACCAACTTTGCAGCTGTCCTTGGGCTGGGAGGGTCTTTTCAGCACTCCTGCATACTGCAGGACAGAGCTGTCATCATCGCTGTCGGGTGCTTTGTCCTCCTGCAGGTCCCCCAGCCGGCTGAACACTCCTGTGGGCTGTGGAGAGACAGAGCAGAGCACAGTGGCCGGGTGATTTTGGGTCCCTCTGCTCTGGAGATGAAGCCAGCATTGCTCTGGCAGGGTCAGAGCACTACTGGCCTTGCACTCAGGTGAAGAATTGGGAGGAGTCTGGCAGCATCTGGTCTGGCTGTTGAAAGCCATTGGTTCACTTTATCAGACGCAGGTTGAGGTGGGGTGCATGGAGTGAGGCATGCAGAGAAAGGGAGAGGAAGACAATTTGGTTCTGGAGATGCAGGATCCGGATGAGGGTTCACAAGTACTAAAATCGTGCAGAAACAAGTGGTCAGGAAATACGCTACAGAACAGCACTCGACAAAGCAGCCGTGAAGGCTTGGAAAAGATCTTCAATACCACGAATACAGCCTATACGTGTAAAATTTAGAACTGTGCAAGCCACAGTGCAGTATTCCCTGTGAAAGCAAAAACCAGACTTTGAGGAAGCAAAAAAGGGCACAGACACTATGATGAACTATGATGCTGGAGAACATTTCTGATGATGCTATGGACAGCCAAGAAAACAAACTAATCAATCCAGAATTCACTGAAGTACAAATGAGTCTGCACATCTTAAGAGAGACACAACTCTCTAGAAAATGCTCTGATGCTGAGGAAGGTGGAAGGAAAGAGAAAAAGACAACAACCAGGTGGAGGGACTCTGTTACAATGGTAATGGGGCACCCTTGGAAGAGCTGAAGGGCCAGGATAGGGACAGACAATCACGGAGAAAATCTGTCTAAATGGATGACAATGATTTGATGGCAATCACCATTATCATAGATAAGCAAGAGATTGATGAAGTCACATCAAAAAATTTCAGGCAATCTCAGTGGAGTTTTTGTTATACTACCTTGTGATCTGTTTCACCTGTAACCTGCATCTACATAACTGACCAATCTTCCCTTCCTACCTCACCTGTTTAAATCTTCTCAGTTTAGCCACTCATGCATCTGAAGTGAGCTCACAAAAACTTAATCCTTTTAATAAAATGTTAGATGGAAAAGATCTTACCAGACCTCTTTTGATTTTTGCCAACAAAACCATACGCTCTACTCCTAAAATGATTTTATAGCAGTGTGAGTGTAAGGGAGCAGCTGCCACGGTATGGTTGTTTTCCTGACATGAGTGACTGCTGCAACCTCCAACCAAAAATAGTTCATGACAAGAGCCCTCCAGCATTTATAGCTTGCTCTTGCGCAGCCAGTTCCCACAGAAGGGAAGGAAATGCAAGCACAAAGCAGAACCAACCAACCAGAAAAGCCCAGTGCTGCTGTGTCCGAAACAAGACCCCCCCCCAGGCTCTCCAGAAGGAACCTGCTATACCTGCATTCTTCAGGGAGGGGCATGCTAGGACAGGCCCCATCCAGGCATAGTCAGGTAGTCCAGAACTGCCACCTCCCCCTCCTCAGGCCACCTGGATCAGCACCCAGTATATTGGGGACCACTGAGTTAGCGGAAAACACACACAGGAAATAAGAGAAACTGCTGTCAACTCCAAAGAAGAGGTTTCTCTCCCCCCACCTCCCCTCACCTTGCTCCCTGTTACTGTGTCTCCACCAGTCTCTGCGCCAAGCCGGTCAAACACAGAAGTTCTTTGCAAACCTGACAGAGAAGAACACAAACATGGATGCATACAACATCTGCACTGTGAAATGACTAGGAAAGGAAAGGCTCTTCCCAAGGAAACAACCAAGCTACAGATGTTCTTTTATTCCCAAGCCTCCGTGCTGCTTCGAAAGAGGCCCTTCTTGAGTTTCCCTTCAAGAAAGGGAAGGCAGGAGATGTCATGTCTCTCTACAGAAAAGAGAGAAGGGGCAGAAAATCCTCTCAAGGGAACCCTGCCTAGTATTGTAAGCAAGATCAATTTTGTTTTCAAATGATCAATTTACATATCCTTCCCCCACTTTCATTTAAAGTTTCCCACAACCTCCTTCCTTTGAAGCCCCCGACAAAGGTAGCTGCAATACCTTTTGCTGCCTGCTGCTGCTCCAGGATCTTCTTGGTCCTAGGAGTTGTCCCTTTGGGCATGTGGACAATGTACTTCCCTTCCATCTCTGCTGTGACACGGCGCCGCTTCACTGGGTTGGTGGGATTCTCAGCCCGAGGAGCGCAAGCAGCTGCCGCACCAAGAAGACATAAGCAAGCGGATGCAGCTCAGTGGATGCTCTTGTGCTGCTTACAAATGCCACAAGAAACAGCTTCTGCTTCTGCTGTTTCTGCTCAGAAGCCAAAACAAGCACAGCCATTGGGACCCAAGCAGAAAATAGAAATTGCTCAGATTCTTGAGTGGCCTGTTCATTTTTGGCTCCAGGTTCTCCAGCTGAGCAGCTTAATTCTACCTTTGTGGCGGCAACAGAAGCCTAGACCTTAATACTCTAACCGTGAAAGGAAAACACCAATCATGGCATGGCATGACAGCGATACCACGTAGAACAGAAGTTCCCAGCAGAGAAATACATTGAGCTATGGATTTTTACAATCACCTGCTTTGGTGCTTTTTCCTGCCATTTTGTTGGATACAGTGATGGAGATTTTGGAAGCACTGGTGTCAGGCCTCCGAACAGGAGTAGAAGGGGGAGAGTCTCGGCTCAAGCTGTTGGCTATCATCCTGGTGGCAGCTGCAGAAATTGATGAGATCACAACTGTAAAGAATAGCCATCACGGAGGTCTGGATTTCAATGAGACTCCGCAATCAGCAACACAGGCAACCTGTACTCACCAGTATTAGCATTTCTACGGAGTTCAGATTGCAAAGCAGTTTGGCTGGAGGCCACCGATTCTGTTGCAGCTTTGCACATTTCCTGGAGGAGAAAATGCTCACAGTAATAAAGTGGTCATAGGCAGATCGAGAGAGTGGTCTCATCTTCTCCAAATGCACCAAAGCAGAAGAAACGCATCAAGTCCCCAGGTTAAAATGTTGCATTCTGGAGAAAAGACAAGCTTGGGGAACAGCAGAGCCTCAGATGCAGAAGTGGCCTGTAGTTCATCAAGCATCTGTGTTTTAGCCTTTTAGAATTTTTTGCTCCAGAGTTGGAAGATTAACAATGTCTATGGGGAGAAAGGCTTGACTTCTCCATGTGTACTGTTCAGAGCCGTCTCCTTACACTAGGCCTAAAGTTATTTGGCATACCCAAATCTTTTTCTTTTACAATCCTGTAACCCAATTCTGAGTAGTCAGGATGGCTGAATGAAACTGAGCCTTTACTAGCCTTTACTACCTTCTTGATGCGTACATGGAGTTTGCAGCAGTTATTTTCTTCTTGTGCTCTAAGAAATATCTGCTGCTATTCAGGATTGAACTCTCAACCTTCTGAATGGGAAGTGAGCGTTTTCACCACTAGGCCGCCACGCCACTCCTCCAGGTACAAAATCCAAAATTATTAAGATGCCCCCAAAGCCCCTATATTTATTAGTCAGCACCGGAGAGATCTATTTATCATGATTCAATAAATGTTTGAAGCCTCAATGTACGAAATAAAGCAAGGATGAGCAACAGTTCCACGGAACGTACCTGCCGATATACCAGTTTAGCGTGCTTCAGAATGGCAATAATATCACCAACTACCGTGATCCCCAGCTCGTTCATGATCTCCTTATTGAGATCCAGCAGCATGTTCTTCTGGATCCTGCAAGGACGCAGGCAGCAAAAGTTAACTTTCCAAGCTACAATTCTCACCAGTCCTTCTATGACTCTACAAGGTCCTGGGAAATTCTTTCAACGAAGTGAAAGAAAAGATAATTTTAAAGAGGAAGATGGGCAGTTAAGAAATATGAAATACAAATAAATAAAAATCAATGTTCAATTGAAGCCAGAACTTTTCAAGACTAATGGATATATTAGAAAAAACTCACACATTTCAATATTCGACATTTCCCATTATGGAGAAATGGCTGGAGAAGTTGATAAATTGTGCCAAAATGGATAAACTGAGTTCTTTTATCGAAGAGAAGATATTGCCTACATTTATTGGTGACCAGAAGCTTTTTATGAACTTTTGATTTATGGCTTTGAATAGACAGGGCAAATTATAGAAGGAATTATTAAAAGAAGAGTAACGATGTAACTTTAGAGAGAAAAGTTAAAACACATCTGTACTTATAATTGCTGTGAACAACAGCGGAAGCTGCTCCTTTTTTCTCTCTTTCTTCACTTCTTTTCTTCTGCTTTTTACTTTTCCCTTGATTTCCTTCTTACTTTTAGTCTGCCTTAGTTCTTTATCGCTTGAAAGTTTCGATCCCGGCAGGGCCGGGAAGAGGCCCCGGGGGGCCCGGCGGAGCCACTCGCCTGTTATCCACGAACGTGACAGCGTAGTTGACCGCGGGGCCCGGCGGGATCCCGGCTTCTTTGAAGAACTGGATCCACTCCGAGGTGGCTGTGGGACCAACGGCGGCGTTAACCGGGCGGGGGAGCGGGGCGGCCACGGGGGTCCCCGGGTAGAGACGGGGCGGGAGGGGGGCCCACTCACCCATCGTTACCGACGCCATCGCGCTGCTCCAGGCGGGGCGGCCGGAATGCCTGCGGAGAGCGACACCGCGTGAGGCCGCCGCCCCACGGCCGCCCCGGCCCGCCCCTCGCCGCGCGGCACCCGGGCTGGGGGACGGGGCCCATCCCCTGCCCGGGCCCGTCCCCGAAACCAGCCGCCAGCCCCGCCCGCCGCTTACCCGCCGCGCCGGCTCCCGCAGGCCGCACCGGAAGGCGGCGCGGCGTCACTTCCGGCGGCCTCCCGGCCCGCCCCAGCCCCGCCCCCCACAGAGCCACGCGGCAGACGAGAGAGGCGGAGACGCGAGCCTTTAATCGCCCGAAGCCGGGCCTGGGCGCGAATCCGGCAGCCGCACCCGCGGAAAGCGACCCCTCGGCCCGCCCGCAGCCGGCGCTGCCCCCGCGGCCCAAAGGCGGGGCTCTAGCGGGCGCTGCAGAGCGCCTCCCACTGGCCCTCGCGGTCCATCTCCCGGCTGTATCGCGAGTCCCAATCCCGCTCGAAGATACGCCGCAGCTGCTCGCGGAGGGTGGGCTGGTCCCCCGCCCGGGCCGGGCTCTGAGCCACCACCAGGGCGGAGCCTGCCGTGTGCAGGAAGTAGTCCCCGGACCAGTTGGAGGTTCCTGGTGGGGGGAGGAGGAGGAAGAAGAGGTGAGGAGGGATTCGGGGGGGGGGGCAGAAGGCGACTCCTGTCTGGGTGGCCCCTCTGCTGCCCGGGAGGGGCCTTCGGGATCCCACACCCAGACAGACACAAGCCCTCCGACATGGGAGCCCTTCCTCTGCAAGCTACTCTCCCGCCCCCCCCCCCCCCCGAGCCCTCCCAACTTACTTACCGATGTAAGCCACCTTGTCTGTCACCATGAACTTGCTGTGGTTCACTCTGGCATAGGGGATCTTGGCCTGCGTCTCATTTGCGGGCACCACAAAGAGTCTCTGGGAAGGCAAAGTTGAATGAGGGGCACTGTGGAGATGGGTTAGGGAGGGGGCTTGTTGGGTTGGGGGTCCAGGAAGATTCACACACAGAGAGAGACACGCCTGACTCCTTGCTCAGCCCCAGAGTAATTCCCAGAGAGGTTTGTGCAAGGCAGGAAAGAGCAGGCCGACCCCTCATTTCGGGAGCAGGATGGCTGCCTCTCTGGGCTTGGGAGGCAGGACGCCATTGGGGCCCCTCACCACTTCCAAGCTGTAATGGGTGCGGTTGTCCTGCAGGGCAGCCAAGGAACGCAGGAAGGGGAACATGTTTGGCTTGGAGTGTCTCCAGCAGCCCACCAGGAGGCGGAGGCGGACTCTCTTCTCGTAGGCCACTTTCCGTAAGTGGTCATCGATGGCTGGCCAGAACCTGAGAGGAGCAGCGGGGTTGGACTCAGAACACAACAGAGTTGGAAGGGGCCTTGGAGATCCTCTAGTCCAACAGCCCCCACCTTTTGGGTACCAGGGGCCAGTTCTATGGAGAGGTTTTTCTGCAGACCGGTGGTGGTTTTGCATCCTGCCTGAATTCCGCACTGCAGTCCCATATCTGATCCTGAGGATACTCTACTGATGCCCAGAGGCATCTAACAGTCCCTGTTGGACCCAAGTAGCCCCCCACACACACCTCTGTGGGGCTGCCTTGAGGGAAGGGGCTGCCTCAAATGGTTGGGCTGATGTTTCCCCACTGCCGGGGAATTTAACCCCAAGTTTACCTCCTGGGGTGGGAGAACTCCATGGTGGGCAAGTAACTCATCACGGCCACGTAGACAAACTCCTGGGCTCCTTCGATGACGCTCAGCAGGGACTGGAGGTCGTCGGTCCGCCCGGTGGCACACAGGGCTGGGGGGGCACTCTGGGCAGCACAAAAGAGCACCCACCTTAACGTCGCTTTTATTTTAGCAAAGCATCCAGAGCAGTTATTTGTTGGGCTGATTTGCAGACAAAGTTTGCCTGGAAGACAGCAGGCATCTGGCCCTATTCAGCAGTGATGAGCTGGCCTTGCCAGCCTCCCTTCCAAGGGCCAAATCTGGCTGGGAGCCTGGTCTGCCCAGGACTGGGGAAAGAAGCTCCCTTATCTTGTCAAAAGGAGGGTGCTGGGTTTTCTTTTCCAGGGCACAGCAATCCAGCTGTATTTTGTGTCCCTGCTTGGACATGAGGAGGGCTGGTGGGAATTTAACCCCAATTCATTAGAAGGACCCACTACTCTCCTTGCTGAAGCCTCTTAGCAGAAACAATCATTTTTCCACCTTGGGGAGGATGTTTCTCCCAATAAGTGTGATCAGAGAGCTCCACGAGCATCCTGGCAGCTGCTCGGAGCAAAGCACTCAACCGTATCCACATGCAGCTCCTCACCGAAAAGTAGACAGCAGCCTCTGTGCCGTTCAGCTTCAGCTCCAGGGGCGTCTCCCTGTTGTAGGTGGTGGAGTAATTGGCTGGCCAGGGTGATGGGATGGTGGTATTTGGCAGCCCGAGAGCCCAGTAGACCTCAAACATCTTCCCCAAGTCTTGGGCCAGACAGCTGCAGTTGTAGACAGCCGCCCCAAGTTCCTTTACCTGGCACCAAAGAGGAGAATGGGCCCAGGACATCTAGCTGCTCTCTCCTGTCTCCACATGGGACACAAGGAGCTGCAGGCACATAATTCAACAGGTGCATCCACTATCTTAGTACTACTCCAGGAAAAAAAGGGAGGGCTTCCGAATGACTCAAAACCTCAAGAGACCCTTTTGATTTGCAGAATACCAAGTCATAAAGAAACAATTTTGTTGGGGCATCTGGGCAAATTGTTTTTGCCTGATGGTGCCAGGCAGCCTGCCTTCTGCAACCTTTAGAAAGCCTCTGAAGAGGGATGGAGAAGGCCTGCAGAGCAATCCTACAGAAGACCATCAGCTGCTGCATTAAATCCCCCATCAGGAGCTCCAAGATTTGGGCATGGGACAAGAGAGCATCATCACCTGTGTAAGGGCACGCCAGTCCATATTTGCACTCCCAAGATAAATGTGTAGCTGGTCCACAATCCAGAATTTGGTGTGCAGGACTCCCCGGGTCAGTCTTGGTAAGTCCACTTGGCGGATCTGGGCCCCTGTGTGTTTAAGAAACAGACTGTGGTTGACCTGGGCTCCTTTTGACTGGGCTGCAGGTTCAGCTTTTTCTCTGTCCCAATAAAGTGCCAGGGATGGACTTGGCCAGACAGACCCAGGGCCGCCACCATCAGCAGCTGCAGCTCTCCATTAACTGGCTTGAATCTGCTACAGTGAAAGCTCACCACTCTTCTCAAGGGCCTGAAGGTCAGCACTGGGCATCCGGGTAGAAGGCGGGTTGACTGCTATCCGTAGCACAATCCCTCGACTGGCAGCGTGCAGCAGCTCCGTTAGTATTTCCTCTCCCTGATGGGAGAGCAAAAGGTCCAGGAGGCAGCTGAGAACTGCCTTCCCAGGAGGCCCTTTCACCAAGTGGGTATGTAATGTACGTATGTAATGCTCCAAATGCTAGCCAGCCAGCCCTGGCTTGATCCCTGATGGCCCATCACACAAAGCCTGGGCCAGTAGAATAAAGCAGCCGTAACAACCGCATTGTTTGGTGTAGTTTTAGCTGCTGTTGAGTGCTGGGCTTGATTTCTCAAATGAGAGCTGCATACAGCAATTCTCTCCCAACTCCTTAGACATCTGTCAAAATGAGGGAGAGGCGCTCTGCTCTCCCTCCGTAACCAAAGTCTGAACAAATGGATGTTCCGCTGCCCTCAAAGGGAGCTTTGACTGAGTGCAAGGCCACACATGGCTCCGTGCCTGGGTAATTACCTGCCTGTTTGCATGCAGGTTTGGCCACGGACCCATGTGCAAATCAGCGTCTGCCTCTTGGCCTTGTCAGCCCCAGACCCCTTCCAGGCTTCCTAGCACTAAGTGTGTGCCACACACCTAAGAAAAGTCTTACGGTTTGAAGATGGCTAATGATGATGGGGGAAAGTAATCAGTGATTAAAACTAACCAGTGACACTAATGCCTAGGAGAGGCTTCACCAAGCTGGTACTTTATAGATCTGTGAGGTGCATTTGGAGATCCTGGGAGGGGCCACTTACAGAAGGATTCCCAGATGGAAGAGGCCGTCTTAGACCAGTCCTGGCTTCTTACAGCTATTCTAGACCCAATGCCAGGGAGTTGTAGATCACAGAGGCTGCGAAGAGACCTTTGGAGCCATCTAGTCTAGCCAGCTTCCTGGGGCAAGAACCTTAGACTATCCTAGGCTGTTGCTTGAAAACCATGATTCCAGGAAGCTGGCTAACCCACTCTGTCATAGTTCTCACAGTCAGGAAATGCTCCTTGATCCAAGTCTAGGTCTCCCTCTGTAAAGCTTCCACGCGTTGGTCCTCGTCCTGCCTCATGAACTCTGGATTAAGCTGAGGACCCACCTCTGCCTGTGGACTGTCTTCTGCCTGCCCTTGAGCTTTACTCCTCCCCCTCCCTGGAGATGAGTCTGGGGCTCCTGCGCTGCTCCCCTCACCTGGCCAGCTGAAGGATCATGGGTATGGGTGTCCCGGTTGCTGAGAGTCCAGTAGAAAGAGGCAATGTCCACCGAGCTCCTTGCGCTTCTCAAAAGGCTTTGCCAAGTCTCAAAAGTAGAAGTGCTGACTGTGCTGTTGTCATCATATGTCAGTCCCTCAGGGATGCTCTCCACCAGCACACTCCTGAGGGAACAACCGAGTGCTTATGTGTTCCACAAGGGTCTCGCATCACATTGCAGACTCATTGAGATGAAAAGCCCCATAACCTCTATAGTGTGCCAGGAAGGCCTTCATTCAGTCTGAGTGATTTTACCCATTAGCCAGCAGCAGTAGAGTCTCCTAGCCTTACCTCTGGGGATTACCCTACTCTACTGCATGGGGGGGAGTCTCGGCATGGCTATACAGATGTATTTCTCCAGGAGGAAGCGGGTGAGGCAAGACGGAATCTGGCAGAATCCCAATACCCCTCCCGTGCCCCTTGCGAGGCCTCTCATGTGGCCAGGCCTTCTTCCTGGAAGGACCGCCAGGGTCTTTGTTCTCTACAATGCTTCATGCACATGGATGAAGACCCCACATAGCTGAATACTGTTCTTCAACCTTTGTGTTCTCACAAGGCCACATTTCTGATGGAGAAGGAACGGGCCATGACATGACACCCCTCTATTTGAATGCAGTCCAAGAAAGTCACAAGCAAAGCTGATACCTGCATGAGTCACTGCATGTGTGATCCACACGTGGCACCAATGCCACATTCCCCACCGTGGCCAAACTTTGCAAAGGAAAGGAGAACAAGTGGACCACCAGGGCCACCACCAGCACAGTAGACAAGATGGCCGACACCAGGATGCACCGAAAATCCCAGGGCATAATGGACGTAGATTGGCCAGGTGGCTTTGCAGGACGCAAGCCAGAGACACTCTGGCAGGGCCTCCCCAGTGCAGAACCACGGAACTGCAAAGAAAGGGAGGAGCTCAGAGCCCAGCCCAGCCCCACATTTGACCCCCTGCGCAGTCACCAATACCCGTGTGCACTCTCTGGGTAGAGGTGAAGGGGGCCAGTGGCCTGGCTGGCTCTTGCTGCTTTGCTTTCATTACTCTGGGGGTTCTTGGGGGCAAGCAGAGCTGTTTGATGCCTGCTGACCAAACCAGCAACATCTGTAAGCAGCCTCACTGTTGCTCAGGCCCCCTCAGCTCTTGAAGAGGCAGACCCAGCTTGCAGGCCGCCCAAACAGATTGCTGGGGCCCTTGCTCAGGACCAATATCTGGTGGAGAAGGGAGCAGGGGAAGCGAGCCAGGAAGATGGAGATATGGGTTGTTCTTCCCCAGACAAAAGGGGTTGTGAAGCATTTTTAAGCCTAGAGCAAGATATAACGTGGAAGGAGCTCAAAACCATCTAAGGAGGGGGTCCAGCGCAAGCAGACTGGCAAGATTCTGTTCTAGCTGGTCTTGAGCAATAGTTTTAGCCTTCCTTCCTACCTACCTACCTTCCCTTCAAAGTTGATTTCCTGGTGTGGCCTGACAGCAGGGCCAGGTGAGCTTAATTGCCTCTCTCTCCCCACTCTGGGTTTGGGCCTCTCATTTGAAAGCAAAGAGAGAGACGGCCCGGGCCGGCAGGAGCTGAAATGCAGAGGACCCACCTGGCGCAGAGTCTGGTCGGGCTGCTCAGCCAGGGGTAGCAACTCCTGAGGGCTCTCCAGTGTGTTGAGCTATGAGGAAGGGGCAGAAAAAAAATCACCCTCAGGAAAAAGCCGCAGGAGCGCTCCCCCCCCCTCAAGCCATCAGCATGGACGTGGCCACAGGTTCCAGAATGTAGACCTGCCAAGGCTGGCCGGCCAGAATCCCACACGAAACCTCTGAGGGGAAGAAGATTCACTGGCTTTCATCAATCAAATGGAACAAAGCTCTGCAGACTCACCTCAGCCTCATCTGCTTTGGGTAGGGGGAGCTGCATGGGGCTCTTATTTGCTGAAGTCTTTGACCCCCCTTGCGGATTAACAGTGGGGCGCCTCAGGCAAGAGGACCCTCCACGGCATAATCCCATCCCTTGTGCAGCTGAGAGGCTTTACCTTCTGGTAGGCAACTGGGGGCTTCATTTCCTCAGATCCTCCCGAGTGGGAAAGAGCTTCAAGGAACCTGCGAAGGGCACAGGAAGAAAGAGGTTCCGCTCAGGGCTCTGTGCCCACCCTGGGTCCCTGGCTGTTCCCCTCAGTGGCCGGGCCAACAGGAAAGGATGTCAGGCAGAGGTCTTGTCCACTTGGCTAAGCCAGGGCCAGCCTTTTGAACCTGGCCCTTGAGCAGTTTGGGAAGTGAGGAGGATGGACTTCCGAATGCGGATGCCGCCAAGGAGGTCTAGCCAGACCAGAGAAGACGCTCACAGGCCTTGCAGGGCTGGGAGGCTGCTCTGCAAACTGAGGAAACGTGGGCAAAAATTCTGGGGGGCTCCTTCTGAGCCACGCGTTGGGGGGGGGGAAACTGAGCATCTGGGTGGCAAAGCAGAGAAAGGCAAGGCGGCCTCTGGATCCTTAGATTAGTGCAACATCCAGGGCTGGAGGGGGATCGGTCCCAAGTCAGAAGTTTAAGTGTCCCCGTTTATTCTGCGCAAAGATCGGACCCTTCTGGCCCCAAAGGATGGGGGGCCCCTCAAAGGAGGGCTCTAAGGCTAAGCGATGCCCACCACCGCCAGCACGAGCGGATGCCAGGGCAACAAGCGCAGCCTCCCTTTTACTCATCAGGACACAGTTAATCCAAAGGCTTGTACCTCAAATTCAAAGAAAGACTGAATGCCAAGGAGTGGGCGGAAGGGGCGACTTGTGCCAAGCACGTGGCGGCAGAAACTAAGAGACGGACCGGGCCTCCAGACGGGAGCAGGAAGACCTGCAGAAACCAAGCTAGGCCCAATCCCACACTGGAAATTTCCTTTGCAGGTATTCACCGCCCTGAAAAAGAAACACCAAAGGGAAAGTTAACGATAACAAACTGCCAAACTGCCCTGCAGACCTTGATCACACCAGGCAAAGACTGGGCACACACCACACACACACCCCCACACACAGACACACCTATGAAGGGTTAGGTCTCTCCAATGCAAAACCCTCCACTGCCCCCTCCCCAAAGCAGGGCCTGGTGGGAAAGCGGCGGCGGGGGCGGGGAGAGGAGCCGCCTTCTCAAAGAGCCACCCCGGCCGAGCGGCTCCGCCGGGGACTCCGCTCCTGCAGCCAACAGCACCAACCGGTGGCATCCGACACCGGGCACATCTCCCTCCCTCTCTCGCGGCGCCGCGCCAGCCCCTCCTTCCCCGGGGCGGATCAGAGGGTGCCCGCCCTCGCCAAGCGACTCGGACCCCGGCCGGCCGCCCGGCCAAGAGGGAGGGAGGGATGCGAAGGGCTCCTTCTCCGGCCGCCCTCCCTCCCGGGGCTCAGAGGGGCTTTCTCCGGCGAGAAGCCCGGCTCTCCGGGGCGTCGCCGCGCTCCAGCTCCGGCGGGGACGCAGACAAGGAAGGACGAGAGCCACTGGCACCATCACGCCGCTCTCCTCCCAGCGGGATCCGGCGCCGACCACGGAACGGCGGACTCAGGAGCGGCTGCCCACGCAACGCGGGATGTGCCGGGCGCGGCCCCCCGTTAGTCCCGGGTCCGGACCCGCCACCGCGCGCCTACCACCGAGAGCTCGGCTTCCCGGGCAGCCCGACGCGCCAGATCGTTCGCTCGCCCCGCCCGGAGCAGCCAAGCACCGCCCGCTGCCAGGCTGGTTCCATCCCTCCGGGGAGCCCCCGCCCCCGCTGGAAGTCGGCTCCCAGGAATCGGCCAGGGCGGCGGCTTTCCTGGGACGGGCGCAAAGCAAAGGCGACAAAAGAGCCGGGAATCCCGTCTGAGCCGGCTCAAACCCTACCCCCTTGCCCTGATGGTAGATCCCTCCCGCTTGCTGGGAATCCTGGGAGTTGAAGTGCGGCGCCGCGTCCGACGCTGCCTGCCTGCCTGCCGCTCCCGCGCCGAGTTTGGCGCCCGACGCCCTCCTGATCGCCCTGGCAGCGGCCCGCGACAACCCGCCCGCTGCAGGGCTGCAAAGACACGGAGCGGCTCGAGGGGGCAGCGCCGCGGTTCGCCTCTTCGCCTCCTTCCGCGGGGGGCGGCCGGGGCGGGGGCACCGTTCCTGCCTTCTTCGGCTGTTGGCCCCGGAGACCACTGGCCCGTCCCTGCCCCGAAACGCCGCGGCCCACCTGCATGCCGCCGCGGCCCCTCGTCCGAGCCGGGCGCCAAGGGCTGCCCTGCACCAGCAGGTGGAATGAGGAGGGGACAGCAGAGCACGTGGGGGAGGGGGCTTACCGCAACCTTACGAAACCCTCCCTGGAAAAGCCTCCCTCCGATTGACCTTGTTGGTTTCCCCCCACCCCGCCCCCCAAGATTCTCGGAGACCAGCCTGGGGTGGTCGTGCCCTCTCCTTCCAGGGCAGGGTTTGCTTGCGGCTTCCCTGCTGGGTCAGGTGCTGCCCTGTGATCATTCCTTCTCTGCAAGACCCCAGGCTCTCCTCATGAGGGGGCTGACATTCCCTGCGGAGCAAAGTTTGAAGGCCGGGCAGGGTGGGGTGTCAGCAGGCAAGTCTGGGTGGAGGCTTGGAGGGTCCCTAGACAAACATGCCCATGTCAAAGCAGTCTGTAAGTGATAATGAGTTTATTAACGATGCAGTAGGTCGAGTGCCACCTGGACACTCAGGGGAGTCAGTGTGGCCTGTGTGTGGTGCCCTCGGCTCCTGGAAAGACCAGTGGGCTGACTGTGGTTGCTCAGAGCACCCCAACTCCGTCACCTCCCCTTCCCTCCGGGTCCGCTGTGGCCTGCCCTCAGGGCTCTGTACAGCTCAGTAACAGCAAGATGACGTTTATTAAGTAAGTGGGGCTGGGCAGCGAGGAACAGTCTATATATTTAATGTCTAGAAAGGTATCTGTCCGGGCCTCGGCGGGCCATCTCTCCGCTGCGCCTGCCCTCTTCCTGGCTGAGGGTCCAGGGCTAGTGGTGGCTGGCAACGTGTTGCAGGTAGGGCTGCAGCTGGTGGCGGTTCCGGGGGGCGTGCAGCACTGCCTTGAGCGGGACTCTTTCCATGCTGTGTTCGGCCAGCCAGTCCTCGCTGGGTAGCCAGGGGTTTGGCCCGGGAAGTGGCATGGCCGGCTCAAAGACCTCTGTCTGCCCATGCTGCCGAAAAGAAACAGAGGATTACTGGGGGAGGGGGCCCGGGGAGGAGTTGAGAGAGATCAGGAAGGGCTGAAGTGGTCTGGGCAAGGCCCCTTGCAGAGCCGCAGGGGTAGGTGGGCAGGTGCTTGGGTTCTTGAAAGTGTTTTTGCACCATCTTTCTCTTCTTTAATCTCTTGCCAAAATTGGTTGGGCCACCCTTTACTTGGTTTCTACCTGCACACCCCCTCTGCAAACGGGCGGGGGGGAGCTGGGCTGCTGGGAAAAGAGCTCTTTGCCAAGCTTCATGGAAGATGAGAAGGATCAGCCACAGAGCCAGGGATTGGGGGGGGGGGGGGTTGCATGAACAATCCAACAAAAGACCCCCTCAGGGTAGTTGTGGTATATTCCTTTTCTCTGGCATGGGTGTCCAAACTGAGCCTGGAGTGTGCAGATTCTGTGGTTGCCTTTGCAGCCTGTCGTGAGTCTCCTGCTCCCATAACTCCCTGCTGGGGGGAGGATGCCAACTGGCCTCTGGCTAGGACAGCCAGTGCCCCCTCTTGGCTTTGATGATGGGCTCCTGAACAGGAACTGCAAGTACGTGTGTGTGTGTGGGGGGGGGGGAATGAGCATTCTTCCCCAGAGATGCTGCTCAGGAAGGGTACGAGCACATGGGAAAGACCGCAGTGGACTTGGGATACTGAGGCAGTTTCATGGGCGGCCTGGAAGAAAGACAGAGCAACAGTATTGGTGTGGAGGAGGGTGTTGCAGACCCTCCTGTGTCTGACTCAGTCCTCCTCTGAGGCACCAGTCAAGTCGCCTCGGCCATTGCCTACACTCCCTTGTTTATGTCACCAATCGGCTCAGGGGGTTCCTCCTATCCTTTGTGGTTTCATGAGGTCCAACCCGCCTCCTTTGACTGTCCTTGTTACCTGTGTGGTGGGTGAGAGGACCAGGCCTTTGGGGTAGCTCGCCTCCTCCAAGGCACCGGACTCTGGCAAGGAAGTGGTGCTGGCGTTGCTCTCCTTCTCCCAGCCGTGGGGGTCTTCTGGCGTGTACTGCCCCAGAAGGATCAGGTTCTCAAAGGTGGGGTCTGGCTTCACATGGTGAGAGGCCTTGTGGTGCCTGGGGCTGCCAGGCCGGCTTCGGTAGTAGGCTGGGATGGGTTCCTGCTGGGCCTGGTCATGACGCAGCCGGAGGCTCTGGTGGGCCACTCTATGCCGATTTGCCACTGCCTCCGCCGGGTCCAGAATGGGATCATAGCCTCCCCCGCTGGGCCCTTCGCCCCACACCTTTAGGGGTACCTCCCGGCTGGCTTCAGCAATGCTGAGCTCGTCCAACTGGCTGGTGGTGCCCTGGATGCCATGAGCGCTTTCCTCCCGGCTGTAGAAGCGGTCCTCCTCCATGGCAGTATAATGTTGCGTTTCCTCCTCGGAAGCCTTGCTGTGGCTGGGCAGTGACTCCCGCAGGCTCCTCAGGCAGAACTGGTAGTACTGGGTGAGATCATAGTTCTGCTTCAGGGGTTGGGTGGAGATATAGGGATGTTTCAGGGCTGCGCTGGGAGTGATGCGCTCGTGGGAATCCCAGGTCAACATCCGTTTGATGAGCTCCACCATGCTCCGGAGGTCAAAGTATTCAGCCAGGGCCTCTGCGTCCGGGTAGATCATCTTGTGGACGTTCACCGTCTCCATCTGGTCCAGGGACTTGAGCACGTACTTTCTCCTCTCCACAGACTTCACTTTGGTGTCAGCCAGATACTCTGCTGGGGTTTTCAGCTGCCAGGAGTTCACCACCTCAGGGTGCTGGCTCCTCTTGAAGAAGAGGTGGGCCTTTCGGGCTGCATTCAAGAGGGTGGGCCTGGGCATGCCTTGGGTCTCGCAGATGTACCGGATCTGGTCATATTCATTGTTCCCAGGGTAGAGGGGCCAGCCAAGGTGCAGCTCGGACATCACGCATCCCAGGGACCACATGTCCACCTTCTCACAGAATGGCAGCCCCAGCAGTATTTCTGGAGCCCGGTAGAATCGGGACTGGATGTAAGGCTCTTTGACGTAGCGCACTTCATTGAAGATGCTGGCCGAACCAAAATCAATCACCTTGACCCGGAAAGGATACCTTACCTGGTCCACCAGCATGATGTTCTCTGGTTTCAGGTCAGCGTGGATGATTGACAGCTCTTTCAACTTGGCCAGGGCTCTCAGCACCTGCGTGGTCACTGTGCGGATGTGCCGGACTGGCAATGGGGAGAAGTTGTGCTCTTTCTGGAAGTCGAAGAGGTTTTGCTCCAGGAGCTCAAAGACCAGGTAGAACTTGAGCTCGTCATGGAAGAATTCGTGGAACTGGACGATGTGAGACTCCTCGGAATCCACCTCGGACATGGTTTGCAGCAGCTTCAGCTCGTTCTTGATGATCCTGCTGCGGTGGGAGTCATTCTTCAGGATTTTTATGGCCACCATCTCCCCAGTGCTCCGTTTCCAGCTCTTCACAACCTCCCCAAACGTGCCCTTCCCCAGAATCTCAAAGACGTCATAGAAATCGGACTCTGACTCGATCGTTACCATTGTCCTGTGCTTGCCCAAGCTCAGAAACACGGGTGCAAAGTGGCTTCTTGCAAAGAGAGGTCCGGCTGCCACGGAGCAAAGAGAATCCCAGCCTCCTCCGGAGCAGGAGGTGATGCAATAGTCAGCCGGGTTCCAGAGTTGCCAGGTGAAGAAAGTTCTGTTATGGAGGCAGGGAGCCCACTCCCCTTGGGGTCTCCAGCAGCCCCTTTCCCAGGAGGAAGAGCTGCTCCAAGGTAGGAAACCAGCCCACTGCAGGCCCCAGGGAATACCTCTGCAGGGCCAGCCAAAGGGCTGCTTTTAGCCAAGGGGGAGTACTGGGGGAGGGGGGGCACCAGCCAAACTGCAAAGGGATGGGTTTCTTTCACCTCCCTGGAGTATATGCAACTGCTCAATCCTAAATACTTAACATGGCATCTTGTTCAGAGGATTTGGCCTAATCAGTTTGACAATAATTTCAGAATGCTGCTTCTAGATTCTTGGCAGACCTTTATTTGAGTACCACACATCTTTTAGTCTCCCCAAGGAGAGGACCCCCTCGGTTGTAAAGGAACACCGCAGCTGCCCACAAGATCTCCCGTGATGGAGAGGAAATGGTTGCAGAGAGAAAAGACTTTGTGAGGACCCGTTTGCTCTACAGCGGTCCTCCAAAAGCAGCACCCACCACCCTGGAGGGGCTGGAAAGCCCCCTTGTAGTTACATTCTTGCCGCCCAGGCCAATTCCAAACACACCTGCGAACCAGAGTTTGCTGGCCCCTCACCAGGAGAAGAGAAGCCCCAGTAAAGAAGCCTCATTTGGCCTGATGGTAGCAAAGCCAGCTTGCTGAAAGGCATCAGTCTTGGGACACTGTGAAGACCGATTTATTAATGCAGGTGCTTATCCAAATGTT
The DNA here is from genome assembly GCF_947247035.1 of Vipera ursinii. Taxonomy (NCBI): domain Eukaryota; kingdom Metazoa; phylum Chordata; class Lepidosauria; order Squamata; family Viperidae; genus Vipera; species Vipera ursinii. The sequence continues at coordinate 25,509,745 of NC_139523.1, forward strand.
GGCTTCCTTCTCCAGGAACGCCCCGGCAGAGATGCCCTCCTGACATCCCAGATGGAGTGGGACCTGGTTCCTGCTGCTTAGGTGGAAATGGCACTTTGAGCACAGGAATTTGCTCACTTCAGGTCCCCAGCAGCAGGTGACCGGTGCACGGGAAGAGCCAGCCAGGATTTCTGGATGCTGGCATGGCACTGAATTTGTGAAGTCCCACCTTGAAAGTGGCACGAAAGGGAAGAGGAAGGGGGGGAAGAAGAGTTGCAGGTAGGACTGAGTCCTTGCCTGGGTTAACTGCTGGACTGGTTCTGTGCAGAGCTGGACACAAGTGGTGCATCGATGGGTAGCCCAAAGATGAAGCGTGACGCAAAAAGTAATGGAATTAGTTCACAGATTATTTTTTTATTCAAACGCAGGGTAGAAAACAAGCAGCAGCTGTAGAACAGGCTATCTGAGATAGTCATAATCTAGGAAAAAAGCAGTTACCAGATCTTTTAGGTTTTTTAAAAAGGCCACTTTGGTTAAACATTAGAATAAAAGGTTTCTGTACATTCAGAGCACATGGAATAATTTTGCCCCATCTGAGAAGAGGGAGCGCCCCCCCCTAAATTGCCCTTACTCCTTACAATTTCCCAGGCCCAGTGCCCCCCTTGGTGCCACAGGAGGGCTATGGACAAGAAGACCACGAAGGGGGGGGTACCAAGTGAAGGCAGTGGAAGCAGCCTCCCCTGGGTAGCCCTTTTGTCCCCGCGGTCTCAGCATCCTCCTCCCGCAGGCCCGTCTCCCACCAGCCCCCCAGATGAGGGGTGTCCCCTTGTTTGCAACATCAGCGTGAGGCCTGCCCTATTCCAACTGCTGCCATCTGCCCTGGTGCTCCCTTTTGCAAACAGAACACCTGTGGAACAGCCCCAGCTGCTTCCCCACTCAAAACTTCCACCCACCCACCCCCCATTCTAAAGTCACAGAATTAGTGCTATCAAAGGAGCTGGGGTAGGGAGGGCCCTGTCTTCTAAGGGAAAGAAGTAGGTAACTCCTTTGGCCCAACTGCAATCAGTGCCGGGAGGCAGAGGCTTGCCCGGTCCGCATCCCTTTCTGGACTGGCTTCCTCTTTCGAGGCACAGCCGGGGTTCCCTTCCCTCCAATCTGCCCCTGCTGCAAAGGAGGAGGGGGAGGGGCAGTTAAAAAGGAAGCCCATCAGTTAGGTGGCTCTACGCATATGCCAGCCAGCCACCCCGCCCCTCCCCCTGCCAAGGCCTGTTCCCTCACGGTTAGTGCTGGACTTCACACCTTGTGAGCCAGATTCAGAGAGCCCCCTTTTCTGAAAGCTTCCTGCCCTCCCCCCCAGGGCCACTCTCTGCAGAGAAAGACACAGCCAGCAGCCTGAAGTTGCCCCCCGCCTCGTCCTGCGGGTGCTTGGAGATCTCCAGCACCTCTTGGGATCTGGAGCTTAATGCCAGTTTTGGAAAGCTGAACTTGCCGGACGACTCCCCTTTGGTGGTGGTTTCTGCTTGGGGCCTGGGTGCAGTTACGGCCTCGGGGGCCAAGTCCCCATTGCGCTTCTTGAAGCCAGGGAGCGCGATCCTGGGGGGCTTGAATTTGGCAGCCTTGAGGGCCGCGGAAATGGTGGCACCGCCGTGGGCTTCCTCCTTGGCCTCGTCTGCCTTCACCAGTTTGAGGCTCAGCTCTGGGTCGCTCTCAGCCCCCTTAGAGGGAGACAGGAGCTCCACCTGGGGCAGCGGGATCTTCCCCAACTTGCTCTCCCGACCCTGGAGCAGCCCCTCTGCCCTCTCTCCCTGGAGCTGGGCGGCTCCCTCGGCCTTGGAAAGGCCCAGCTTGGGCACCCTCACTTTGGAGGAAGCCACCTCAGCTCCCCTGTTGAGTTCAGTGGCCCCCTTGGGCCTGGAAAGGGAGAGCCCGAAGGGGGCCCTCAGCTTGAGTTTGACGGCCTTGGCCTGGCTCTCCTCAGACCCCTCCTCCTCCTCAGGCCTCCCCAGGGCCAAGAGCCTCCCCTGCGCTTCCATCTCCTGCCCCACAAGTCCCTCAGGAGCCTCCGGCCCCACCCTGGGCAAGAAGAGGCCAAACTTGGGGATCCTCACCTTGAGTTGCTTCCCTGCATCTGAGTGGCGGTCTGTCTGCTTCCCTTCCAGATCCAGGGATCCCCTCTGCTGGGTGTGGGGGACCCCCACCTCATACTCAGCGTGAGTTTTGAGACTTGGAGCAGAAATTTCCAAGCCAGGGACCTTAAAAACCAATTTCTTCCCCTCCGGCTCTCCCCCACCCACACCCCTCTGGCTTGGAGCAGTCTCTGTGCCCTCCTTGGTACCTGCTACCCCACATTCAGTGATAGCTATTTTGGGCATCTTCAGCATCTCCAGCCCCCCCTCCAGGTTTGTTGCCCCTGCCACCTTGGCCTCCTCTCCCCACTCCTGATCCCCAGAGAAGCTGACATCGGGCAAAGCAATCTGGGGCATCCTGAAGGCAGGCGCTGCCTCCTTGGCAGGGGGGCAGAGAGGATGGGTATCCAGGCTCAACTCAGCCTCTGGCTTGGACACTCCAAGGGACGGGAGTTTCAGCCTGAATCTGCTCTCCTCAGTTCCCATCCCAGTTTCTCTTTCCAGCTTGCCAAGGCCCAGAGGCAGAGTGGGCACCTTCAGTCGGCCCTCTTTCACCCCTGTTTCAAAGCCCCAGGCCTCTGTGCTTCCTCTGATTTTGGGAGGCTTCAACTCCACTTGGGGGACCCAGGGCAAATCCTCTTCACCCTGCCCTTCTCCCACTGAGCCTCCAAATTTGGGCCACTTTGTTGAAGGAGCGCCTACTGTGTCCTTGGGGGTCATCCCTCCCCCGTCCAAACCCACATCAAGCTCTAGCTCCGGAGCCTTCACTTTTGGGGTGCTGAGTTTTGGCAGCCCCATTGAAGGTATCTTGAACTTTCCTTCTGTCCCTTCTGGGCCAAGATCCCCCTTCGCTGGAGGCAGCTCCACCTCCGGCAGCCGGGCCTTGGGGAAGGAAATGTCCACTTTGGGCAGCCGTACCTTGGTGCCCAGGGCAGAGGCTTCAGTCACCACCTCTAGGTCTTTCTCTCCATCCTTCCCCAGCAGCTGCATGGCCGCCTCTGTCCCGCCCGCCTCATCCTTCCCAAGTTTTGCCAGCTCCACCTTTGGCAGCTTGATCTTGGCCCCTGTGCCAGGGGCTGCCTGGAGAGCGCCTTCTTCTCTACCAGCTATGGACAAACCAATGCCTAGCTCTAGTGTGGGAGCAGACACCTGGATGGAAGGCGCTCTGGGCATCGTGAGCTCTCCCTCCTGCTGCTGGATCTCAGCCTTTGGTGCACCTCCTGCTGGCTTCTCCACAGTTGCCGCTCCTTCGGCTTTGGTAGTAGGCACAGCAATCTCCACTGATGGCACCTGAACCTCGAAACCAGGACTCTCCGGCTCTGGGATCGAACCTGCCTTGGCTCTGGGGGCAAGCTTTGGCAACTCTACCTGGGGGAGGACTTTCCCATCTATTTCTGGAGCTGAAAGGTGGAATTTCTTTCTCTCCCCTTGGGCCGTCAGAGAGGGAAGCTTCAGCTGGGGCATCTTCCCAAATGGGCCTTTGGGCTTCTCCTTTGGACTCTCAGGGACCTTCTTGGCTTTGGCCTCTACTTCTCTTCTCACGAGGCCCAAAGAAGCTATCCTGAACTTGGAAGCAGCCTTGGCGTCCTCCAGCATCCTGGGGCCCGGCTGCCCTGCCGAGCCCTCCTTGCTTACTTGCAGCTTTAGCTCCCCACTCTCTAGGGCACCCCACTCTTCCTCCTTGCCTTTGCCCCCAAAGCTCAGTCGTGAGATTTTTGGCCCTTTATACTTGACCCCAAGAAGTTCAGGAGAGCTTCCCTCCCCGTCTCCATCATGCCATCCTTCCATGCCTTGGGGGTGGCCAATATCCATCTCCACTGTGGGCAACCTCATTCTGCTGTCCGTAGTTTTGCCAAGCCTTTCCTTGGGCCTTTCCGTCTTAAGGCCTAATTTGGCATCCTCTGCCTCTGCTTCCCATTTTGATTTGGGGAAAGAAATCCCAAACTTTGGCAATTTCAGCTTTGAACCCAGGTCGGCAGCTTCTGTGCCCTCCACTCCAGACACTGCAACCTCTGGACTCGTTTTGCTCCAGACTTTGGGGCCAGAAACGCTGAATTTGGACAGGGAAAAGCGGGATAGTTTCGCCTTGGCCTGACTCTCGGCCGTCGTCTCTGGGAGACGTACTGATGAGATCTCCACAGTGGGCAGCTTCACCTTGGCTCCTTCTAGCTCAGCCTTTGGCCCTTCGGCGTCCACCGGCTGCTCCTCAAAGGCAAGGCCCACCTTAGGGAATTGGGCTACCATCCCAGCGAGGGGTGGCCCTTCGATGCTCTCCATCCCAGGCTCCATCCCAGGCCTGCTCGCCGCACACTTTGGAAGGCTGATTTCTACCTCCAGTTCTCTGCTTAGGGTCCCTAGGGTGACCTGGGCTTTAGGTCCCTGCTCAGAAACCTCTCTTTCACGCTGCGCCAAACCCAGCTCCACCCCAACGCTCGGCAGCTCAATGTCCAGCGCAGGCAGAGTTGCAGGTGCAACACTCAGTGGGGTTGGAGGAACGGTCTTCTCAACCTTTGGCTTCTCAACTGCAGAGATGCCCGCTTCTTGCTTTGGCACCTTAGGAAGTTGCACACCTGGCACTTCCATTGCCGGCAAGGAAACATCCACTTTGGGGAGGCTGACTTTTGTTTCCAGGTCTCCTTCCAGCTTCGGCATTTTGACCTGGACTGGAGGCGGGGAGGGGGCTGCCTTGACAGGGAAATCAAATTTTGGGAGGGATATTTGAGGCATTTGAAACTTAAATCCAGCCCCTTTGGGTTTTGCCCTTCCAGAAGGGGCAGCTGCTTCCCCCATTGCCTTGCACAGATGCATATCCTGGACTTTGGGAGCAGAGATGTCAAGAGACGGCACCCTCACCTCAGGGAGCCTCGCCTGACTACCGCCGTCTGCTCTAGCTGCCTCCTGGCTCTCCAAAGGCTGCTCCCTCAGGGAAATCTCCAGGCCAGGCAGCTGAATTACGGAGCCCTTCGTCTTGTCTGCCTTGGGGCTCTCTGGTTTCCCCACGCTGACTTCCACCTGGGGCAGCTTGCCTGCTCCTCCTCCTTGGGCTTTGGAGCCCAGTTGGGGTAGGTTGGCCAAGGGGAGTCTCCCCAAGATTTCAGGGCTTTCAACTCCTGTCTTCCCCTTGGGAAAGGAGAGCTCTAGATCCACACCAGCAGTCACCGTGCCCAGAGAAGGCGCTGCCCCCCCTCCTGGTCTGAGCTGCTCCTCCAAAACTTTTTCCTGACTTTCTCCCAGGGCCATTTCCAGGGCAGGAACCTTCACCAAGGGCAGCTTCAGTTCTGCTTCGTCAGCAGAGACCCCAAACGTGGGGACTTTGATCCTGAGCCCCTCTCTTTTAGGGGCAGCCTCTGGGGCAGCACACTCCAACCTGGGCAGGGCCAAGTCTACGTCCACCTTGGGAGCTGCCACTTCAGCTGCAGGGAGCTTCAGCCCCGTTTGGAGAAGGCTTGGGTGGGTCTCCAGCGCACTGGCACTTCCTTTGGGCAGGGCAGCCTCCACTTTGGGCCACCCAGCCCGAGACTCCAAGACCACGAGGCTCTCGCCTTTGGGGCCAGGCTCAAGCGACTCCTCCTCAGCCCCCATTTTAGGCAGAGGGAGAGCAAATTCAACTTGTGGGGCTTGGAATCCCACTTCCATTTTTGGCCCGGCTTCTTCCTTGGGCTTCTTTGTTTTGGAAAAAGGGATGATGAATCGGAACATCTTCCCCTCCCCTCCTCCTCCCCTCCCTGCCTTCTTCAATTCCAGGCCAACGTGGGGCAGGCCCGTGGCAAGGTGGGCCTCGGCCACAGCCGCTTCCTTGACCTTTAGGTGGGGGAATTTCAGTCTGTGTTGCTTTGTCTCCAGGGAGGACAACTTCCGTGAAGTGTCTGGACCCGGTTCAGCCACGGCCACCTCTCCAGCACTCCTGGCCTTGCGCAGCTTGAAGAACTTGGGGAAGGAGAATTCCACATCAACCGGGGGCCCCTCCAGCTTCCCGACTGCCAGGTATGCCTCCGTCTCCTGCAAGCTCTGTGACACCATCCTCCTCCGCCTCCTCCTCTTCTTCCTTTTCAGGGAGGAGAGGCTCTGGATGTTCTGAGGAGAGAAGAGGCAAGGAAGGGGTCAGTGAGCCTCCCCGGCCGAGAGGCCCAAGGACGCTTCTCCTGCACTGAACTCTGCAGCCTCTGGCAGAACTCCTGCATCTAAGGGGTTCTCCTTTATAACTGACAGGGAGGGACGGGGGGTTCCTGCCTCCGTTTTCTCAAGCCAGGGAAAGTCAGCATCAACCCCCTTTTAGGCCCTCTCAGCCTTGCTTAAAATGAAGGGGGACTCCAAGGACAAAGCAGGAGAGGGACGAGGGCCCAACCAATCTTTCTGTAGGAAGCAGGAAGGTTGGGAAGCAAACAGACACTTGCAGGCTGTTGGGAAAGGAAATGAGCAAAGATCCTGCTTCGAGCTGAGCAGATCGGTCTCATCGCCCTCCGGAAACCCACCAGGAGCGCCTGCAGAGCAACCTGAGAAAGCCGATTCTGATTTAGATCCACTCCGTAAGGGGGCAGATGGAGCCGCTCCTCCTGTCTTGAGTGGTGTACAGTACAAGTGGGAGAAAAATAGCAGCAGGATTGAATCTGGATTCCATTATAAATGCAGCTTGCATTTTAGATGCATCCACTGCTGGAATTGCCCTTTAACGGATTTTTAGTCCTGCAGAAAGCTTACTTATTAGCAATCCCCCTCCTCAGATGACTGCCTGGGAGATTCCCAGTTCTTTTTATCAGCCAAGAGAAGCCCAACAAAAACTACTTCCCTGTTTCTCCTCTGAACTTGTGCTGAGAAAGAGGCGGACTTTGAGGACGGTCGATGGATCTCCTCTTGTGCTCAGCCTTGGTCTGGGGCTGTCGCCTCACCCTCCCTGGGTGGCTGCCGTGCAGAGGAAAGCAAAGTCTGGGTTCCTGGAGGTAAAACACGCCCAGGACTGCCAGAGTCACCTACCAGCTTGGCCATCTTGGCTTTGGGGCCTCTCACTTCAAAGACAGTGGCTCCAGGCTTGCGGGAGACCTCTGTGCTGGGAACCACCCGCTTCAGGCAGAAGGAGATTTTGTACGGTTCAGCACACTTGAGGATCTGCAGGGCGTCTTCGTACTTTATGTTGTCAAAGTAAACTCTGGCACTCAGGAGCTGATCCCCTGCAAGTGGCAAGATGGGTGAAGGAGGATGTTAAGGGCATCGCAGCAGGCTGGTTCCCAAGATCTCTGGCCACCAGGCAGCCGTCCAGGGCACGGCACCCGCTCTCCCACGAGTGCAGCCTTTGAAGGCACAAAAGCAGAAAGGCCTGAGCAGTCAGACAAGGCAGTGCTCCCATCTTGTCCTTCCAGCCCTGCTGCCAGTCTCTGCTCACCCGAGTTGGGCTCTTCTGGATCGCTCACCTTCCTGGAGGCTCAGCACTCGCGCAGCTGGGGAGTCCTTGAGCACGTTCTTCACGAAAAGGCCTTCCTTCCCTCCACCGGCCACGCTCAGCCCCCTGGCCCCGGCTCCAGCCTCAGTCTCCACCACCATCTCCAGCAGCTCAGAGGCCTCGATGGTCTTCTGCAAAGAAAGAAGAATCCATCCATCCATTCTTTCCCTCTGGCTTCCTGGGATGGGAAGGGGGGTGTCACTCTACTCAATTTGCCACCTGATAAAAACTGGCTGTTCTGGGAGACTCTTTTTACAAGGCTGCTTGTCAAACAGGACGACCGCAAGGAACGGTAGGCCTGGAGAAGGCAGAGGGCAGCTTAAGGAAGCATGTGCAAAGGGGGCACCTGTTTGATGACACTTGCAAAGCTGTATTTGCATCAGGAGGCAGATGCCAAAGCTGGCTTACCTCTTCTGCCAGGTACACCTGCTCAGTGTGGATACCCTCAAAACCCAGTGAGAGCAGGTCAGGCTTGCCAAAGCCACCCAGCAGCTGCCACCTGCAGGGGACCATCAGGTGAAGAGGGGACCCTGCCCCCCCCCAGCTTGACTTCACTTGCTCAGCTGAGCCGGGGATCTCCCTAGCTTTCAAGGCAAGGCGATATGAGAGGGGGCCCCCCATTCAGAGTCCCTGTAGCCATTGAAGCTCTTCAGCCTTCCACCATGCTCACCTCCATTGCAATGAATTGTGCTGTCATCCTGGGGGGTGGGCAGCAGAAGGATGTGCCCCTCCAATTCAGGACCTCCTCCCTGGCTTGTGCCTTTTCTCAGGAGGACCCCTTCAGTACCACATGAAGCTTCTCTTTGTAGTCCTGGAAGGGAATGGAGAATCTCAACCCGGGTAGAGATTCTGCAGGCTGCAGAGGTGGGAGCACCAGCCATGTTCCCTGACGGTGCTGAGACACCCCTAACATCTCCCCTGCCCTCAGCTGAAACAATGATTCTTGAGCTTCAAGAATCGCTCCACCTCCTTCGCCAGAGACCCCTTGGAAAGAATCCTCTACCCCTCCCCCTCTTCCTCCCACCCTAGGCCCTTCAGAATGGGCCCAGCACTGCAGCAGGCATCACATCCCTCTGACCCCCCCACTAGGAACAGGGAGCAAAGGCATGATTGCTGGGGGGGGGCTAAAACCTTCCCCTCCCTGGGTTGTCATGGAGTAGGCTCATCACCCTCCTGCAGGCACCCACAAGCCCTCCTTGTGGTCCAGCCTTGGCATGGCACTTCCCCCCCCCCCAAGCTACCCCTTTTTCCAGGAGGAGGAAAGTGTCTCAGGCTTCAGAAGAGCACCCAAAGCCCAGAGATGGAGGAGCTTCCCTTGTCTCCAGTAGAGCCAGCGGCAAGGAAGCTGAAAGCCAAGGTAAGGCAGGCTGCTGTGATTCTTTCTACCCCTCCAGAAAGTTCAGCTCTAGCTCCCATTAACGGGGGGCGGGGAGGAGACCGGAGGCATTGGCCACTTTCAGAGTCACAATGCCCAACTGCTGCTGGTAGGATTGCCCCCCCCCCCCAGCTGAATCCAGCCAGTGTGAACTCAGCCTTTCCTTGGTATGCTTCTGCCCCCCCCCCCAGTGTAGTCTCATTCTGTTCCTGTTCTGGACAGGTGGGCAGGCAGAGCAAACCGTCCCAAGATTCTTTTGCTTAGAAGGAATCCAAAAGTATCTGCCCAGCAACAGAATTCCTGCCCAGGTGGGAGAAGGAGGGAAGCAGGCAGGGTGGGGGGTGGGGGAAAAGGATTTCTGAGAGGCAAATTTAAAGCAAGGGGGGGCATCATTGGGGAGATGGCAGGCCCCATTTGCCCAGTATCCGGCAGGAATCCACCCCTGTATCAGCTTTCCAAAAGGGCTGAGTAAGTCAAAACGGTGAGGGGCTTTAGCGCAGCAGCAAAGGCAGGGAGGGGCACAAGGGACCTGGCCATCTTCGAGCTCCTTTGGAGTCATTGACAGCAGAAAGGGTGAAATGGCACCTTCCTTGCAGGGAAACTCTGCCCACAGCCTGGAGTTCGATCCTGACAGGGCTCAAGATTGACTCAACCTTAAGAGAAAATTTTTATAAAATGTTTTATAGATGGCATCTGGATCCTAAAAAGTTGTCTTGTATGTATCCTAATTTGCAATGACTCTGCCTTATTTACACCACACCTTGGGTGCTTATTTTAGTTAATGTTGTTTTTGTTATTATTTAAGTTTGTGTACCATCCAGAGACATTGGGAAGTATACAAATACTAATAACAACAATTCTCAGTTATGTTTTAATTTAGTGGCAGCTTGGTGTACTGCTTGTTATGCCTTTCATCTGGGCAGGGGAAGCCCATGGGAAGGCCACCACCTCCCTTGCAGCCTCTGGAAAAGAGAGCCAGATCCTGCCCCATATGCTTTTGAGATAACCCCCTACACACACAGGCAGCAGCAGCAGCAGTTCCTTTCCTGGCTTTCAGCCCAGCCCTGGTGGAAGCCATGGTGCTGGTCGTGCAGGGCATTTCATTCCCACGCTGGATGTTGGGGGCCCACGCCGCTCCATTCCCCAAAAGGTCAGGGCTCCGTGCCAGGCATTCCCTGCCTGAGAAGACAAAGGGGCGCTGAGTCCCAGCCAGGCCTCTGGCATTGCCAGCATTCCAAGGAGAATTCCTCCACACCTCTTCAGAGTCCACTGTGGACAGAAGGCCCAAAGGCTCCTCCCCACAGTGGCCACTGAGCAGGAGCAGGTCCCAGGCGTGAGCATGGCAGCCCCCCTCCATTGACCAAGCAGAGGGGTCAAGGCTGCTGGGCTGTCACCTGTCTCTGCTCACCTGTGCATGCTGTCCACTAGGGCAACTCAGAGGACCAGCCTGGGAGAACGAAGGGGGCTCATGGCAAGAGAGGAAAGGAGGTAACATACAGCCTAGAGGGTCTTTGGTCCGCTGCCTCTGGATAGGCATCCCTGGCACAGCTTGGAACAGTTCGTGGAAGTGTTCCAAGCCCTGCCAGGGATGCCTATCCAGAGGCAGCGGACCACCAAAAGGCGAAGCAGAAGCTGGAGTGTTTGAGTGCCTCATCCAGTTGGGCCAGGCCTTCCATGGAGCCCAGAAAGCAGCAAGGCTCAGCCAGGCCTGGTGGGAACCCCTGGAGGTGAGGGCTTCGGAAACTGGGACACAGTGATCGAGGCCTCTCTTGGCAGGAGTCCAAATCGCCTCTGGCAATAGCACAGTTAAGTCCCTTACACTGGCTGGAGCTGACAGGCCCGAGCTGAAAGCCAAGATCCATCCCCCACCCAGCTTCCCCAAGCATGGGCAGCAAATTAAAAGTGAACCTAGTGAGGTGTGAGGCTGAGTCCGGTGAAGAACTCCGCAGTCCCTGAGCCAGCCGGAGGAAGACCCTGACGCGGCTTCAGGAACTCCCCTAATGTAAATGGAAGAGGCAGAGAGCAGAGAGAGCTGCTCCCACTCGGGAGCAAGAGAATCGGGGGCATGTTTGGGTCCCTCCCCCCTCTGCTCACAGCTGAGCTGCTAGAAGGTTGGGGAAAATGTCAGGCATTCTGTAGTCTCAGCACATCTCAGGAGGGGCAGAATAGCAGCCGAGGCTGCGGTTCCACCCAGCAAAAAGTTCCCAGGAAAATGACTCAGCCTCCTTCCCTCAGATGGGCAGCCCAGATGCCAGTTCAGACGTAGGTGCCTCAAGGAGACTGGCCTTGCTAGACCGCTGTGCCTGTTGTGCACTTGCGCTGGACATCGGCCTGCCCACCCCTGCTTTGTTCACCTTGAGAGCAGCCAAGCCCTGGCTTTGGGAAAGCAGGTCACAAACCCAGTCAAGTTGAGCTGAGGGGAGATCACAGGAGAGTTAGTCCAGAACACATGGGGGTGGGGTGGCGTGGGGGTGTCTGAGCAGGACTTTTGAGCTGTGGAAACAGCAGAACAAAATGGTAAAATCAGAGACACCTGAGAGGTCAAGGGGAACAAACATGAAGTAAAAAAGAGAACTTTCTCCTTTGGGAAAGATTGCCAGAATCAGGGACTGCCCTCAAGACCCGGAGCCAATTTCTCTCCCATTCTCTTCTTCAAGAGACAAGCGGGCTGCGCTGGGGCATTCAGCTCAAGAGAAAGGAAGCTTCACCCACCTGCCTCACCCCAGCATCCTGGGCTAATTCTGGGTCCGGATCCTGATGCCCTCAAATCAGTGACCTGCTCCTTCCTCTTCCTCTCTCCTTAGCAGGTTAAGACGGTCCTGTTTTGAGAATCCTCTTCTCCTTCCCGAAAAAGCAGGCTGGAGGAGCAGGGACTGGAGAGACAGCCTGAGCAAGGGCAACGGTTGGAGCTGGGTAAGAAGGGAGAGTCGGCCCTTTTAGGCTGAGCTGTGAAACTACATGGCCCTCAGGCTCCAGGGATGGCTTCCAATGACAGGCCCAGCAGCGGAAAGTGGGAAGACTGTTCTGAGCCATTCTCCTGCAGGTCAGGCCCAGAGCTGGGAGGAATGAGGCCTTCCCATCTCCCATGCTGGACTCCAAGGATGACCGCCAAAAGCACCTGGGCCCCTCAAAGCCGATTGCAAGGACCAGTGGCAGCCCTCATGCCCCTCTTGGTCTGTCCCCCTTTATCTTGGTTCTGGTCATCCCCCAAGAGCCCTGTGCCCACCTTCCCGTTTCCCTCGGCCCGTCTGCAGCTTCTGGGCTCTGCTCCCCTCTCTTTCCAAAAGACCCTCCCTTTGAGGCCCCTCCCTTTATCCTCTCCTTTTCCTTCCCTCCAAACCAGACTGCAAAGTGGGCTTCCCTGAGGTCTCAGCAGCTCTCAGGAAAGGAACCGACTCCCTTCCTGAGTTGGAGCACCAATTCTCGCTTCCGGTGTTAAATACAGGAAGACGAGCCAAGGAGCTTTCCTTGGGTTCCAGAGTTCAGATCCAATCAAACAGGAAAAGCCCATTTGCAGTCAGCTATAAGCTGCTGCCTGGTTTCTGAAGAAGCTGCCATCTCTGCGAAGGGGGCTCTTCTTGTGTGGGTTGTCCCAAGCCACCTGGACCCTTTAGCAATTTGAGAAGCAGCTTTTGCGAGATTGGAGAAGCAGAGCCCAGGTGCCTACAGGTGAGCACAGCCAGGGGACAAAGCCTGGGGCAGCCCAGCCAGCTTTCCAAGCCAGGAGGAGCAGGCTTGACCATACCAGCTGTTGCCATATGTCCTGAAACAGTCACTCCAGCCAGAAGAGCCACCCCCAGTTTGCTTTCTTTTAAAGAGCAGGAGGGACACTGGGAGGGCGGCTCTGAGGCCACCACATCTCCCTTGCAAAAAGCCTACTGGCCACCCACAGCGATATCTACCAATACCAGGCCACCGTACAGAGCCACGAACCTTGGCTGCCCTATGGTGCTCCTTTGGATACTGCAGACCAGAACTGCTGCCCCGAATTAAGTAAAAGATGGGAAAAGGGAAGTATCAATCAAAGGTTGAAGAAGCTGCCTGGCGCCTGACCCCGGGAACCAGCGGCTCGGGACATTTTGGCTCGGGACATTTTGCAAGTTTGGAAGGAGAAAAAGCTAGGCCCTTCAAATAGGGTTGGGCCAGGCTCGGCAAGGTCCCTCGGCCCCCTCCTCCCTCGGCACTGGCTTTTCCTGGGCCGCCGGGCAGCCCAAGAAGCTCCTGGTCGAATCCGAGGGGAAGGGGCTGCCGGGTCAACCGGGAAAAAGCTGACGGCGCGCCGTCTCCTGTGGCCGGATCGGGAAGAGCGCGGAGGCTCGGAAAAAGCCGGCGAGTTGAGCTTCGCCCCAGGCGGCTCCCCCGGCCAGCAGATCTCCGACGTCCACCTGCCCAGCGAGAGTCCAACTCCGCGCGCCCCTCCTCTTCTGAGCTCCGCCGCGTCCAGCGACCCAGGTTTGGAAGGGGCCGAAGGACGTCGAAGCTTCTCTCCCTTTCGCACAAGGACAGCGTCGTTCTGTCCAGCGAGTCGCCCCGGTCTGTCCGGAGAGGACTCGCCGGTTGGGGAAAAGGGCAAGCCGCGAAGAGCCGGCCCCTTCGGACTTACCCGAGCCGGTTCGTGCGCTCCGCTCCGCAAAGCTCAGCCGCATGTCTGGCTGAGGCGCTCCGGGCGCGGTCCAGCAGGAAGGGGGCGGCTCTGGCCGACCCTCCATCCCGTGGGCGTCCAAGGCGGCCGCGGCGGGGCCTTGGCTGGGCCTGGGCGGCGTCGAGCCGGGTCCGAGGCAGCCCCGCCCAGAGACACGTTGCGACCGAGACGCCACTCCGACCCTCCCTCCGCCACAGAAGGCCCGTCGAGCGGCGAGGCGGTGCGAGTCACGCTCGGGAAGAGAAGGGAGCGGGGAAATGCACCTGGGGAGGTGGGGCTGCGCATCCCTCGCTCTCCGCAAAGGACCCTGCCGGAGCTGCCGACTTGCATCTTTGCGGGCTGAAACCCCGCGTCGTTTCTGCTAAGGCAACTCTCGGATAAGCAAGTTGTGTCTCATCTCCTGTGCCAAAACCGGCCAAGATTACCGGGAGAAGCTGCTGGGAAAGGCCCGTCATTTCATCTTGCCTTTCCGTGTGCCTCTCCCCAGCAGATTTTCGGTATTCAAGGAATCCAAATACACCTCTTTTACCCAGGCAGGCGTTTTGAACTTACTGCATTTTTAATCTGTATTTTAATTCTGTTTTTGCTTTTAAGTGTTGTCTGTGCACACAGATAAGCAGATACCATATGTCAAATAATGGCAACAGTAATGTCAGAGTCACTTAGAAGAATTTAGTTTCCTTCGGCAGTAACAAAAACATGCAAAACTCTGCACTCATCTCACCCCTCCAGAACCACAGAGGAGTCTGGAGGGGATTAGGGGAAAAGTCCCTCACTTCTTTGCTCCATGTTTTAATATCAGTCTGATTCACAGAGCAAGATAAAGTGAGACAGGCTGGCCTTGCGTGAACTGCTGTAGTTGTGTCAATAAACAGTAACTAGTCAAAACACACTTTAATGCGTTGTTCAGCTCCAACCACCATTCCAGGCTGGAATCTCATCAGGCAGGGCAGAGCAAAACCCAGAGCCCACTTTCCTTGTTTTCATTCATAGCTGGGTTGTCACTGTGGAAGAAAAACTGTTGGATTAGACGCGCCCCCAATGATCCAACCCCAAATAGTTCTACATTCTTCACCTTAAATTGGTGCCAAATCAATTCAGAATTTGCCCTCTGCATGAACCTCCCTATCCTGGAGTTTCTCTCCACTCCAGCAACCACTTTGGGTCTCTGTACAGGAGCCACAGCCTGCAGGCCGGTGGTCTGTGTGCAGGCAGCCCTTCCAAGGCCAGCAGCGTCCCATCCCTCGTGGAAGCCCCCACCTTCTCCCTCACTGCTCTGCCTTCCCAGGATGTCCATCAAGGGGGGTTGTCTTCCTCTTCCAGTGCCAAATGAGGAGTGGCCGGCGGCTGCAGGTTGGGATTCTAACCTTCTTGGGGGGGGGGTTGCAATTACTGTGGCTGTTCCAAGACAAGAGGGGAAAGCAGCAGTGGGGTGCACTTGGCCGAGAGGCTCTGGGGGCTTTGGGGGTGGGAAAGACCCTGTACCAGCAAAGATTCTCTTCCTGTCCCTCCTCAAATACACAGAATACACGCAAATCCAAGTGTTGAATTCTTTAAAGCACTTTAACAGGATGCAGGTTTTTCACTCTTTCCAATACTTGATGCTCATATAATAAATTACCCTCTCAATCTCACCACTCTTGACTGCCCAACCTGTGGGAGCCGCTTTATCTACTCACATACAGAGACCAGCCCATTGAAGCTCCCCCACCCAGGCAGCTCCCGAAGGTTCACCAGGAGAGGGAAAACAGAGGCACCGTTTCACAGAGAAAACTCGGAGCCCTGGCAAAGCCCTCCAACTGAGACAGATCAAGCCCTTTGTGCAAGAAAAAGATTCTGGCTGAATCAGAGCCTCTTTAAGCCACTGCAGAATTTTGCTGTAGCAGACGACCGTTAGCCTGAAATTGAAGACGGCAAGTAGAGTACCCAACTTATTTAAAGTTGGTCACTTTTCTTTTCAGAAAGTTTCCAAAGAGGTAGCCGTGCGAGGAGCTGGAAACAGTTTTACAGAAGATGCAATGAAGACTTTGTTCTCTGTGGCAGCGGCTCTTTCCCCATCTACTCCCATTTTCAGCAAGCAACCAGGGACCACAATTTTCGTTGACGGTGCCCTTACAGTTCCTGTACCCCCACAAGCACATCCATGAGACAGTCAAGGTCTGCCAGATCTGGCCTCTGCTCTCCTGGTGAGCAGAAGGCCTCCTTGAAGTTGGGGAGGCTGGTGGGCAGCCACAGATCACAGTCATACATGGAGGTGTCTATGTCCTCAAAGACCCCCTCCAGGCTATCTTCCAAGAGGTAGCCGCCAGGGCTCAGAAGGTCCAGGGTGCTAGAAGGGCAGGCAGGGGGCGTCCATTCAGCCTCAGGGCTGAGCAAACACAGCTGGCGCTCTTCGGGATCACCAATATCACTCGAGTCCTCCGAAGAGGCCTGTAAGGCAGATGAGTCCCCGTTGGAAAGGAGGAGGCCGCCTACATATGGGGACAGAGAAGGGGGTGACATCAGCCTCCCGCTGGGCTCTGACAGGTTGCAGGCCAGGGCACTGGGCATCGGGCTGCCCTCAGAAGGGTCCTCCTGGCCTAAGGTGGCCTGGAGAATAGGGGCAGGCCCTGGCTGCATCTCCCCCTGGAAGCGACGGAGCGTGTTGGCCACCAGCACAAGGTGCCGTAGGTTGGGTTCAACGTGTTGCAGGCTTTGGTGGAGCTTGGAGACAGACAGGCTGAAGAGAGAGCTGCACGGCGTGGCTGCAGCAGGCTCAGCCTCCTCTTCGGTCCACTTTCGCTTCATGGCTTTCATCAGCCGGTTTCTGGAAAAGAACGGAAGGGAAACCATCAGCGATGCCAGCCTCAGCCTGGCCCTAGGCAGTGGGCCCAGCTTGGCCCATGGGTCAGCCCTGCGAAGCAGGCCAAAGGACAGGCAGAGCAAGGATTTCAGGGATGCTACTTTAGTGTTGCAGAATATAGTTGTAGAACGGAAAGCCTACTGAGTATCCCTTTGCCCCACTCCTATGCAAAGACCCAAGCAAGGTTACTTCCATTTTTCCCCCCTCACCCCTTTACTCAACTGTTCTTTCTTTCCTTTTCAATATCACCTCTCTGCATCTTGCCAAGCTTCCCCTCTGATCTCCAGGCACCTCCTGACCCAGTCTCAGGCCTCCCATCCCACCCTGTCTGCCATCTGGAGCAGGAAATGTGTATCTGGAAGGTTGCAATCAATTGGGGGGGGGAGACAATGAAGACGACTTTTGGCTTGGAGCAGCTCTTTGGCGGGTCCCGCGGCGGTCTTTACCCCGCACGTTTCCCAGCGGTTCACGTTTCGGAAACCAAATCACTTCCAAAAGTTGCCGGCGGGGAGCTTGGCGACACCAGGGAGGACGGACGAAGTAAGAGGATGGCGGCCTGCAAGACTACCGGAAGCTGGGAGTCACCTCACCTGGCCTGCTCATCTCATGCCCGCGACGACGGAGCCCCTCCGGGGGAGGGAGAGGAACCAAAGCCACCTCGAGCGCGCCCGGACCGCCCGTTTCCCCGGCACGGCGTGCAAGCGCTTCCCTCCCGGCGTCCCACCGGCTCAGCTAAGCCGCTGGCCGGAAAGGGTTGGGCGCGCAGGGAGGGAAGGGTGCGCGGCGATCCCCAGCCCGGCTGCGCGCGGCCAGCGACTGAGGTGCCTGACCTGCCCGTCCCCACCTGGGCGGGCGGGCGGGCGGGCGAGCGGCGCGGAAGCGGAGGGTGACTCACGCCAGCGGCAGCCGGCGCCTCCCTCGCCCGGCTCTCCCCGCCTCTCGCGCCGGCGGGCCCCGGTTTCACCTACCCGGCTGCTCAGAGGCCACTCAGCGGGATCTGGAAGCCGGCGCGTAGCCAATCGGCGGCCAACATGCCTCCCCCGGCGATCCAGGCGAATCTCTCCGGTTCGACGAGTGGAGGATCGCTCGGGGCAATGCGTTGGCGGAGGAAGCCTTCGCGACCAATGGGAGCGCTCTCACGAACACCTCATCTCCATAGAGGGGGAGGACGCAACGAAAGGAAGGGCGCCCGACCGAACCAACCCACGAGGCCACGCTGATTGGCTGGGCAGGGGAGGGGTTTTGGAATCTGTCCAGCAGGGGGCGCTGTCGCGGAGCCCGCTGCTCGATTGCGGGTTGAGGAAAGGGCGACCCCTAGAGGCGGTGCTCGCAGGCGCCTTTCCCTGCGGCTGAAGGCGGGCGGCGTTCGCAGCAGCTTCTCTCCTGCCGCGCCTCTTCCGAGCCTGGGGGCACCGGGGTGAGGCCGTGCGATTGCCCTGAGGGAGGGCGGGGGTCCCCCGGCGCAGGACGGTTCCGCTGCGCTGGGGCTGGTGGAGGACTGAAACGCCGAGCCCGCAGACGCCTCGTCCCCCTCCTCGGAGAAAGGTGAGGTCTGAAAAAGCGTCAGGGCCGGGTTTCAAAAATACTCCCACTTTTTAAAATATTTGGTCAACTGGAGGCAGTGAAGACAGCTAACGCTCGGGCGTATTTCCTCATCACAACAACCCTGTGAGGTAGGCTGGCCGAGAGAGGGACTGGCCCAATCACCCAGTTGGGCAAAAAGGAGGATTAGAACTCACATCTCCCAGTTTCTAGTGCAGCCTGTTCACTGCTGCACCAAACTGGCTGTTGTGTTATATGAATCCAACTAATCATGGCTTATGCAAAAAAAAAACATAGTCATGACAATATTTAATTGAATCGTTGTGACTACTAGCTCAATCTTTTATTTTACTATTCTGTTTTTTCATGTTTCCCTGCAGTTATTGCCCCAGACCTCCAGCCTGGCCACTGAATGCCCATCCATGTTTATTCCCTTGACATTTGTGTGTCCCAGTGCAGGTGCGACAATGGCCAGGCAAGATGCAGCCCCCCCAAAAAGTATACCCAATGTGTCATCCCTCTTTGGGGCCACTAGCAGGGAGCAAGAATCTCTCCCTGTGCGCTCCACTCCACTCTTCTCCCTTTTAACCAAAACACGAAGAATTAATGGTTCGGCGCAAGATATTATTGAAAACTCCTTCCAAGAAGAGTTCTTAATTAGATCCAAGTGATCGCATTGCCATCCAAATAGTTTGGTATTTATTTGATTAGCTGCTTATGCTTTGTATGCTTTCACGTTGCACAGACCTTTGCAAGCATTAACATGAATTAAGGTTTCTTAGCAACACAGGAGGAAGATTAACATTAACCTGGGGATATTGTTACTTGCCCTCCAACCTTTTACTACTTCTGATGGGTTTGTTTATAGCTGGATTCCTAATTTTCAAGGTGGCCTATGCATCTGCTGATGGAAGGAGCTTGGCTACTGCCTTCCACTTAGAACACAGAATCATTGGGTTGGAGGGCTTCCAGTCCAAACTTCTGCACGAGCAGGAGACCCTAGACCATTTGTGCTGTGCAAAGGCTTTCCTTGGTACAGCAAAAATCACTGCTGCCCAAAGAGTCCTTTCTGCCATGGGGAGGAAGTTGCAGACCACCGTCCCAAACAGGGGCCAGAGCCCGCCCAGCTGCATTTGGATTCAGGGGAACTTCAGCGCACAGGGACTGTGGGCAGCTGGTCTGCCTGCTGCAGGGCACGGGGGGGGGGGCATCTGCTGCCCTGCTGGACTTCCTGTGAGAGGGGGGAGGCACTCAGTAGCACAAGGGGCAGAGGGGGGCAAATGCATGCAAGGCAGTGATTTCTCCGGCCTTCTGAGGAGGGGTCATTCCTTGGGATAATGCCTGGAGAGGTAGACATTTTTCCCATCATACTCAGATGTGGTCAGACACTTGAGAAAGAAGTGCCCCAGGTCATGCTTGGAGATGACTCTGGCGCTACTTGAGCTGTTCACGGTTACAGTGTAGTCACCGGTGAGGGGCTGGTCACCTGCAGGAGGAAGAACACCCATTGCCAGAAGCCGCATGCCAAACCCAACTTGCCCAGCCCTTCAGGGAGCAGCCCTAGCTCAGCCCACAGTGGGTTTCTTCCTGATTTCTGGAATAAACCATAATCGTACTTCTATCACACACTCAACGGAAGCCAATCTGGCCACTGGGCGTTATTTACCTTGGGACAACCAGACCGAGCACGCTGCCTGGGAGAAGAGGCAAAGGAGCTCATTTAAAAGAAGCATTTTGACCAAGCTCGCTCTTCGTTTAGCACTGAAAATGGGGTGCATTTCTACATTAGGAGGTTCTGGATTACTGGATGATTTTGCTGACTACCTCCAGAGTCACAAACCCTTCCTGTGCCCAGATTGACCTGGCGGTTGCCGGCCACTATGCTCCCACCACCCAGGTCTCCCCACAGGGCACACCTGCAATGTGAGGCGGCATGACGTAGACACAGTCCAGGCCTGACTCTTTCAGGATCTGCTGCATCCGGACATGGTCTTCGGTCACTGGCCGCAGCTTGGCGGGAACTTTTTCCAGGTCCCACATCAGGAAAGCTACAAGCAGAACCCCCAAGAGAAACCCCTTGTTGCAGTGCCTGAGTCTCCCCTGCAAAGGCAGCCCAAGGCCGACTTAACTTGGCCCACCTCTTTGCGGGAGAGGGTGAGAGTGTCTAAGGGCCTTGGGAGCCTAAGCTTAACAGCTCAAGATGAATGGCAACAATGGAAGGACTATGGAGACCAAGGAAGGCAAAAGCCTCCTTGCAGGAATCCCAGGCAGCTCAGCACACCCTGTGGGGCCCACCCCGTTTGGTCTGGAGAAGAGCAGAGGTGAGGCCGTCATCCCCCTTCCAGCTTACAAGATCTACAGCTGGCTGGAACCATCGCTCCATTCTCTTAACTCACAGAGGCCCAATGCAGTTCTCTTCCCCAAGGAAACCCGGGGCCATCAGACAGGCGGCAAGGGGCTGCTTTCTGAGCCATCGCTCAGCGGGCGATCCTGTCCAGGAGGCAGGAGAACATGACCTTTGTGCGGGATGCCTACCTGAGAGACAGACCACCACTTTGCGGATGCCGCAGGACTTCATGGACTCCACAATGTTCCGGGTGCCTTCGGACATCATTGTGGTGGGACCTGAGAGGCAGAGAAGAAAAATCGTGTGAGCCAAAAGCCTCGGAACAGGGAGAGGTGGGGGAGGAAGTGCCACCGCTCCTACTGAGGTCATTGCGGGTGCCCAAGATGATGATCACAGCGTCCTGCCCGCTCACGGCTCCATCGACGTCTGCCCGGTTCAACACGTCTCCGACCACCACTTGCGCTGGCTGTAGCTCAGGGGGCAGCCGGACGGGATCCCGTACCAGCACCGTCACGTGGTAGCCTGGCAAGGGGGAAGAGAAAGTAGCTGGTGAGGCATCTTCTCACAAAGCAATTGGAGGGAGCAGCAAAGGAAGCTCAGAGCAGGCGGGTGAAGAAGGCTTCAGTCCTTTGCCCTGAGCAGGTTAGCAAGGGGGGGTCGCTTCAGAGGAGGAATTTCTGCCCCCACCGTCCTGGCCAGCATTCTCGCCTATCCTTCTGCTCCTCCCACTTTGGCCACAAGACTTTCTGTTCCCTTTAATGTTTAATTGTCTCCTCCGGTTGTTCAGCATTAAATGCTTTGTCTTTTTAAAATAACCTTAGGTAAATTTCTTCTTGTCTTGTCCACATTTTTAAGAGGTACATTACAGAGGAAACACTAAACCTGTTTGGCCTGGCAACATTTTTTGTATTGCAATTTCTTGTGTGGTAAAATGTTCATTTTTGGAACATTCCACTCTGAAGTCTTTTTTCAGGGACTGTTTTATACGTTCTGCCAGTGAAAGACATTTTACGCTACTTGCTATCCTTAAATGGGCCCTTCTAACATTCTCTTGTTGTGGAGGCATTTTTCCTTTGAAAATTAACCAGAGCTGCATTGGGCAATTCTGGCATTTCTCTCTGCCTCTGTGCCAGGTTTGAGACCAATCCCCTCTAGGCAGCTCAGCCCCACTTAAATGAAATCCAAGCCCTCCCCCTCTCCCCCCTATGCATTTCAGGTTGCCTTGACATCCCCCTTCCATCCATGGCTTCACAAACGGCTGACCCAGAGGACCATTGTACCTTAAAACTCAGAAGAAGCCCAAGGGTTGCTACAACCCACCAACTCTCTCATCCAGAGGATAGCTGGGGACCGCTTTTCTCAGGGGGCTTCCATAACCAAAACATCAATGGCAGCAAGGTTTGCCCCGGCCCCTCTCCTGTCTCCCATCGCCAATTAGTTCAACTCCCAAAGAAGTTGCAAGGCCCCTGCAGGGCTGGCCACATACCCTCCTCCTTATCACTGCACAGCACAGGGCAAGCAGGGGAGGGGAGGGTGCCAGGCGACTTGTGATAGCCAAGGCCTTGCTTCCCAAGCGCCTAGCAGCCCCGGCCACTTCAGCCTGCAAGCACATTGGAACAGGACCAGAGCTGCTTCGGGGTTCAGGTCTGCTGGCATCACCTGCTAAACCAGCCATGGGGGGGGGGCTGTCTGGGGAAGCTCCCAGACCTGAGCCATTCCCTGAAACCACACTATGGATTATGGCCTCACTCGTAGCACCAATACCATGGAATAACTTGCAGGTGCAATGCCAGCTGTGGAAATGCACCCTTGATCTGAAGCCTTTTATCTTCACCAATCCCACTTCGCAACAAATAAACAGTACATAGCCGCCGGGTAGAAGTCGCTGCTCGTTCGGTATTCGCCTCCCACCGCCCCCAATTGTCAGGCGCTGGGGCGTTTCTCCGGGGAAGCAGCCGCGTCCCACGCGCGTCCTTTCGCAGACGGGAGACGATGCGCCCCTTCGCGGTCCCCTGCTTGTTCTGCCCCCCCCCCCCCCGCAGGCTGACGCCCCTTGCCCTGCCTCACCCGCTTCCAGGGCTTGCGCCAGAGTGGCCAGGCCCGTCATGCCGGTGGCGCCGAAGATGGCGATTTTCTTGCAGGCTGCAGCAACGGGGCCTCCGGGCGCGCGGCTTCTCTCCATGCCGTCGCCGTTGCCTCCTCGCCGCTCCAGCCCAGGGCCAAAGCAAGCCCTTCCGCTTGGAGCTCCGCCCGGGGAGGTAGGGCCAGTGGAAGGCGGCGCCTCGGCACTTCGGTTCCCGCGGCGAGCAGTGCGCCCGCGAGCCGCAGCGGAGGCCAGGGGCTCGAGCCCCCGCGGGCTCGCAGCGGAACAAGCAACCGTCTCCTCCGTCGGCACGCCTGCCTCCCCTCCCCCGGTGCTCGGAAGAGCCGCTGGCCGGCCCTGGACGCCCGATGGAAGCGCCCGCGTGGGCCGTCTCGGAAGGGGCGGGAGCGGTTTAGAGGGTGGGCAAGCCGCAGGCTACAGTCTGAGCCCCTTCGGTCGGGGCGCCTCCCTGGGAATTCCCGCCTGGCCCGGCCCGGCTTAGCTTCAGGCTTGGCTGTTTGGCGAAAACAGGACAGCGCGGCACAGCATGTGAATCAAAGAGAGGCCGAGGGGACGGGAAGGGAAGGAGGAGGGGCCTTACCCGCAGTACCGGGAAGGGGAGCCCAGCCGTCAGGCAGAAGCTGTAAGGCTGTGCCGTAGTTCTTTCGGCCAAGGCGACCCCGCGCAGCTCTCTAGTCTCCACCAAAACACGCGTGGGCGGGCGGCACTGGTCAGCCATGCGGGTCCCTCCATCGCGGCTTACTCCGATTTGGAGTGGTCGGCTCAATTACCGGCGAGAAGACCCGCCGCCTCGCTCGCGCCTTCTTATCCAAGCTGCCGGGCGTTGCTTCGGTTCTTTCCGCCACAGCCGCGCAGCCCTTTTTTCCAATTTAAGCTACGCCTCGGCACTCGCAGCCGCGGGACCCCAGCACTGCGGTGCCCCTCGCTCCTACCAGCAGCCGCTGCTCGCGTCCAGAAGCCGGCGGCCAGACGGGAGGAGGTCAAGGACTGGCGCAAGGTGAGCCGCTTCGCCCCCGCCTGCTGCCGCAGACCCGTCCGGGCATGCTGACTGCGTGCTCCAGAGCTGCTGAGCGGCGGGAGAAAGGAGGGCCGCCGCCGCCGCTCCTGGAAAGCAGCCTTTGTAGCGGGCGCGGCGGTTGCGGGAGCGGGGGGGGGGCTCTCCGGCTTTCGTGGAGGGGCGGAGCGGCGCTCCTGGATTGGCTGCTGTGCCAGGACGGCGATAGCGAGACAGGCATAGCGAGGCCGCAGCCGGCACCGCCGGACGGCTCTGCTCTGCTCCTGCGACCACTGTCGAGAGCGCCCGCCAGCAGCATCTCGCCCGGCCGCTGCCGCCGCTTCAGGCGGCGGGGAGCAATGAGGCCCCTCAAGTCGCCGGTGTTCAGGTGAGGTTGGCCAGGCCGCGGCTGCGCTCGGAGGAGGAGGCCCGAGGGACCCCGTCGGGCTCTGATGACAGGACCAGGAACGGGAGCGAGGCGGAGAGGAGCCGGTTCCCGGGAAGCCTCTCGGGTGGGGAGGGAGCAGGCCGAGAGTCGGGGCGCACAACAGATGGTCAGCACTCCCGGACCGAGCTGCCCTGGGGTCACTCGTCCCCGCAGCAGAGCCATCCCCCAGGGCGGGGTAGGAGCAGAAAGGTCCTCTTGCCTCCGTGGGGCAGAAACCTCTGCAAACCTATGGAGGGGGTCTTCTGAACCCTGGGCTGTGTCTGGCCCCATCAGGATAGAAGGAAGGAGGCCTTAAATGGTGGCGGGGTGAGGGGGATCATCCAGGCCCTTCGTCCCTCCCTTGCTGGGCCCTTTTTTGCAAAACAAGGCCAGGGATCTGGTTCCTTCCCTGCCCAAGATGCGATGAAACAGCACCTCTCCTTCGGCCTTCCAGTGTTGGGCTCCAGATTCCCAAACCTGACAAAATTTGGGCTGCTTATTCGGGGTGTCCAAACGGGTGCAAATGATGGGCATCAACAATGTGACGAGAGGACCTCTTGCTCCCCTGAAGGGAATCAGGTGGTTTGCTGGATGGGGGTGTTCCCCCAAGCCCACCCTGCACCCTGCCCTGGGGCCTTGGAGCAGGGGAGCAGGTGCCAGGCTCACGTTCATGCCTTGCACTCAGCCCCATGTGCTGAGCTCTATCATAGAAGCTTCACCCACAATGCTTAGCCATCATCTGCTTCCTTGATGGGTGACTCTCATGAGGCCGGGAACCCCATTCTCTGAGCGGCTCCCTAAGATTGCCAGGCACCCCGGGGCTCCTGAAATCATCTGCCAAAACCCACTGAACATGGACAGCCACCTTGCCTTAAATAGGGGACTGGGAGAGGAATTATTCTGTCACACCATGTGGCCATGGCCTGATGCTGTGAATGCCCCCTGAGGGCTTTCCCCCTGGTAACTCACCCCCTCTGGGGGCCAAAGGGGCTCTGGGTAGACCCCTGGGCTTAAAATGAGCTGCAGACAGATCCTCTAAGGTGGCTTAAATTAACCTCTTTAGGATATTCCCTCAGTGTTCAGAATGCCTTCAAGTAATTTGCCTTTTAGCCTGTCTTCCCTAGCAATAAATATCTATTCCAAGGCTGCTGCTCCACAGAGGGCGGCTTTTGTTGGGGTCAGACGCTGTCCTTCCAGCCCCCCTTCCTACATTGATTCAGTAGCCAGCCCCCCTCCATAAGTCTGCCACAGACTTCCCTCCTGACTCCCAATCATGTTCTGAACGGGCCAGATAAGTTCCTAGGGAAGGAGAGGGAAGTTTGGCTTCTGTGGGGTTTCCGTATGCAGAAGGGTTTGGACCCCTCACCTCCAACTAAGGCAGTCTAGCTGCCTTGAAGGTATCCAGGTTGCACCCTGAGGGAGGGGGGGCTGGTTCAAACAAATGAGTTGTGCTCCCCTCTCATTACTCCAGGGGACAGCAAAGGCCAAATTGGCCAACATGCACCAATTTGCATGTTCTTGTATTGTGCCTTTTCTCAGCCTTGCCTGGCTGGCTACACTGGGGACAGGTTGAAAGGGGGGGTGTCTGCCAGCCCCCCTACATCCTCACCAGAGAATCAGCCAGTTGGTGACCTCTCGCACAGTCTTTGGGGCCAGGTGTAGGCATTGCAAGCAGATGTGCCCTACAGGTGCTCCCTTTAACAGTTGCCATTTTCTTTGTCATTCTTTCTTTGGAATTCTGAACTCAGCATGTAAGTGGCAGGTGAAGCTTCAGGGGTTCATCTCACCCCTTTATGGGGCTCCCAGGAAAGCAGCAACATGGCAAATGTTACACCGGTTCAGCTGGATAATCAGGAGGCCCAGCAGCAACTCAGCAATACCAGATGGGAGGGCACCGACCCCCCCCACCCCCGGCCTTGGGAGGAGGCCACGGCCACCGTCAAGCTCTTCGAATGCTCACGGATCAAGGCCCTCGCGGGTAGGGCTGCCTTCCGCCTGGGCTCCTCTTGTTAGGCAGGAAAGTATACCTAATGATGGGAAGGGGCACCAAAATGGGGCTGAGTGAGGGTGCTTCCCCTCTGAAATGGTGCAGCCAATGGGTTTTTAAATAAAGAGGAGGGGTTTTATTTCAGAAGGATCTTCCTTAAGTGCGGAGTGTGGGGAGGGGCAGAGCCAAGCCTGGTCGGCAGGTGTGCCTACCTGAAGCTGAGCCCTGAAACCCACGGGGGTGGGAGGGTAGGGGGGTGGGATTGCTGGACCAGCTCCCAGGATTCTCCATGGGGCAAGGCTCTGGGAATAAAAGTTTAGTGCCAGGAAGAGTGAGAAGGTAATGCTGGACAGTCTGGGATGGGGCTCCACTGTGGCCGTCACCTCTCTGTGTTTAAGCAACACCACAGAGAAGGGCCCCATGGCTGCAGCTGTGGCCCCTTCCCCAGAAGCCCCCTGGGCCAATGAAAATGAAAAGCTGACTGGGGTGGGATGGCCCTCAAGCCAAGCCCTCTCTTGAGTATGGCCCTTGTGCTTCCAGTCCTTCCAGAGGAGCTGGTGGGCTCTGCGGGGTGAGAGATTGGCCTAATGTCCCTCCCCCGGTGAATTTTGTCAGATGAGCGAGATGCAGTGCAGAAGAAGACTTTCACCAAGTGGATCAACTCCCACCTGGGCCAGGTCTCCTGCCGAATCAGCGACCTCTACGCAGACCTGAGGGATGGATACCTACTGACCAAGCTGCTGGAAGTTTTGTCTGGGGAACAGCTGGTATGGGGATCTCTCAGCTTTTCCAGGGATGATTGCCCCGGAGGATGGAGGGAGGTGTGCCTCTTAGGGCCAGAGGAGCTGGTTGCTTCTATAAAGGGGTGTGTGTGAGAGCTTTTGAGACAGTCAGAGCTCCTTTGATTTTTTCTGGGTAACTTCAGGCCCCAGGGCCAAAGGGGGGCTGAGCCCTGAAAGGGAAGGCAGTGAAGGGAGAGAGGGGGGAAGATATGCTCTTTGAGGGGCTGGTAGAGGAGTGGTTGGTAAAGGCAGAAGACGGGGCTGTTTTGTTGTAAATCTCTTAATCAAATTCTGGAATTCTACAACCGATTGTAAATGCAAGTCAGTTGCCAAAAATACAGTGCTGTGATTGTGCCTTTGAAGATGGATTGTGAGTAACTTTTTTCAAGTCTGTTGTAACTTTGAATGGACATTAAACTGTTGGTCGTAAGTCAAGAACTGTCAGTGTGACTTAGAAACATACCACAGTATTTTTATTTTATTGCAATTGTGTAGTTTTAAAGGTTATTTGTACATGTCAATTCTGCTTAAACTGTGCCTCGATGGGAGCAGTTATATTTTGATTGGCTTCTGTGGCAGCCCAAACCCACCCGGGGGAGGATGCGGATCCACTCCCTGGAAAATGTGGACAAAGCCCTGCAATTCCTGAAGGAGCAGAGAGTCCACCTGGAGAACGTGGGTTCCCATGACATTGTGGATGGCAACCACCGCCTGACCCTGGGCCTCATCTGGACCATCATCCTGAGATTCCAGGTGGGGTAAGAGGGCAGCTCTTCCAGAGGGGCTGACAGACGGGGCCATGCCTGGGCAGCTGGGAGGTCGTCTGCTGCTGGAGGCTTCCAAGTGAGACCTGGAGCAACCTGGAGATTTTCTCCCTAAGCTCTCTGGAACAACGTTCTGTGCAGGTTGCAGAGAGTTTGGGGAAGGGTGGGTGGCCTGGGCAAAAGAGGGAGGGAGCTGACTAGTTTCTAGAGCATGTTAGGGAAGGCACCTCTGGAAATGAAAACTGGGGGGAAGGGGGCTGGATGCAGGTGAGCTTTGGAGAAAGGAGGGCCAAAGAACCCCCCCTCTCCTGCTTCCCCCTCCCAGATCCAGGTGATTAAAATTGAAACAGAAGACAGCCGAGAGACCCGCTCAGCCAAGGATGCTCTCTTGCTCTGGTGCCAAATGAAGACGGCAGGGTGAGTCCTGAACAAGGCGGCCGAGTCCTAACAACCAAGAAGTGACGATGCTGTGAGCCAATGCTTGCACATGTCGTGGAATCGCCTGTCCTGGGCAGGTGATCCCTGGGGCCCTGCAGCTGCCTGCTGGCATGGAGGGGACAGCAAGGTCCCCTGACCATCCTAAACCGCTCTGGTTTAGAAGGGACTCCTCCTCCTCTTCAGTTACCCTGAGGTTAACATTCAGAACTTCACCACCAGCTGGCGGGACGGGCTGGCCTTCAGCGCTCTCATCCACAGGCACAGGTGAGGAGGCTCTGAGGGGGTTGTGGAGAAAGCATGGCTGGAGGGCTGCTGTCCCGGAGCTGCCCTCTCCAGCCAGGGCCTGGGGCAGTCAGGCGGCCTCCTGCAGGATCTGGCAATTGGCCAGCTGCAAAATGAAGGGACTTTGGCCCAGGATAAGGGTAGGTCTGGTGCCATGAGGAGAAATGCCCTCTCGGTCCCACCCTGGACAGACCCAGCCCCTCAGGAGGCCGCCTGTTTCCTCCCCAGGCCGGACATCATTGACTTCAAGAAGTTGACCAAATCCAATGCAGTCTACAATCTCCAGCAGGCCTTCAACACTGCTGAACAGCAGCTGGGCCTGGCTAAACTGCTGGACCCCGAGGGTAAGGCCCTGAATTGACCCTGAAGGACACAGCGTGGCTTTCCCTGCCCAAGTCTCCTGGAGAAAGGAAAGCCCTTCCTGGCCTTGGGAGGTGGGAGGCAGCTCTGAGCCGGGAAAGATTCTTGGCAATTACAGTTGGGGGGTGGTCTGTGCAGATGGAGGTTGGAGGTCCAGAGCTCTGTCAGGCCCAGCTTTCCATGACAGATGCAGACCCCTTTCACTGGACGCTTCCCAAAGCAGGGAAGTGGCAAAGGAGCAGAAGGCAGCATCTCAGGCACCAAGTTGGCCTGCCTGGTCGCTGCCCTGCCCTCCACAGCGCTTGAAATGGGCTGGGAAAGAGCCCCTTGGTCAGTGTCTGTCAGAGAAACTACCTGTCTGCTGCCAGTCTGCACATTGTGGCTCCTGCCCCCTTTGATCTGGGCTTTTAAAGCTACGTTTCCTGATTTGCCGGGATTCGACTTCTGTGACGGCCTTTTAATCTGAAGTGGAGGGGCTGCTCCTCTCTGTCTCTCAGGCGAGAGTGTTTCTCCCCAAGAGCTCTCTGCCCAGTGGGCTCTGTGGCCCTCGATGCCCCAGTTCAAAGGCAGCGGCTGAAGAGGCTCCTCTCCAGGGGGGTGGCCCTTTTGTGGGGGAGTCTGGCAGTTGCCCCTTGGGGTTGCTGAAAGAGAGGTGTAGCCCATCTCTTGGGCTAAGAGAGGCCAGGAGTTGGGCGCAGCGGCCCGCTTCTTTTGGTATGGCGGGGTAGGGTGCTGACCCCAGGCCCCCTATGGCAGAGCCTCAAAGGGCCAAAGAGCCATTGCTTTGAGTGCAAAAAGTGCCCAGACAAAGCCTGATCCTGGAAGGCTGTGCCAGGATCTGACCCAGCATGCAAGGGTCCCTGGGGAACCTCAGAGGTGAACCTGCTTCCCCCAGCATCCATTCCCATCTCACAACAGCCTGCAAGGTGATTGGGATGGCGAGGTGTGGGGTGGGGCTGCCTAAGCCCCTCTCCTGGAACCATGGTGGGTCTGAACCTGTCCAGGGTTTGCCCCTCAAACCCTTGTTGGCCATCCGTGGAGGGGAGACTTTGGCCTGCCTCCTGGTTTATTTATTTATTAATTCGGTTTATATACCGCCCTACTCCCGAAGGACTGGTGGGCTCCTCGGCTGCCGCAGTTTCTCTCCTCCTCCTTCTCCCCCCCCCCACAGATGTCAATGTTGAACATCCAGACGAGAAGTCCGTTCTGACCTACGTGGTGTCTTTCTACCATTATTTCTCCAAGATGAAGGCACTGGCTGTGGAGGGGAAGCGAATAGGAAAGGTGAGCCTGGCAGGGACGGCTCCCAGAAGCCCACGCTGCCCTGTGCAGGAGGGCAAATGCTCCGCTGCTGGCCCAGAGCAAGGAAAACCCTCACCTCCCAACCCCCCACAAACACCTAGCCTGGATGGAATATTTCATATGCTCAGCAGCTCAGCCTGGACCCTGAAAGGAAGGAGCCTCGTTCAGCTCCAGGAGGAACATGAGTGTCCGATGGCAACCGTTGGTCTGCCAGGACCTCTTAGGTGACCGTCTGGCCAGGTAGCCTGGCTGAAGAGCAGAAGCTGCCAGAAACGGGCCTGGAGGAATTGGCAGCACTGACTGGCCATTGAGGAAGAGTTAAGGGGTGCTCTAAGCCACGTGGCAGTTGGATCAATTGTGTGGATGGGGGGATTTCACAAAAGTCTCCCCCACTCCTGATCCAGGTGCTGGATCAAGTGCTGGAGATCGAGAAGATCATAGAGCGTTACGAGTCTCTGGCCAGCGAGTTACTGGAGTGGATTGAGATCACCATCCCCTTCATTACCAACCAGAAGTTCGCCAACTCCCTGTCTGGGGTCCAGCACCAGCTACAAGCCTTTACCGCCTTCTGCACCCTGGAGAAGCCCATCAAGTGAGCCTGTCAGGACTGACTGGCACCTGTTAGGGCTCACTCTCCGGGCCCCTGTGCATCTCCCAAGGCTGTGTCCCCCACCTTCCCTGCTTGCTCGGAGTGGGGGCAGTCCACCCTTGCTGGGCTGACCCTGTGCCCTTTGCCTGCAGGTTTCAGGAGAAGGGGAACCTGGAGGTTTTGCTTTTCTCCATCCAGAGCAAACTCCGTGCCAATAATCGCAAACTGTACGTCCCCAAGGAGGGAAAGAGCATCTCGGATATCAACAAGGTAAAGCGATGCAGGTAGTCTGTTGACCTGTCTTGACTCTGGCAGGCCCTCCCTTTCCCTCCCTCCCTCCCTCTCCTCTCTCTGGCTCTCTTCTCTCTCTCAATCGCTCTTGCCAGGCCTGGACGCAGCTGGAGAAGGCAGAGCATGAACGGGAAGTGGCCCTTCGAGCTGAGCTCATCCGTCAGGAGAAGTTGGAGCTGCTGGCCCAGCGTTTTGACCACAAAGCCATCATGAGGGAAACTTGGCTGAATGAGAACCAGCGGCTGGTGTCTCAGGTAGCAAAACTGGGGTGGGCCGAAGGACCCCGAGGATCCCATAGCAAAGCTTTCTCTTGACCCCAGTGCCCAGCAAGAACTTTATACTGTCCCTCGCCAGAAAGTCCCAGGGAGCTCAGCTCTGGGGGGCATTCATCAAAGGGGGGGGACAGCTGGGGAAAAGGCTCCCGTGAAGCACGGACTGGGAGAGGGGCAGAGGTGGGTCAGCTCAAGAGCCTAGGCAGCCATTGGGGACCAGCCAGGCAGGATTTCCTGGGAAGTGGGGTCCATGGAGATTGTAGCTCATGGAGCCTTTCTGAAGGACCCTTATTTCCAAACTCTGAGGGAAGGGAAGAGAGCCACTAGCTTGCTCAAAAGGCACTCTGTGCAGGTGCAAGATCTGCTCACCAGCTCACATTTCCTCCTCCCAGGACAACTTTGGCTGTGACCTGCCGGCCGTAGAGGCTGCCATGAAGAAGCACGAGGCAATTGAGGCAGATATCTCTTCCTACCAGGAGCGCATTCAGGTGGTGCTGGAGCTGGCCCAGGAAGTGGAGTCTGAGGGCTACTACGACAGCAGGCGTATCATTGCCCAGAAGGACAACATCCTGCGCCAGTGGGGACTTTTGACAGTGCTGGTCAGTGCTCGGCGCACCCGCCTGGAGCAGAATGTCGCCCTGCAGAAGATTTTCCAGGAGATGGTCTACATGATTGACTGGATGGAGGACATGCAGGTCCGGGTCCTAACCAGAGCCCCCTGAGGGAGCTTGGGGAGGTGGGGCGGGCAGGCAATCTCCGTGTTCCCTGTTCAGTAACGCAGGGGAGACCAGCTGGAAGGTAGGTCCTTCCCCCTGCCATTTTGCCAAGCTGAATCCCACCAGCTGCATTCGTGTACATCGACACATACATTATGACACCTGAACTCAAAGAACACTTGTGCCCGCCCCAAAATGCACAGGGAGTAAAGAGAATCCAGTCAGGGGCCACCCCGTTCTTTAGGCGGAAGTCAGAGTGTGCCACCCTTCTGTGCCTGGAGACAGAGCACCACCCCGCATTCCTTCCAACTTGGCCTGGTTCAGAGGAAATTCATGGCTCCCTGGCATGTTTTCTCCCCAGAGCGGGAACAGCATGCATCGACTCAGGCTTCTCTCCTACTCCAGAGAAGCCCACTTGGGGCACCCTAGATTTGGTCCATTCCCTAAGCCAGCAGAGGCTTGGTGTGGCTCCTGCAGGTGCTGCTGTGGCCTCTCTTGGGAAAAGAAGCCCCAAGCCTCGCCACTGGCATTCATGCCCGATCACCCTGGCAGGCCCAGCTGGCATCAAAGGAGCTTGGGAAGCACCTTCTGGAGGTGGAGGATCTGCTGCAGAAGCACAGCTTGCTGGAGGCCGACTTGTCTGCGCAGCAGGACCGGGTCCAGGCTCTCAACGCCGCAGCCCTCAAGTTCTCAGAGCTGCAAGGTGATCCTTGGGGCCTGGTTGGCCTTGGCCAGTGGCGGGAGGGCACTTGTGGGCTCATCGTGCAGGCTCTCACCATGTGTGCCGGACCTCCTTCCCCCCAGGCTACCAGCCTTGCGACCCCCAGATTATTTGCAACCGCGTCAGCCACGTCCAGGGCTGTCAGGAGCGGCTGCAGGAGCTGGCGTCCAAGCGGCGGAAGGAGCTGGAGGCCTCTCGCCAGCTGTGGTCCTTCCTGCAGGAGGTGGAAGAGGCCGAGGCCTGGTTGCAGGAGAAGGAGCGCATCCTGTCGTCCTCTCAGAGCTTCGGCAAGGACCTGGACAGCGTGGCCAAGCTGCTGAGCAAGCACAACCTGCTCCTGAGCGAGCTGAGCAGCCGCCGCTCCCTGCTGCAGGCGGCCATGCGACAGGGTGAGCAGGCCTTGCTGCGGAAGCGCTTCGGCCTGGGCAACGTGCAGGAGAAGATCCGGGACGTGCGCCTGCACTGGAAGAAGCTGGAGGGCCTGGCAGCCAGCCATCTGCAGAAGCTGCAAGGGGCCTT
This sequence comes from Vipera ursinii, assembly GCF_947247035.1. Lineage (NCBI taxonomy): Eukaryota > Metazoa > Chordata > Lepidosauria > Squamata > Viperidae > Vipera > Vipera ursinii. Next base: position 25,542,580 of record NC_139523.1, read on the forward strand.
GAGCTTCCACCAGTTCAGCGCCGACACAGATGACTTGGTGGCCTGGCTGCAGGATGCCTACCGCCTGGTCTCCAGTGATGACTTTGGGCACGACGAGCACTCCACCCGCTCGCTGGTCAAGAAGCACAAGGGGGTGATGCAGGAGATCGATAAGCATCGGGCGGCGGTCCTGGCCCTGCGGAAGCAGCTGGCCGCCCTGGCCCCTGAGTACCACGAGACCATGGAGGTGCAGATCCGCATCGTGGAAGTGGAGCAGCTGTATGACGAGGTGGCCGAAGTGGCTATGCTGCGGTGCCAGTGGCTGCAGGACGCCCTTGCTGTGTACCACCTCTTTGGCGAGGTGAATGCCTGCGAGATCTGGCTGGATGAGAAGGAGCAATGGCTCAACCGGATGGAAGTGCCAGAGAAGCTGGAGGACGTGGAGGCGGTCCAGCACCGGTAGGGGGGCACTGGAGAGAAGGTTGGGGGGGTGGTTGTTCAGAGCCCAAGCCCCTTGCCCTCTTCTTTCCTTTGTACTGCTGCTTCTGCCCCCCCCTGCCCCATCCCACCCAGGTTGGCTGTCTTTTCAGGGAGAGTTGGGCTGATCTCACCTACCTTCTCACACAGGTTTGAAAACCTCGACCAAGAGATGAACAGCCTGATGGGTCGTATTCTGGATGTTAACCAAATTGTTCAGCAGCTGGTTGATGGGGGCCACCCTAGTTCGTCTGAAGTCCAATCCTGCCAGGACCATCTCAACAGCAGGTAGGAAGTGCCCTGCGCCGGAGGGGGAGGGCAGTCCAGCTGAACATCTGGCATGAAGGTCGGTGCCCACCGCTCTGAGCCACGTATAGGCAGTGGGGTGGCAGCTTCTCCTATTTGACCGGGGACTGCTCTCTCCTTTCAGACCTGAGTCCATTTGGGCTGCTTCACTGAGAGCAAGCGAGGAAAGAGGGACAGGCTGCTGGTGACCCTCAGGCAATTGCTCCTTGTCAGCTCACCTCAGCTTCCCCTCTGTCCTGTCTGCCCCAACCCCTGGATGCTTGGCTGGGGGTTGCCAGAGCCAAACACTGCAGGAGGGGAACGGTTGTCTCTTTTCCCCCCTACAAGGAATCCCTCCATGCTTGGCCAGGAGAGGATGACCTTTCTTGCAGCCAGGCACAGTACTGTGTGTCCACTGTCTCTCTCACCCACATTCCTTCCTCAAGCTCTGAACAGAACCATGATCAGGGACTCCGGTGCTCCTTTAGTCAGTCACAGCTGGACACAGCCTTGCCCCCAAGGCCCAGACGCTGCTGGCCCGCCCAGGTGCTGGGCAGAGGGGAGCCAAGAGAGTTTCTTCTTCACATACCCTCATCGTGACCTTTCCCATGCTTGTCACCCTTTTCCTGGTCCCCGTGGGGTGACTAGATGGAACCGAGTGGTGGAGCTGGTGGAGGATAAGAAGAGTCACCTCAGCTCCATTCTGAAGATCCAGAACTACCTGCTGGAGTGCAGTGAGATCAAGTCTCAGATCCGGGAGAAACGCAAGGCCATCGAGTCCACCCAGTACAGCAGTGGTGATCTGGGCAGCGTCCTCTCGCTCCAGCGCCGCCTCTCCACCATCGAAGCGGCCCTGGTGCTCCTGGAGCCCCGGCTGGTGGAGCTGCAGCAGGAGGGGGAGTCCTTGGCCACCACCCACCCCACCCAGGCCGTGGAGGTTCTCATGCAGTTTGAGGAGATCAGTGAGGAGTGGGAGGCTTTGAAGAAGACTCTGCAGGGCTGCGAGGATTCGCTGACAGTGGCCAGCAGGTCAGTGGGGCCAGTGGTTGAGGCAGCAGGGAGTGGGGCTCACCACAGATGGTCAACAAAAGTGGCCAGGGAGGCCGATCGGGGCAAGGGTGTATCAGGAGGCCTCTCACTGGCCCGGCCTTTCCTTGCAGGCTGCAGCAGTTCATCCAGGACCTGGACAGCTTTCTGACCTGGCTGGTGAAGACGCAGGCTGCTGTGGCCTCGCCCGGGGAGGAGCTGCCGGGGGACCTCTCAGAGGCTGAGCGGCTGCTTCATCAGCATGCTCTGCTCAAAGAGGAGATCAGCCGCTACGAGGAGGATTATGCCAAGATCCAGGCTGTCAATGATGTGCTGGCGCTGGAGGAAGCTGAGCTGCCCTACCTGTCCCTCCAGCAGTGGCTGCAGAAGCTGGAGGTGGGCTGGAACAAGCTGCTGGAGAGCTGGGAGCACCGCCGGGAGGTCCTGGTGCAGGCACACATCTTCTTCCTCTTCCTGCGTGATGCCAAGCAGGCCGAAGTTTGTCTGTACAACCAGGTAATTCTCGCTGCAGCCTGGCATCACCCTCCTCTGCTGCAGGGCAGATGGGGCACAGTGCCGCCCCAGAGCTGCAGTTGGAACTGAGGAGGCAGAACTGGGAGGCCCTCCTGCCTGCCAGTCATCCCTCTGGCTTCGGAGGAGGCTGCCAACCTCCCTGCTTCTCAGCCCCAGGGAGCTCAGAAGGGGCCTGCTGGGAAGGGAAGCTGCCCTGAGGTGCTTGGCCAACCTGTTTGGCCCCATGACACTCATGGGGCTTGACCAGGCCTGCACCATCCCGTGACTGGCTGCTCCACTAAAGAGGGGTTATTCCAACTTTCCCCAACCTTTGTCACCCTCTGAACAGTCTGGCCAGTGGCTGAGAATGTGGGGCTTGTCCCCAGACACAGAGAACCTGCCTGCTTGGGCTAAGGGGGCCAAAGTTGCCGAGCCAACCTCAGCCAGTTTGAGGTTAGGGAGAGAGCAGAAGACACTCTGGCCTGGCAGGACATGTGGACCCTGAGGTAGATTCACTCAAACCGGGTGAAAGTGTGCAATGGGCTGAGTTTGGATACTGAATTTATCCCCTTGCTGGGTTTGTATAACAATCTGGGTCCTATGCTGCCAGATGGCCAGTTTGCAAAGGGCTAACTGGCTAAGCACAGCAGGTTGTATGAATGCCGCCCCCTAGTCTGTAATGGACATTAATCCTGGGATGAGGTGAGAATTGGATTGCTGTTGGTTCACCCGAGCACCACATCCTGAGCTGGTGGTCACCAGCGGCTTTCTCGCCTCCTTCGGCCCCTCCAAACCAGAGCCTTCTTTGGAGGGCAGGTGAGGCCTGGGTGCAGGAAGACATGCCCTCCACAAAGCTCTGCCGTGTGTGGCCATGTCCCCTCCTGGAAACCATGGCAGACAGAAGGCGTTCTCCCATCTCATCCCGGCTGACGCAACCTCCTTTTAGTAATGAACATGAGCCTTGAATGAGTAATCCAAAATCAGAAATGGGGTAGCTCCTTTTCTGATCAACAGATTTTATTAAGAAGCAAGAACCTCTTCCTGCACCTCACCAGACATCAGATGCTGAAGTGCAATCCAGGATTTAAAAAGGAAGTGAGGTGTGGGGGGTTTGTGGTCATGCAGGGTTGTTCCTTGTTTGAGTTTCTCTTCTCTGCAGGCCAAAGGGGGGGGCTGGCAGCTGGGGGGGGGCATTCCTGTCAGCAGGCACATCCGACAAATCTGGCTGGACTTTCACTGAATGTCCACCTTTAATATACGCTAAGCCCCTTCCCAACGAGGAAGAAAAGGGTGAGGTATTTTAATTAGCTTTTCCTTGATAAATTCGACTTCTGACAAGAGCCATGTAACCCGTATAGGAGCATTGCTGTTCAGGACAGGGTGGTCCCATGCTTTTCCTTTGGACAAAAATGCTGCACCGACTGGCTGGCTCCTTGGCCAATTTCAGAAGGCCAGCGGCTTCCCTAGGCAAATGCTTGGGGATATGTCCTTCAGTAAGATGGCTTGTTCAGGGAAGAGCAGGGTTTTCTGGGGGAAACAGGCAGCTGGATCCCCAGATGTTATCCTGTATTAGCAAAGGAAGCTGGAGTAAAGTGGGGGTATCCCTGCAGCCATTGGGGGGGTTTCCTTTCCTACCTACAGCTATTTCTTTCTGCTCGTGGGGGGAGCTGAAGGAGAGCTACCTGTGCCAGTGGAGAGAAGGTGTTTCGGATGCCTGCCCCACCCAGATAGGACTCCTGTCCCTATGTCTCAGTCATAAAATCCAATGCAAACGCCCCCCACCCCTTCGGTCCACAACCTCTGCTGTGCCCTGCCTGTTGTGTGTCTGTGCCAGGTGTGATGTGTTGTGCATTTTCTAGCTGGCTGCCTTGTAGTGTCATCCAGGGCATGCCCCCCTGCCTAAAGCTTTGCAGTATGCTAGCCTTAACCGCGATATGCTGCTTCTGTTTTTGTTTTCACGCAGGTTTATCCTGTGCATGGCATCCTGAGGCTTTGAAAAGCCTTCAAGTAATGCTTTGGGGGGGGGCTTAGCCTTGTGGATGATGCAGTTGGGGTCTCCTGGCCCCCTGGCCCGACTTCAGCAGTTCTTGCAGAAAGTCTCCGTAGAAGCAGCTCAACCAACTGAAGGGAATAGGAGGATTTTGACGGCCAAGGCCTCAGCCCCTCTTTGGCGTTGTTGCAGGAAGCCACACTGGGCCACACGGAGCTGCCCACAACAGTGGAAGGGGTGGAGAAGGCGATCAAGAAGCAGAAAGAGTTCATGACCACCATGGAGCTCCAGATGCAAAAGACCACCGTGGCTCTCAAGGCGGGCGAGAGCCTGATTCGGCAGGGCAACCTCTATAGTGAGAGGGTGAAGGACAAAATGGAGATCCTCCGGGCAAAGTAAGCAGGTGGTCAGCAGAACACCCCCTCCCAAATGCGAAACCCACAGGACCTGCCCAGAAGGTCTTCTGCTGAACAGAGTCCGGGTCAGAATCCCAGAGCGGATGCAAGCCATTCCCCGCCACTCTCCCTCTAACTATGCCCAGCCTTGCTGACTAGGATCAGGCAAACCCATGGCCAGCCTGTTGTGTAGGCTGCGCAATGAGGAGGGGGGTTGCAGGCAGCACCTCACAGCTTTTGCAACAGGGCCCCAAGCTGCTAGGTCTGAGGAAGGCATTGATCAAAGGGGAAAAGCTCCACCTGTGGGGCAGGGCACACTCTCAGACCCCAGAGAAATAAATGCCAGTTCCTCCCCATGCCTTCCCCCACCCAGTGCCTTGAGGAGCTGTGGTGGAGCTGTGGCCATTTGCAACCAGTTGGACGCTGCTGGTTGGGGAAGGCATCTCCCCATCTGCCGCGTCCCCACCTGCAGACCTGGTGGGTCTCAATCTCCCCAAGGTGACTGACTGGCTGCATTCCTCACAGCTCCCAGGCCTTGGGTCCAGGCAAGGAGCTAGGCCCACTAAGATAAAGGAGGGCTGGGGTCCGAAGGAACCGTCCATGCTGCAAAGGAATGCTTCTCCTCTTCCTCTGCCTTGGAAGCTTCTCTTTGCAGAAGGCCAAGTGCTAATTTATTTTGGTATCTTAAATGGTGTCAGATCCCAAATCTAGTCTCCTGCTCCAGATAGAAACAACTGTGCTTTTTTTAGCCCAAGTTGGAGGGACAGAGGTGGTGTCTCTTGGGGGGATTATTACCACCACTGTCATATATTTTTCCAATCAATATCACAGTCTTTGGACTTATGGTGATTTGGGTTCTTAAAGAGGATGAAGATGCTGCATTCTCTCGTGTGGCATTTTAGTAGGTTTGTGGAGGGGGAGTTACTACTAATTCAAATCCAGCTCATATTTGGCTGTTGGGAAGTTGATGGAGAGGGGCTTCCTGGAGCACAGAGAAATTTGGAGGAACACCTCCCTTGATGCAAAGGGGTCTGAAGCCTAGCCCTGCTCCACACCCCCTCACTAAGCAAAAAGCGGGCCTGGCTGGGTCAGATGCCAGGAAGGGCTAAAAGAGGGCAGGAAGGGGGCAGGGCTCCATGTGCCAGGCAGAATCCTCCTGGGGAGGAAGCTGACTAGATTGACCAGTTTGCTCCCCTTGCAGGAGCGGACAAAATGTCCAGCTGGCCAACACCTGGATGCTGCGCCTCAGTGACCACCTGGAGCTGCAGCGCTTCCTGCAAAGCTGCCATGAGGTATGGAACCTGGGGACTCCGGGGGGGGGGCTCTCTGTCCCCAAGAGGCCACAACAAACCAGGGACTTGAAGGTGGCAGACTTGGGGGACCTCTGCCCCAGTTATACCTCCCCAAAATACAGCTAGTCCTCTGGAGGGCTCTAGAAAGGACGCAGGGGAGTCTGTTCTGCTTTGTCCGGAGAAATCTGGCAGTGAAGGAACCCCCCCCCCTTTGCAAAAGGGTAGGGTAGTGCTTATTGTTTTGGGGGTTTTCATGAGGGAATATTTGGGCATGCAGCCTTAACCCTTGCACGTGTGTGCCTGCACACAAACCAACAGGATGAGCTGGCCCTTAGTAGTGGTGGGGGGAGGAATGAATAAAGCGGAAGGAGCCAAGGACCAGAGTGTTCACCCGCAGCCTTCCCGTCTCCCTTGCTAGCGAGAGGAACCCATCTCCCCCTTCCCTCCGCGGGCCCGGTGGGTATTTCATTCGCGGGGCGGTCTACCCCTATACCGTCCCCCCTCCTCCTTAGCACAGCTCCCGGTCTTCCCGCCCTCCTCTGCGGCGGCTGCCCGGCTTGAAGCCCCTGCGCTGCCCCTTCTTCAGGCCGAGGGGAGATGCTCCAAGCGAGGCGGGGGTCGCTTCGGTGCACCCGATTCCCCCCCCCCCGAGTTGCCCACCCGCCTCGGGCTGGCTGGAGGCTGGGATGAATGGGGGAGGAGGAACATGCGGTTTGAGCCTATCTCCCCCCACCCGAAAATCCTTCTCCGGGAGCGAAGCCCCCCCCTTTCGCGAACTCGGGATGAGCGGGCGGGTGAGCGACTCCGCGGCTCTGCCGCTGCAGCGCGCCGGCCGGGCTCGGAGCGTTGGGGACCGTGACGCGGCAAGGCCCGGGCTCAACTGCAGCCGCCGGGCGGAGGCGCCAACTGCGCAGGTAGGAGGGGGCGACGGGAGCCCGGGCTGAGCGCACCTCCCCGTCCGCCCGTCTCTCTCTCGCGCAGCTGGATGGCTGGGTGGCGGAGAAAGAGGCGCTGATGGCCGGCGAGGCGCCTCGTGACAAGGACGCGCCGCTATGGAAGCCGCCGCCGCCGCGGGCCCCCAAGCGATGGCTCCGGCACCGCGCCTTCACGGCCGAGCTGGCGCAGAATAAGGAGTGGCTGCGCAAGATCGAGAAGGTGGGTGCGAGAGGAGCGAGGCCGGGGTCTCGCCTGGCGGGGGAGGAGAGACCCCCTCGGCCCCGGCCGGGCGGCTGATGACGCAGGACGCGCTTCGAGCGTTGCGTGGCTTGGCTCAGGTGGGGAGGCCGGCCGATTCCCCTCCGCCCCCCGCACTGCGTCTTGGAGGGTGTTCCGGGGAAGCTGCCCAGATGTCCGGCGCCTCCCGATGGGGTCTGCTTTGCCTTGGCCCGGGAGCTTCGCGGGGATGCAAACGCCCCCCACCCCTTCGGTCCACAACCTCTGCTGTGCCCTGCCTGTTGTGTGTCTGTGCCAGATGTGATGTGTGGTGCCTGCTTCCCGGCTGGAAGGTTGGCTGACCTTCTGCAGCTGGGGAGCTTCTTCCGTTGGGGAGGGGGCCCGTAGCCCTGTCTATGAAGAAACTCAGGGAAGGCGTCTGGCAAGCAAGAAGGGGGCTGGGGCTCCCCTGGGAGTAGCAGGTGTGATGGAAGAGGCTTGGGGCTGAATCTGGCCCGAAGGGAGGTTGTTCTGGAAGCAGGCCGGCTGGCTTGGGCTTGGCGGGGGTTTGATCTTCATGATGGTACATCCCTGACTTGTCAGTTCTCCCCAAGAAGGGGCTCATTTGTGCCTGCTGGTAGCATGAAGAGTTGAGTTACGTGTGCTTGAAAAATGCTGTTTCCCAGGTAAGGGTGGACCCCTTGAGGGGAAGGAGTTTCATGGTGCCCAGATAGGTTTGGAGCTGCTGCTTGAAGTGCCCTGAATGCAGAGCAAGTGGCAGTGAATACGGGGCAGTCCCTGCCCCCTTGGGACTGCATGGTGTAGCCAGAGAAAAGGGTCCCTTCTGAATTTGGGCACCAGGTATTCTTGCCAGAGGGGTTGCACCCCCTTTCCTTCCGTCTGCATTCCTCTGAGGGGGTGAGCCCAGGGAACCCTGCCACAAAGCGGCTGATGCTGCAGGGATCTCAGGGCAGCAGGAAACCCTCTGGATGGCAGACCACTCGCTTTGCATGCCAAAAGTTGGGGCCATGCAGAAGGGCCCCAGGAAGCATTCCCGGCACCCCCTCCTCCTCTGTGAAGATCTTGGCAAGCCGAGTGGAGCAGGAAACCCCAAGCCAAGTGAGTAGAGGGAGGTCCATATTCTTGCAGGAGATTCCCTCGTGTCTGAGCCAAGTGCTGCTCCCGTGCCAGGTTTCAGGGGGCAGGGGGAGGCCTTGGCATTGGTTTTGTTCTAGGTATAATTGACAGAGAAGCAGTGGGTGGGTTAATCTTGCCTGCCTGCCTCCTGTACAAATCAGGCCAACCCATCAGTAAAGGTTCGGCAGGCAGGAGGGGGCTGGGGTATTATGTGCAGCCATTTGCCCTTAGGGATTGAGGATTGGCAGGAGCAACTGGCACATTTTCTCAGAAACTCCCTTGACAGCTGGGGGTGGGTGGGATTGTGTGTGCACCACATGAGAAACTCCCCTCAGCAGAGAAAGATGGAGGTTTATTCCCAAGAAAATAGAGCAAGGTAGAAGCCCTCCTGATACACCCCAAGGTCTGGGCCTGTAAGTGTTGCCAAGAGCCCCGAAGCACGTGTCTTGACCTTGTGGCCTGGCAGGGTGCTACTTGCCTGGGGTCCTGCAGGTGGTGCCCAGGGAGGCATCTGGCTGATGAAGCTACCCAGGTAGTTTGCTGCAGCATCCCAAGGCCTGCCCTGCAAGTCGCCCCCACCCACCCCTTGCAGGCAGGGAAGAAGGATGATGCACAGCTGCAGTGGGAGCTCTTGCCCTCCCTTTTGCTGCCCGCCCCCCACCTGACACAAGACAAGGCAGGAGGACTGTGGTGCCTTTGGCAGTGCCATGATACACACACACACACACACACACACACACACCGCCCAGGAAAACTCCCTGAGGAGGTATTGGGCCACGCATCAACAGGTGCACTAACCAATCTGCCTAAAGGGAGTAAGCATCTTGAACCCCAGTGGGTGGGAAGCTCTCCTGGGGGACCAGGGGAAGGGGTACTGGAAGGGAACCAGCAGAAAAAGGATTAGAGCAAAGGTGGTAGGAGGGTTGCCCCCCCCCCCATAACCCTAACACTCTCTGTGACTTTGGACAGATCAGTGGAGATGAAGGGAAGGTTGCTGAGCTGGTACAGTGCCTCCCCCCACCCCATTTCTCCCCTTCTGCTTTCATTGTGCATCCAATGACAGCAGCGGGGGGGGGGGCAAGAGAAGGGTGGCTCCTTGCTAGAGGAGCTGCCTCCTTTCCCCATCTCAGGAAGAGGGGCACAGGCAGTGCTGGCTGAAAACACAGCTGGGTCTGTGGAGCCATTCTCGGGGGCCCTTCAAAGCCTGGAGCCAAGGAGAGAGAGGGGAGAATTGTGCTCTCCAGGGCTGCAGGCAGCAGTTCTGGGGAACCTGCGTTTAAACTAAGCCCCCAGGATGGGAGGGCCTGGGTCTCCCTTGACAGATGGCAAAAGCTGCTCAGGTTGTCAGTGCTGGTGTGGCCAGCGCATCTAGTGACAGCCGCCCCCTGGCATTGGTGAGTCAGAGCGGATCACAGGGGCCAGGCCAGCTGGTGAAGATTCAGGGCCGCCGAGAGAGGTGTGTTTCGAGGCCTCGTGGCAGGGCGCAAACAAAGCGCTTTCAACACCAGGACTCAGGGGGAAGGCCAGAATCTCAGCAAGGAAGATCCAGCCATGTTTCTTAGGGCGGTAATAAGGTAAAGGCTCTTGCAATGGCTGCCCAGGATTTTTGCAGGCTGGACTGAGCCACCACTTAGGAAATAAGTTACTAACAAATTCCTCTCTTATTTTCTGGGTGCATTTCTGACATCCCTCCCCTTCATTTTCCGGCTTCCTCACAATCCCTCGCATTGACTGTGGCCCTGTAGAAGCTCAGGGAATGTTTTCAGGAATCCAGACTCCCAAGCTGTGCCGGAGGCCGTGACGAGAAGCCCAGGGAAGCCCCAAGGGCACACCGGGAGAGCCAGAGGCTTTGGGCCCAGCATCCAGGGCCGTTGGCAGAAGGTGTGGGGCACTGTGCCAGCTCTTTTCCTTTCCCTCTCTCGCCCCCAGGAGGGGCAGCGGCTGATCCAGGAGAAGCCAGAGCTGGCAGAAACAGTGAGGAAGAAGCTGGGGGAGATCCGGCAGTGTTGGGCAGAGCTGGAGTTGGCCACTCAGGTGAAGGCCCAGCAGCTTCTGGAAGCCACGCAGGCCGACCGGATAGTGCAGAGCTACACAGAGCTGGACAAGCAGCTTCTGCACATGGAAAGCCAACTGCAGGCGGTGGATGCTGGGCCGGACCTGGCCAGCGTGAACAGCAACCTCAAGAAGCTGCAGGTGGGTTGCAAGAGCTCCGCGAAGGGTCTTTGAGGTGAAGAGATTTGGGTGCTGTGGGGGTAGGCTTCCAAAGGCGTCTGGCTTTACGGCTCCAGCTGTGCGAAGGCCTTGCCAGTCTGGGCTTCTCCAAGACAGAATATTCGGGGGAGCAGCCCGGCTGAGACCTTTCCCAAGATAACTGGAATGCCTTTGGCTTCACAGGACAGCATTGAAAGAAAGTGTAACATGCTGCAAATTAAAAATAAAGCAGCAGGTGCCTCCTTGATTACCTGTTGCACCCAATCAGATTTGGTTGGTACTGGCGGATGACGGTTGCCTGGAGTAACCTTGGACAGTGTTGAGCCTGCCACCCACCCACCCACCCCCAGGAGACGAGAGCCTGTGGAGAGGCTGGAGTGCAAAGGGCTGCCTGCTTGGCTGGTCTATATACAGTGGTGACAGACTACTGTAGCTCAGGGTTGAAATGAGGAGTTCTTGCTGCTCTCTGAGCTGGGTGGTTTTCTTGCAGGTGTTTCGTTACCCAACTAGGTACCATCATCGGTGCTAGTATAGCACTAATGTCAGCCTAGCACTGATGACGTTACCTAGTTGGGTAATGAAACACCTGCAAGAAAACCACCCAGCTCAGAGAGCCCCAGGGGCTCCGCAGACTCCGGTGGGTTGCTCCTCCTCTGCTTTGTGGCCAGCCTTTTCCAGCAGTGGGGATTGCCAGTCCCTTGGGGGCAGGGTGCCTGGCCTGCTTTATGGGAAGAACTGAGGGCATTTCTGGCACACCCACCCTCTGATTCTCTTGACTAGTTGCTGCCGCCGCCGCCGCTGTGCTCCCTTTCCAAGGCTTTGGGAGAGGCCTTTTGGCATCCTTGCCACCCAGAGTGGACTTTGGGAAGAGAGTCACTGAGCAATTCTGTGGAGCTTAAAAGACCAGTGGAATACCAGTTGGGAAAAGTAGGCCATGGCCAACTGTTGGTCTCCACCGGGGCAAGAAGCTGCCCGTGGGAACTGGGGCCCTCTGGGGAGGCCGGAGGAAGCCCTTGGGACCAGCCAGGCCTTCACCAGACCCACTGTGGCTTCTCTTGCTGGTGCGCTGGAGGGGAGGAGTGAGGAGCTACAGAATGGGGGGAAGTCTGGGCTACTGGGGGCCTCTGCTGGAGCAGTCAGTCCAGATCAGACCTATTGCGGAGTTTTGCTTCCTCCTCCGAGAGGCAAGTTGTTGCAGGAGGAACCTGGAGGGACCACAGCCGATCAGATCAGGAAGAGCCCTCTGCCTCTGCCCTTCCATCTGCTCTGTGGGTCTTCCTGGGTCAGCTCCTTTGGAGGAGAAACCCCAGAGAAACTTTCCACCTGCTAAGAACTAGCTCTGTGGTCCATAACCTTCTCTTGAGATGCTTGCTCTCTTTTCCGCTTCTGGCTTGACGTTTCTTTGGTCCTTTTAGAGCAGGGACAGTCTATGTGAGAATCATGAGGGGTCGTTACAAGCCAGGCAATTTAGACAGGACAGCCCCCTCCTCTTCTTGGACGTGGGGACTCCCTCCTGTCTCCCTTCTGAGGCATCAGGTGTTACTGGTTGCATCCCTCAACCTCTACTCTGGAACGGGGGCACATTATTTGGAGAGGGGAATCTGGGCTGGAGCTGACCCTGGGCCCCTCCCACTCAGGCTGCAGGCAGAGCTCACTCGACGATGACCAGGTGACCAAGCCTTCAGGGCAAAGCCCAAACCTTCAGCAAAGGTGTCGGTTCCATCTTCTGTGCATTCCACCTGCTTGATGACGGGGAGGGGTGGGAGAGGGGAGGAGGGCATTAAGAGGGCCGAAGGCCTGAGCCATGAGCTCTTCCAGCAGCCAGTGTTTCCCAGAGGAGGACCCGGGGCTGCAGCAGAGCCCCTTGCCCAGATTCACACTTGGCAGGAGCCGGAGCATGTTCGTGGGTGCCACCCAGTGCCAGCCCTCTCTCTCGCAGACTCTGGAGACGCAAGTGGACGAGTGGTCCAAGGAGGTGGGGGAGCTGCAGACCCAGGTCGCTGCTCTGCCACTGGAGACAGCCAGCCAGGAGATGGTGGATGGCAAGCAGAACGCGGTGGGAGCACGGATTGTCCGCCTCATTGAGCCCCTCCGGGAGCGCCGGAGGATCCTGCTGGCCTCCAAGGAACTGCATCAGATCAGCCATGATCTGGAGGACGAGCTGGTAGGTGCTGGGCAGAGATGACGGCCGGACTGGCTTCAGGAGAGCTGATGGGATTTGCAGCCAGCCGGGACTCTGCGCCGTGCAGGACTCCTCTCTGACTGGGATGTCCAAGGACAGAAATCCATAGGGCGCCGAGTGGCTTATTTTTGCCCAACCAGTCAAAAAAAAAAGTAGCATGAAGGCCCTCCCGGCCAAAGGGCAGGCAAGAGAAGTGATGCATAGAAGAGCCCACACTGTCTGCACATTGTGGAGCTGCCAGTTGGCTACGTGGCTCACGTTGCTTTCAGGCTCTCAGTTTTGCCCTTGCTTTCCCTTTAGGTCTGGGTGCAGGACCGCCTCCCACTGGCCAGGCTGAAAGACCGTGGGAGCAACCTGCAGAATGTCCAGCAGCTGATCAAAAAGAACCAGGTGAGCAGGAGAGGGGGGGCCCTGTCCAGAGAGGGGCCTTGGGCAAAAGCCTGCTTGGCTCTGAAGCCAACCCAGAAAGTGGCATTGCTTTGGAGAGCGGAGCTGGCGTGGCTGAGCCTCGGTGCCAGCCCAAAGTCCCTTCCCCCATAACCCAAAGGGAGAGTCAGTGGTGGTGGCAAAGGATGGTCCTTAACCCCCCTCCCCATCCTCAAGGCTGGACCTGGCAGCCACGCTCCACTCTGGCTGGATGCTGAGTGAATTCCCCCTCTCTCCCCTCCCCCTAATGCTCTGACACCAGAACCTGCGCCGTGAGATACAGGTGCACAAACCCCGTGTAGATGAGCTGCTGGCGCGAGCCGGCAGCGTGGCTACCATCCAGAGCCCTGAGGTGGACACAGTGCGGCTTCTGTGGGAGAAGCTCTCCGGACTGTGGGGCATGCTCCAGGAGGAGACTGAGCAGCGGCAGCAGCTGCTGGATGCCACCTACCAAGTGGAGCAGTACTTCTTTGACGTGGGGGAAGTGGAAGCCTGGCTGAGCGAGCAGGAGCTCTTCATGATGACCGACGAGAAGGGCAAGGTGAGCCTCCCCTCTGCCCTGGCCGGGGGCTGCCTAGAGCAGGGGGGGGGGTCAACCAGCCACCGGAGGGGGTCTGCTGGCTGGGGAGCGGCTCCCCTTCCCAGGCTGTCCCCTGAGTCCTTGGGCAGCCAAAGCTGCCACTCTCCTCCTTGGACTGCTCTGGGGATCCTGTGCAGGCCTGGCCCTTCTGGCTTTTGGCTGCCTGGATCCAGAGTTGGCCAGGAGAGAGGCGCTTGGGGAAAGACGACTTCTCCAGCTGCAGATCCGAGGATGCCCACTTGCAGGATGGACCAGCAGGGCAAGAGGGGGTAAGGGGGCCCACACTCCCCTGCCTGAAACCCTTTTTCCAGGATGAGCAGAGCACGCTGCAGCTGCTGAAGAAGCATCTGATGGCCGAACAGACAGTGGAGAACTACGCGGAGACCATCGCCCAGCTGTCGCGGCAGTGCCGGTCCCTGCTGGAGTTGGGCCACGCAGACAGGTGGGGCCCTGCTCTCCCCACCCCTTGCCTACTCCCCCTGCCAGCCACGCTGACCAGCTTGTGTCTTTGCCAGCGAGCAGGTCAGCCGGAGGCAGTCCCAGGTGGACCGGCTCTACGTCTCCCTGAAGGACTTGGTGGAAGAGCGAAAGGCCAGCCTGGAGCAGCAGTACTGGCTCTACCAGCTCCACCGCGAGGTGGACGAGATGGAGCACTGGGTTGCTGAGAAGGAGGTGGTGGCTGGCTCACCCGAACTGGGACAGGACTTCGAGCATGTGACCGTGAGAAAGGGAAAATGGCCAACGGCCCGGAAGCGGGAGGGAGACCCTTCCCGGGGGATGGCAGCGCCCACCAAAACCTGGTTTCTTTAAGAAATGGGGCGCCTAGGAAATGCTCTCCAGCTCTGTGCCAGCTCCAGAGCCAAAGGGGAGGTAGGGGAATTAGCAACTGGCAAGGAAGAGGAAACATTGAGAACTGTATGTCCAGAATGCAGAAACAAGAAGGGTTTTGGCCACTGTTGCACAAGACACACCTGTGCGTCCACATCTCTCTCTCTTTGTTTTGCACAGTTGCTGCAGGAGAAGTTCACTGAGTTTGCCAGTGAGACAGGCACTATTGGCAATGAGCGGATCTTGGCCATCAACCAGATGGTGGATGAGCTGATTGAGTATGGGCACGCAGATGCTGCCACCATTGCCGAGTGGAAGGATGGGGTGAACGAGGCCTGGGCGGACTTGCTAGAGCTGATCGAGACCAGGGCACAGATGCTGGCTGCGTCCCACGAGCTGCACAAATTCTTCAATGACTGCAAGGATGTCCTGTCCCAAATTGAGGAGAAGAAGCAGCGTCTACCCGCGATTGCAGCCCGGGAGTGCAAGACCTCGGCTGGGACTCTGCAAAGGATGCTCAAGTCCTTTGAGCATGACGTCCAGGTGCTGGTGGCCCAGGTGAGTCGGAAGGGAATGGCGCTCAGGGAACGCTCACCCTGGGGGGCGAGCAAGCTGACTGGTAGGATAATATCTTCCTGTTCTGGGTGGGGGGGGCGGGAACGGACGGCAGGTACGGCAGCTGCAGGAGGTGGCAGCCCAACTGCAGACAGTGTATGCGGGTGAGAATGCCGACGCCATCGCCACCAAGGAGCAGGAGGTGATGCGTTCCTGGAAAGAGTTGTTGAGCTTGTGTGAAGATTGCCGGCTGCAGGTGACCACAACGGCCGATAAGATCCGCTTCCTGAACTTAGTGCGGGACCTCATTTCCTGGATGGACATCATCCTCTGCCAGATTGGTGCTGGCGAAAAGCCCAGGTACTGCCAAGGGTGGGAAGAGCGGCCCCGGCCTGCTGTCCTCTGAAGGAGCAGCGCCTCCTCATGGCCCTTCCACTCTCCCCACACCACCTCTGTCCGCAGGGATGTGTCCACCGTGGAGGTGCTGATGAGCGACCACCAAGGCCTGAAGGGTGAAATTGAGGCTCGCAGCAAGTCCATCTCCACCTGCGTTGACCTGGGCAAGACTCTGGTGCTGAACAGAAGCCCGGCCTCCGAGGAGGTGAGTCTCACGCGAGGCCCATTGCAGGGCGGAGGGCAGACTGGTGGGCCCACTGCGTGGGGGACTGGAGGACGCCCCATGTCTGGCACCTGGAGTGCTCAGGGGATTTAGCATGCAGGGCTCACTGGGTTGCTGAGGCTGGCAGTTCTGGAAGGACACCAATCGATTTGTCAGAGGGTTTCCCCAAATCCATCGCTGTATGCAGGTCTTTCATCTGCATGAGGAAACTCTGCAGGGAGGAAACAACTGGTGGAGCGGATCAGCTACTCTGGACTTGCTGAGGTTGAGTGGGGGGAACCTGGAGCCAGGGCCATTCTCTGTCGGGTGGGAGGGGGGAGATGTTGCTTGGTGTTCCCCTTCCAGAGCCTCCCACGAAACCTCTGGGGGAGCGAGAAGACTGTTGCTGATGGCGCTCCCCTGGCAGGATCCAGGAGCCAGAGAGCGTTCCTCTGCGCATGAGCAGACTGCCTTTGCTCTTGCTGATTTCAGCGGGAAGCAGATGTGAGCAGAGGTTCCTCCAGGGCTGCTGTGGAAAGCAGAGCAGACAGCTTCTGGGGCCGGCAGGCAGGCCAGCCTTCGGGTTTCCAGCTTTTGCCCTGCCCAACGCCAGAGAGAGCCGAGGATATTCTGTGTCTGGGGGCAGAGGGGCCTAGGCGAGTGCCCAGCTTCAGGCACTGAGCAAAGGCAGAGCTTTCCCAGACTGTGGCGGGGATCCTGGAAGGTTCAAAATTGCGCCCTCTCCCTCTCCCAGCCAGGCTTCTCTTGCTTGCAATGCAGATCAAGCTCCACCTGGAGAAGTTGAGGACCAAGAAGAAGGAGATGGTGGACAAGTGGGATCGGCACTGGGAGTGGCTGCAGCAAAGTAAGCCCGCTTGGCCCAGCCCTCCTCCCAGGGGTAGAGGCAGAGGGGGCAGTTGGGGCATGGGACCACAGGACGAGCAGTGGTGGCTGGAGCCGCAGCTTGGAGGGTGGCAGCAGGCGTCCTCGTGCTCAGTGGCCGCCTCTGGAGTGGCACATGCCCAACTGGCCCGAGAGAGAGAATGCTCAGTGCATGTGAACAAGGACGGCCCCTGCTGGATACCAGGTTGGGCTTTGTTCAGTTGCCCTACCTCTGGGCTTCCTGCCGCAGGCCGGGCAGAGCCAGGGGGCCGGGCACATCCAGAGGAGCCTTTGCTCAGGGCTGTCCCTCCCTCCTTGGCAGTGCTGGAGGTGCACCAGTTTGCCCAGGAGGCCGTTGTGGCGGATGCCTGGCTGACTGCCCAGGAGCCCCTGCTAAGGAGCCGAGAGCTGGGCAACAGCGTGGACGAGGTGGAGCAGCTCATCCGGCGCCACGAAGCCTTCCGGAAAGCTGCTGCCGCTTGGGAGGAGCGCTTCAGCTCCCTGAGACGTCTCACCACTGTAAGAGCCCAGACTCGGGGCCATTGCCCGGGGGGAGAGGGCAGGGCAGGCTCAGCGTGGTGGGCGCACAAGACACTTATTGGCCTCTCTCTTGTCTCGGCTACCCCTTAGATTGAGAAGCTGAAGGCCGAGCAAAGCAAGCAGCCACCCACCCCCCTCTTGGGCCGAAAGATCTTCCCGGATCCTGCTGAGCTGAGCAGCAAGGGTGCCTCCTTCCTGTGCCAGCCGCTCTTCGAGAAGGCCCACGCGCTGCTCAATGGACTGGAGCCGGAGCCCACTGAGGCCAAGGTGGCCTATGTCAGGCAGGAGCTGAAACCCGAGCGGCTGCAGCCCAAGATTGATCGCCTGCAAGAGGGCCAGGGGGCTGCAGTGGAAGCCAAAGCCCAGGAGAAAGCAAGCGAGGCCAGCGCGGCCGTGGAGGAAGCTCTCAGAGTGGGTACTTTGAGGCGAGCTCCTGGGTCCTTGCTAGAACAGGGGGAGGCCAAGGCAAGCCGGCCAGACAGGCACCGGGAGCGCCAGGAAGCTCGGCGATCGCTGGAGCATCATGAGTCCACCGAGCAGGATGCACCCCGGCACGAGCCAGCTGAGCGCAAGAGGGAGAGACGAGACCGGAGGGCAGAACGGCGGGAGTCCAGCGAGCAGGAAGCTCCACATGTGGACCCCAAAGCAGGCGGGTAGGTGCCGGTGCCTCAGACGGCAAGCGTGAGGCCCGCGCTTGCCCTTTTCCTTGTGCAGGACTCCCACATGGGGAAACTCTGCTCAAGGGCTTGCAGAGCCCTTTGGCTGCAATTTTAGTCAGGGGAAAGGTTAATCCAGTAATAAAAGACAGATGAACCGGCAGCTTTTCTGAGGTGGTGGGTCCTTTGGGAACTCAGAAGGAGAGCTGTGGTCAGGCCGAAGTGTGGCAGCCCCATCCTCCAAACCACCTGGTTCCTCCTCAGCCACGTGGCACTGCTGAGCTGGCTGCTGCCCGCTTCTGACTGATCCTCTCTTGTCCACAGCAAAGCCACCCTGGCTGACATTGTGGAGCAGCTTCAGGAGAAGGAATCGGGGGTGCTGGCCCCTGCCACGGTGAGTTCCCTTCCTTGGCCGGATGGGCCCCGGGAGCCCCCAGCACACAGCCTGCGGCTCCCTCCTTTCTTCACAGCTGTTGTGGGCCTTTCTCCCCTGCAGCCACGGGAAAGAGAGTCTCCTGCCCGCCTGCCCAACGGCCTCGATGTGCTCCCAGAGAGGACACCACGTCCAGACCGGCCCCGTGCCCGTGACAGACCGAAACCTCGCCGGAGGCCCCGTCCCAAAGACCCCAACACACCACCAGGCGAAGCCCGACGCTCACGCTCTGCCCCTGCCCAGAGCAGCACCCCACCCCCACCACCCCCGACACATACCGTCCAGCAGGAGGGCTACCTTCTCCGCAAGCTTGAGTTGGAGGGGCCAAGCAAGAAAGCCTCAAACAGGTGAGGCGGGGGGGGGCTTCCAGCAAGACTGCTGCTTGGGGAGAAGCGCAGTTCTGCAGCTGGATCTGATGCAGCAACAGCTGGCAGCTACCCTCACTCTGAGGGCCAAGAGGGTGGGCTGGTTATGGGGCCAGGGCATTTGGCTGGCCATGTACGGCAGGAGTTCGTTGTCCTGGAACATGGGGCTCTGGGGGGAGTGCAGCAGTCTGAGAATTCTGGGAATGGAAGTCCCCACATTTGAAGAATACAATTTCGGAGACACTGTTCCAAATGGTTTGGGAAAGGGGAACCTGAGGAAGCCATGAGAATAACAGCTGAGGTGAGAGGGACGGTAAGGATGAAGGAGCAGAAGAACAGGCTTGGGACCCTACTTGGGAGTGGAATTTCCATCCCTAACTGAAGCAGTTATTAAGTGAAAGATAATGTGGCCACACAGTTTAGCAATGGTGGTCTTGGTGAATACCTCAAGTTTCTCTTGCTTTGCACAAATGGCCTCCGCTTCAAGTCCCCCTGGCCAAGGTGAAGAGCCCCATTTTCTGCCATTTCCTTCCCCCAAGCTGACTTTCCTCTTCCCCTCCCCACTGACACCAGTTACCTCAAGCAGTCCTAGTCTGCTGCTGGCTGGAGGGCCCTGCATGCCCCATGCATCCCTGGCCCACACAAATCAGCTCCCAAGGGGGGAGCCATCCAGAGCGTGCTGCCCAGATGTCCCCGTAAGGGAAGGGGCCGGGGCCCCACTGCCATGCACCCCTCCTGTTTCCATGGTGGTCTGAGACTGCTGGAATGGGAAGGCCTGCCATGCCATGGGGCTTGGGGCTGGTTGGTACCAGTGAGCCCAGCAAAGGGCAAAGAAGACAGGTCAGCTGGGGACGGACGGGGGGGGGGGGCGGGGGGGGAAGCAATGAATGGAATGCAGCAGTCGCCCCTCTCAGCTGTGCAGGTGACCGAAGGCAGAGAGGGAGGGTGGGGGAGCTGAAGCAGAGGCAGTTGGTGCAGGCCAGGAGAAAGCACTCCTGGATGCAGGGATGGCCATAAATGCGAGTCACTTACCAAGAGCCCTAATTCTGACCCTGCAACTGGGGCTGCTGTAGGGTCGTAAGTAGGACTGGTGGTAAGTCCAATTTTCAGTGCCAGCCTGGAATGGGCCTCGGGACCACTTGTGCTGAGGGAGAGGAGGCTTCATGGGGAAGATTTCATGCCCTGGGACTGGATTAGAGCCGGTTTCTGATGTAAAGCCAGGTAGCTGCTGGGAGGATGGACGGATCCTGATAAAGCTTCTCCCCCCTCCCCTTCTGGTAGATCTTGGATCAACCTTTACTGCGTGCTCAGCAAAGGGGAGCTGGGCTTCTACAAGGACTCCAGGGGCCGGGAATCTGGGAGCACCCACAGCAACGAGCCTCTGCTGAGCCTGCAGAGTGGCGGCGCGGAGGTGGCCAATGACTACAAGAAGAAAAAGAATGTGCTGAAGATCAAGTGAGTTTCCTCCTGGGGGGGGAGGGGTGTCTGAGCCAAGGATGCAGACCTCGTGGAGGGACAGGCAGGGTTGCCAGGAGGGGACCAAAACTGCTCTCCTGTTGATGGGTTTCTCCCCTGCAGGACCAACGATGGGGTTGAATTCCTCCTGCAAGCCAAGGATGAGGTATGGTCTTTCTCCCCCCCCCCACCCCCAGGGCATGGTGGGACACCCCCCCCCCTCGCACAGACCTGTAAGGACCCTTCCCTCCCCAGGAGGACATGAAGACCTGGCTGACGGCTCTGAGTTCATCTATTGCGGAGCACGGGGAGATCACCCGCTGGGGCCAGGCGCTGCTCACCACCTCCTCCACAGATGAAGGCCTCCCCAAGCGGGACACTGACAGAAGGGCCAGCACCTCTGGCAGGAAGAAATGAGGCAGCTCCCCCCCCCCCGCCTCCGCCCTTGAGGCTAGGAAGGACAAGCAGGCAGGCCAACGCAGCCTTGGTGTGTGGAGACTTTGGAGTGGCTTAGGGACTGCCCCGCAGGAGCTCTGCCAAGGAGGAGGGATTGGTGGGGGTAACAACTTCTGTGAAGCAGATGCTAGACCTGTGTGGCTGGACAAAGAGCTTCTGCCTGCCCCATCTCTTCTGACTGCTAGGAGCTGAGAGGTGCCCTCAGCCTGGGGACAGTTTTGCCTTCCCTGTGAATGGCAACAGGAGACCAGGTGCCCCTGGACTGCCCCCACGTTTCCTTTTTTTCTGTCCTGGCAGCTGGACAGAAGGATCCAGTCCACGAGGTTCCTTTTGCTCCTCTGTTCAGTGGAGTTACTGCAGCTCCCCAGAAGGGTCCCACCGGCTGACGAGCGCTGAGCCCAGCCAGCAGGGAGGAAGCCAAACGATGGCAGAGGGGACTCTAGAGGCCGAGGAGCCACATGGAGGAGGAGTACCTCCTTCCAGCTTCACGTCTCTCAGAAATGGTGCTACTGTGGGTGCCAAGGACAGCCTGTAGGTGTGGTTCTCGGGGCTTGCTGCAGGCCCTTCTCTGCACGGGTCTCCTTACCCACTCCCCCCCCCCCCGCATTCAGCTCATAAGGGTCACTCACGCAAGAGAATATCGCACCCACACTGCCCTGGAGGAACAAGATGCTCTTCTGGGTTCAGCTGCCGCCTTCAGCCTGCCTTGGAGAAACTTTCACATCTGCTCCCCAGCCGATTGCCTTTGCCTCCCCCCCTTTCAAAGATGTGCTTGGACGCATACTGGGTAAACCTCTGGGATAAAGCCCACAGAGATGGCCAGGAGGGGTTGAGGGGCAGAAGCTCTTCCAAATGACCCTCCAGAATTTCAGCCAGCATTTCCGAGAAGTCTCCCATTTGCTTGTCAACCGCCCCTTGAGCACCGTGCTTGGCTCCTGGATCTTCCTGCTTTCCAGGATGAAAAAGGCCAAAGCGGAGAGTAGGAAGCTGCCCAAATGTGTGAAGGCCCCTTGTCCTTGTGAACAAGCCATAGTCGCATCCCCGCTCTTGCTATGAGGGAGGGGCTCACCCAGATGTATTTATATGCAATAACACAACGGGAGGCCAGAGACTGACCAGCCAGCCTCAGCATAGCCCCTCCCAGCTGAGCAGTGAGAGCTTGCATGGGACCAACCGGACCTTGACTCTAAAGCCCGCCTCTGACCCTGAGTGTCTGGAGGGCTGCCCCGGTTCCTGACCCCTACAGTCCCATTCATCTGCCCATGCAGCAAGGGTGTGGGTGGGGGCTGCCTAGAAGCAGGAATGCCTCTCCCGCTGGCCACGGAATCATGCATGCAGTCCCTTTCTCTGCCTAGCCCCAAATGTGCCCCATGCTTGAAGAAGCAGCGTGTAAGGAAGAGCTCAGTGGCCCTGGGCCTCTGGAAGGAATGGTGCCAGGTGCAGGGAGCCATGGGGAAACTGCACCACGTTCAGTAGCTCTACTTGGAAACTGTACTTCCTTTCATGACATGTTAATGTGGATGTACGGCTACAATCTATAGGATGCAAAAATAACTAGGGGATTTGAAATTAAATGTGTGCTGAGCCCAGAAGAAACCAGTTTAGCTGCTGTGTGGCTCAGTCATCTTTTCCCAAGGCACTTTTCTCCCTTGGGAGCATGCTTTGTCAGCCAGGGCCACGGGGCTAGTTGATCAGTTATTGCTTCCTGTGGTTGGGTAACACCCTCAGCCTGAGTTGGGGCCAAATTCAGCCTCCTCTGGGCCTGATGTTGTTTCCACAGCGCCCTGCCCTGGATAGAGTTGGTGCAGCTCGTGTCCATCTTCTCTGGGAGCTTCCCTGGTTCAGAATTGTAACTGCTTTTTTGTTTAGTATAAAGAAGGATCAATCAAAATTTGAACAATTTGGGGTCACGTATTTTCTCTAATTGTAAATTTGAAGACATGGTTTTTCAAAGGCTAATTTGTAAAGTCACATGAGATCAAAAGGTGGGTTCCTCCACACACTCCAACAGCCTAATATTCGCAGTCATTTTGCAAAGGTGCCCTTGGCACATGCTCACCTGACGCCCAGGCACGGTTCAGCTGAAGTGTCCACAGAGCAGCTCATCTTCGTTGGATCCCTTTCACGGAAACGATGCGACTCTTCAGCAGGCTCCAGCAATGGGGAAATGCACCAATAAAGGGAAACAGTGTGGTCCCAGAGCCGGTTGAGCTGGAGTGGAACCCCACTCCTTGTGAGACCGTGTTGGGGGGGAGTGTATCTTATTTCCAGCCCACCTGAAGGCCAATTGCAGAACCTGGCACAGTGTTTCCAGGTGCTGCCGCTTTCTAAAACTTGGTCAGCTGTTTCTTTGTGCCTCTCCCGGGAGGCGTCTGGCCAGATCCGCTGAGCTTGGGCTCCCCAGTCTATCTCAGGTCCCTGGCCTGCCTAGATTGCGTCACGCGAGTCAACTATTAGCATTTGTCCTGTAGACACGAATGGGGGATCCACGCGGGCAATAGCTCCGACAAAGCAGGGTTCACCTGCTGCTAGGGAGCAACGGGCTTCCTTTAGTTAGCGTTTAACGTGTGAAATTCGTCCGCGGGCTTGATGAGCAGGTGCCCTCTGGAAGCGGAAAGGCCGCGCTTGTCGCTCCGAGGCCACTGGCGGGACGAAGTCTGCAAAAAATAACCGAGCAGGAGTCAAAGGGGAGTCGCGACCTTTCGCGCCCGGCCAGCGGCCGCTTCTGAAAGGCTTTCCCGTCCTCGGGGCGGAATTCATCCCCCGCAACGAGGCTAGCTTTGCGTTTCTCGAGGCCCCCCGACCATCCCGCCTGAGCTGGAGTGGGGACCACCGCTTGCTCCCCCAGAAGCCCCTCCGCAGGCAGATGCCGGGAGCAGCCCCGCCGGCGGGGAGGGGGAGGGGCGCGCGGCTTCCAAAACCCGCCAGCCTCTCCGGCAGCCGCAGCGCCGCCGAAGCCCAGGGAGGCGGCGGGACTACGACGCCCATCGGCCCTCGGGAAGCCCCAGAGGAAGGCGTGGCTGTCGGGGGTCCAGGGAGGCCAATGGCCGAGCGAAGGGCGGCACGCGGCCAATGGCGTGCGGCTGGGCGGAGCTGCCCTGCGCTGGGATCCGGAAGCGGTCGGGATGGCGGCGAGCGGCGGCGGCGGCGGAACCGGCCTAGTGCAGCTGAACGTGGGCGGACGCAGGCGAGTGGCCGCGGCCCCGGGAGGGAGGCGGGGGGGGGCGGGCCGCGGCTCCTGCGTCCTTCACCCACCGCCTCCTCCTCCTCCTCTCTCCGCCCGCAGGTTCTGCACCTCCCGCCAAACACTCGCCTGGGTGCCGGACTCCTTCTTCTCCAGGTGCCCGGAGGTGGAAGGGAGGGGCGGGCGGGCGGGGCTCTCCCCCCGCCTGCCCTGCCCGCGATCCTCACCTCCTCTCTCGCCCGCAGCCTGCTCAGCGGCCGTATCTCCTCGCTGCGGGACGAGACCGGCGCCGTGAGTGAGCCCCCCTCCCCGCTGCTAGGGGCGACCGGCGCCTGCCCGCGCCCGCAGACTAGCCGCGCCCTTCCCTTCCCTTCCTCCAGATCTTCATCGACCGGGACCCCGACCTCTTCGCCCCCATCCTCAACTTCCTCCGCTGCAAAGAGCTGGACCTCAGGTAGGCACCCGGCTACTTCGGGAGGGGGCGTGGGCGCAGGGACCGCCGCCGCCGCCTCACCGTTTCTCCGCCTTTTCTGCTCCACAGGGGGAGCGACGTCTCGCTGCTGCTGCACGAAGCCCAATTCTACGGGATCACGCCTCTCAGTACGGGGTGGGGCTGGGGCTCTGGTACAGCTATCCTGGCCCCCCAAATGCGAGTCTGTGGACCACCCCCCCTCCAGGACTCACCTGGCCTCTCTGCCTTGCTCTTTCCCGCAGTTCGCCGCCTGCAGTTGCAAAAGGAACTGGAGCGGTCCTCTTGCGGGAGCGTCTCCTTCGAAGGCTATCTGCCCCCCCCTTCTGGTAGGGCTTGGGCCACTGGAGTCATGGGCTGCGGCTGTCTCCCTGTGGTCCAGCCAGCTCTCGCTCTCCTTTTCCTTGCAGTGCTTCCTGCCAAGCGGTGGAACCGTCACAGCATCACGGGGGGGCAGTTGACTGCCCGGACAGGCAACCCCCTGGTGCACCGGAGCAATACCATGCCCCCCAGCCTTGGCTTAGGGCTTCTTGGGAGAGTGGAGGAGAGGAGCACAGCAGCCGGTGGGTGTCAGGAAGGGAAGGGCGGAGGCAGACCTGGGAAGTGCAAGTGCTTAAGGCACGGAGGGAAACTCTAGATTTTGGAAACCAGCTGCTACACTTCTGCATTGCACCTTCCCTCTAGGAGCCACAACTGATCCAGGCATGGTTCGTCTTATCTGTGGCCATCATAACTGGGTCGCACTGGCTTACGCTCACTTCCTTATTTGCTACAGGTAAGTGCGGGGGGCACAGCTGACTCCTCAGCATGGGGGGGGTGAATGGGAAGAGACTGGGCTCCCTCTGCTTCCTGACTAATCTCTCACCCTGTAGGGTAAAGGAGGCCTCTGGCTGGCAGCTGGCTTTCTGTAGCCCCCGGCTGGACTGGGTCATCGAGCATGTGGCATTAAATGCCCGGGTGCTTGGTGGGTCCCTGGGTGACAGCGACAAAATGGTGGCTGCTGCCTCCTGCAGCGAAATCCTTCTATGGGCCCTTCAGCCTGACGGGAGCGGCACTCAGATTGGTGAGAAAACTACCCCCACATGCACCTTTAGTGATCTAAAATGCCTCTCGGATGAGGGGAGGCCAACTAGATTTCCTGGATGCTGGCCTTGCTTGGGCTAAGGTAAAAGTTTGTCCTCCTGGGTAGTGGGATCAGACTGAGGGAGGTTGATAGGTAGCTGCCAGGAACCTCCCCCTGTGTGAATGTCTCAGACCTGTTCCCAAAGCCCAGTTGGCTCTGGTTGGTGAGTCTTGCGCTCCCAGACCGCTGAGGAGGGCTTTTGAAGACGAGGAGGAGAACCTGTAGATGGGGAGCTGCTGTCCTGAGTTGGACAGGGAGGGGCAGGCCCTCCAGTTGGCCTCCTGACTCACCAGGGAGCTGCTTGTGGGCTCTTTGGGGGCAGCCACGGGCCCAATCCTGCAGCCTCTCCTGCTCTACTCCCAGTCGCTTTTTTTGTTCTGTAGGAGTGTTCTGTTTAGGGGTCCCCCTAGAAGCTCTCTTCTTTGTTGGCAGCCAGCTTATTGCTACCAGCCACACGGGGAAGATTGGCGTCTGGAACGCAGTCACCAAACACTGGCAGGTAATAAAGCAGATCAGCTTGGAGGAAGACGGGGGAGGAGGAGGATTCCCAGTAGAGTTGGGGAGGTGGCCTTTTCCAAGGAGTTGTATAATAGCTGCAGCTTTGGGATTAATTAAATACAGCTTGGAATGGGGTGGGGGGTGGGAGCGCGGCTGCTGTTGAGATCTTTTAGTCTGACCTGTGGCAGCTAACCTGTACTTGACGATTGTCCCCCCTTTTGAAGATGGTGACAAAAGTTGCTTGACGCCACTTCTCTGATTCTTAAATCAGCTCTTCAGGATGGTCCAAACATCATGGGTTGGTGATTGAATTCCCGAAACTTATAGTTTTGGGGGACTTCAATCTACCATCTCTGGGAGGATCATCTAAGTTGGCTCGGGAGTTCATGGCTTCCATGACGGCCATGGACCTGACGCAAGTAATTTCAGGACCGACTCATGAGGGAGGCCACACCCTTGACCTAGTTTTCTTATCTGGACGGTGGTTAGATGATCTTGGTGGGGGCTCTCCAATTATTATGCCCCTGTCATGGACCGATCATCATCTCCTGCGGCTGGTCTTCCGTTTTGCTACCCCCCGCCGTGGGTGTGTGGAACCAGTTAGATGGTACCGCCCCAGACGCTTAATGGATCCCGAGAGGTTCCAGGCAGCACTGGGGTCCCCA
The DNA here is from genome assembly GCF_947247035.1 of Vipera ursinii. NCBI lineage: Eukaryota > Metazoa > Chordata > Lepidosauria > Squamata > Viperidae > Vipera > Vipera ursinii. The sequence goes on from NC_139523.1 coordinate 25,568,932, forward strand.
CCTGCCTCCCCCACTCACAGCTCGGCAGATGCCTTAGTGGAAGCCTGGGAAAGGGCGGCCACTGAGGCTCTTGACCGAGTTGTACCCTTGCGGCCCCTGACCCGATGCAGATCCCATCGAGCTCCATGGTTCTCCGCAGAGCTCCGGGAGATGAAGCGTCGGAGACGGGGCCTAGAGAGCGGTTGGAGGTCCAGCCGATCTGAATCCGACCGATTGCGACTAAGAACCTACATTAGGTCTTATCTCGCTGCGATAAGGGTGGCGAGGTCTAATCACTTCGCTACCCTTATAGCGTCCGCAGATAATCGCCCGGCCGCTCTGTTTAGGGTGACTCGCTCCCTCCTTAATCAGGAGGTGAGGGAGGAACCCTTGCAGGGTCGTGCCGAAGAGTTTAACAATTATCTGTTGGACAAAATCGCTCGGATTCGGACCGGTCTGGACTCTGACTGGGCAGAGTCTGGCGATCAGGACACGGGCGGTCTTGTCGATATCACCTGGGAGGAGTTTGATTCTGTGACTCCGGAGGAAGTGGACAGGATTATGGGGAGACTGAGCTCCACCACATGTTTATTGGACCCGTGCCCTTCCTGGCTGGTTTATGCAGCCCGGGAGAGGACACGCAGCTGGTTCCAAGCAGTTATATCAGCTTCTTTGAGTGAGGGTAGCTTCCCTGCCGTCTTGAAAGAGGCGGTGGTGAGGCCTCTCCTCAAGAAGCCTGCCTTGGACCCAGCTGTATTGAACAACTTTCGTCCGGTCTCCAACCTTCGCTTTCTTGCGAAGGTTGTTGAGTGTGGTGGCGCATCAGCTCCCTTTGGTCCTGGATGAAGCGGATTATCTAGACCCGTACCAATCGGGTTTCAGGCCCGGGCACAGCACGGAGACGGCATTGGTCGCGCTGGTGAATGATCTCTGGAAGGCTCGGGACAGGGGTAATTCCTCTGTTCTAGTCCTATTAGACCTCTCAGCGGCTTTCGATACCATCGACCATGGTATCCTACTGCGGCGTCTCAGGGGAGTGGGAGGCACGGTCTTACAGTGGTTCTCCTCCTATCTCCTGGGACGCTCGCAGTCGGTGTTGACAGGAGGGCAGAGGTCGACCGCGAGGTCTCTCGTTTGTGGAGTTCCTCAGGGGTCGGTCCTCTCGCCTCTCCTGTTCAACATCTACATGAAACCGCTGGGTGAGATCATTCGTGGCTTTGGAGTTGGGTATCATCAGTATGCTGATGATACCCAGCTTTTTCTTTCGACCCCAAACCACCCCAGTGATGCCCTCAACGTGATGTCCCGTTGCCTGGAGGCAGTTCGGGTCTGGATGGGGAGGAACAGACTTCAACTCAACCCCGACAAGACCGAGTGGCTTTGCATACCTTCATCCCGGGTCTATTCGGATATTCCATCTCTTTCTATGGGGGGTGAATTATTACCCCCCGTAGATAGGGCTCGCAACTTGGGAGTCCTCCTAGATTCACGGCTCACCTTGGAAGATCACATGGTGGCTGTGACTAGGGGGGCTTTCGCCCAGGTTCGCCTGGTGCGCCAGTTGCGGCCCTATCTAAGCCGGGATGATTTATGCACGGTCACTCATGCGCTCGTGACCTCTCGTCTGGACTACTGCAACGCTCTCTACATGGGGCTTCCCTTGAGGACCACCCAGAGGCTCCAACTGGTACAGAATGCAGCCGCGAGAGTTGTGTTGGGAGTCTCCCGATACTCCCACGTTACACCTCTGCTCCGTGAGCTGCATTGGTTGCCAGTTGTCTTCCGGGTGAGATTCAAGGTACTAGTAATGGTGTTTAAAGCCCTACATGGCAGGGGTCCGGAGTACCTTAGGGAACACCTGCTGCCGGCATCAACTTCCCTCCGCCCTGTGCGTTCCCACAGAGAGGGCCTCCTCAGGGTGCCACCGGTCAGAGAATGTAGATTGGTGGCCCCCAGGGGGAGATCTTTCTCTGTGGGCGCCCCAGAATTATGGAACCAGCTACCAGTTGAGCTCCGGACGGCGCCCGATCTCAGCTCCTTCCGCCGTGACCTAAAAACATACTTGTTCGAACAAGCCGGCCTGGCCTGAGGGGGGATTGGGGGGGGGGGTTATTATTATTTTATTGGGGTTATTTATTATGTATTAATTGTTCTTTTAACGGGCATGTATTTAATTACTTTTAACTTTTGTAATTTTGTATTTTATTCTTGCCCTGTACACCGCCCTGAGTCCTTCGGGAGAAGGGCGGTATAGAAATATTAATAAATTAAATTAAATTAAATAACAAAGTTTTAAATAGGTCTTCTAACAGTTCCTGTAGCACTCTGGAACGTAATTCATCTGGCGGTGAAGGTTTAAGCTTGTTCACTCTCCATGGGTGTTCTCTGACCGCATTTAATCCGAGTCGCTGGGTGGAATATGTCCCAAGGAGGAGATTTGGTCCCAGTTGGGGCTGGTTGGCTCTGCCTTTTCTTAGTAGGGCATTTTGTCCTGTTTGTGGAGCAGCTTGAGCATTAGCGCATTAGTGAGCAGCCCCTTTCATTTAAAACATTTGTGAAAAGTCTTTGGTTCCTTGAAGTTTTCCTGTTAATGTCAGCTGATGGAGTTTCTCAATGCAAGATCCGCTTTAATTCTGGTAGCAGGTCATTTTCCAGTTCTTGGAGGCTGTGACCTCCGCTCCCTGATGACCCCTGTCTCACCAGCTGCTCCGCTTCCACAGACTCAAGATGTGGTTCCCATCAACAGCCATGATGTCGCGGGCTCTTTCCTGCTCCTGGGCTGCCACAATGGCTCCATCCATTATGTTGGTGCGTCCCAGCCAGCCTTCCCAGCAGGGCTACTGTGGCTCTCTCTCGCCAACTGCCCTTCTCACCTGCCAGCTGCTTCCCACAGATGTTCAGAAGTTCCCCCTGCGCATGAAGGACAATGACCTCCTGGTGACTGAACTGTACCGTGACCCTGCGGAGGATGCGATCACTGCCCTCAGCGTCCACCTCACTCCCAAGAGCAGTAAGGGACTCACCCTGGGGGGAATTAGTAAGCAGAATCGGGCACAGGAGCCTGCCTTGCCTGCCCCGCCTTTCCCAGACCCCGGCTAGGCTTTGCCTCCCTTCCTGGGCTGCAGCAGGTTTGTTTGCCTCCAGCCCTCTGCTCCCGTGTGCAGGCCACAGCGGAAACTGGATTGAAATTGCCTACGGCACCAGTTCAGGGATGGTGCGAGTGATTGTCCAGCACCCAGAGACGGTGGGCTCGGGGCCCCAGCTCTTCCAGACCTTTGCTGCTCATCGTAGCCCTGTCACCAAGGTGATGCTCTCTGAGAAGCACCTTATCTCAGGTAGTGGCTTTGAGAAGGAGGGGCAGACGGATGAGGCCAGCCAAGGGTCCTATCCCTCCCTCCTTCATTTTTTCTGCCTACCCCTAGTCTGTGCTGATAGCCACATACGGACGTGGACAGTGACTCGATTCCGTGGGATGATTTCTACACAACCAGGCTCCACCCCGTTGGCTTCCTTCAAGATTCTGGCCCTGGACTCGGTGGATGGGCAGGGGGGCTGCAGTGCAGGCACAGATATTGGTAAGGACATCTGGGGTCCAAGGGTGGGGCTTGCGGCATCTGGGCCCAGGGGCCCCACCCCTTGTTCCTCTCTCCCATCCAGGGCCTTTTGGCGAGCGCGATGACCAACAGGTGTTCCTCCAGAAGGTGGTTCCAGATGCCAGCAAGCTGTATGTGCGCCTCTCCTCTACGGGCAAGAGGTGTGTCTGCAGGGGGCCAGGCCGGCCCAGCTCCAGTGACCAAAGCGTGAGGCCGCTGGCCGGTCTCCTTGAACTAGCCCTGCTCTTGCCCTTTGGCAAGCCAGAGGTGGTCAGTAGCACATCCAGCTTCACGGGTGGGGCTGCTGGTTTGTGCTCGGCTATTTTCATCCCACTGGTGCCTCTCTCTTCCCTGCAGGATAGGCCAGGTGTGCTCGGTTGATGGCTCGTCCATCACGGCCTTCCTGGTCCAGGAGTGTGAGGGCTGCAGCCGCATCGGCTCCCGCTCCCGCCGTTACCTCTTGACCGGCCACAGCAATGGCAGCCTCCAGATGTGGGACCTCACCACCGCGATGGAGATGGGGGACCACCCCCCAGGTGCAAGGGCTGGGCTTGGCAGGGGAGGTGGTGAGGGTAGCCTGGGTGGGGCAGCCAGGGGCTCTGGTGGGCATAGGCAGACTCCACACTGCCCTCTGCTGTTCACTGTGTTGTTTCTGAGTCTTGGGTAAGCTCTGAGCACATCCTGTCTCTGCGCTGGGCTTTGGGTTGTCTTTCCGTATCTGCCCTCTGGGCAGACTCCAATCTCTGCTACTGCCCTTCCTCCTCCTCCTCCTCCTCCCATCCTGCAGATTGTGGTGGTCTCTCAGAAGAAGAGCTGCTGGCTGAGTTGGGGCAATGTGACCTGGCCCTTACCCACACCTTGGAAACGAGTCCTAAGGGGTCTTTCACTCTCTCCAGTACTTCTGGCATCAGGTACAGATGTGTGTGTGTGCCTGCGCAGCTGACGGGGCAGGCAATCGAAAGGGAACCCACCAGGCTCTCCTCTCAGAGAGCAACTCCAGATGTACAAGTCTGCAAGGAAGAGGACTGACTTAACTGAATCCCCAGCTTAGTCTGTTGCTCAATGGGATCAAGCTCTTCTCTTCCCCTAGATGGCATGTAATGAGGTTGTGGTTCTCTTAGCTGCCCCCAGAATCGAGACATCAATGGGGACTGTGAGAAGCCAGCGAAAGCTTCCCCAGCCAGGTTGGACTTCCAGCGAGGAGACCACCGCCGACAACAACTGGGCGGGAACTTCTTGGACCGATCTGCCGAGGGCCAGTGTGTCAGCCACTCTCAGTGTGGGCTCTCTACTAGCCTTCCGAGCCAAAGATCACGCACACTCCATCCTGTTCCCCTGGAGCCCACCCTCCCCCTAGCCCCACCCAGAGTGCCACTCAGTGAAACCTCTTTCTGACCTCTTGCTGTTCTTGGGGAGCAAGAGAGCCACCGGTGATTCCTGCTGCTGCTGCATCCCCCCTCTTGCAACTCCCATGGCCTGGAGCTCAGTGGAGTGGAGCCTTCTGCAGAGCTGCCCATCCTGCCTCCTTCAGGGCTCCTCACCCGGAACTGTCCCAAGCCCTTTCCAAGCCTCTCGGGGCCTTAATCCTCTGGCAAGGTCGTTTTTTCTCCGATTGTGTTGGGTAGTAACATGTGGTCTCTGCAAGGTCGCCCCCTCCCTCCTGCTTGTGAAAACCAAAGATATTTATGAGTAATAGCCACACACACCCTTCAACAACCTTAGCTGATTTCCCTTCCCTTCCTCTGGTAGATAAGCAGCAATAAATACACCTGGAAAGATGTACTCGCAATCTCTGGAGTCTTACTGAGATTTGCTGGAGGGAAAACCTTTCCAGCACCTTGTAGGTCGAGGTCAAAGGAGCCCAACTATCCAAGTTCTGGTTTGGGCCAAGCAGATCGGGGAGCAGGGGGGGTGAGAGGCAGCAGCTCTGGAGGGCAGAGCCAGGGACAGCAGATGGCACTCTCCCAGAAGGACAGCCCGTCTGGCACTCGAAGGCAGTCGTCGTGTTTCTTCGCAGTCTTTCCAGGCTAAGCACACCCAGCGCCTCCCTTATCCTATGGATCGCTCACCTCCGGACCTCCCTCAGTTATTGGTGTCCTTTCTAAAATCCAATGCCCAGAACTGGGCACACATATTCTAAATGACCAACACAGACTAAGGCTGACTCGATCCTCTGCCTCGGTCAGTGCAGTCCAGCCTGCCACTATTTGTCGATTTATTCCAGTTTTTCTGGAACTCTTGGCTCATGTGACCCATTAAGACACCCGGATCCTTTCATGTGCTTCTATCAATATGGTTTAGCCCTTCCTCTCCTTAAGCCTTTGATTTTTCCTATCCAAATGTAGGGTTTTGCATTTGTCTTAGCTGAATATTCCAGCTTGTTGAGATCCACCTGCGTCTTGGTACCCCTTTTAAGGTGCTTGCTCCATGTTTTATCCCAGATTCAATGATTGTACTTTCTAGTCCCTCATCCAAGTCATTTATAAATATGTTGAACAGTATTAGGCTTAAAATGGAAGTTGGAGCCCTTGGTGTGCACTTGTTGCGTCAGCCAGCTCAATCAGTTCTGATTTATTTTATTTATTTATTTATTTTATTGGATTTATATACCGCCCTTTCCCGAAGGACTCAGGGCGGTTTACAGGGTACTTAAAACAGTGATACAAAAATGAAAAACAATTAAAAACAATTACATTTAATCCCTGAGAATAAAACCCCAATTAAAAACTAAAAACTCTCAGCCTGGGCCGGGGAGCTCGAAGAGCCAGGTCTTCAGGTCCCGGCAAAATGAACGAAGGTCGGGGGCAGTCCTAAGTTCCACGGGTAGCTGATGGATATTGTCTGATGGATTTAGTGTAATCCAGCCCATATTTTTTGCCTTCTGTCCTTGAACTACATGAGAAAGGTCTGAATGCTTGGATTACATCAAGATGTGCCACCTTGTTTTGAACTCAACTGGTCACTCCAGCAAAAATAGCAATCAGGTTCCCTTGGCATGATTTAATCTTGGTAGACTCTGGCTCCTGCCCAGCCACACACTCATTCAGAATATTCGGAAATCCATTAATATTAATATTTGGAAATCCATTAATATAAGCCATATCCCCCAAATAAGCCCTAGTTTTGGGGCAAGGCACACCTAAAAATCAATCTAGGGTGGGGGTGGGGTGTGTGGATCTGCCCCACATGCCCCGCACCGACTTACCTTGCAGCCAGGCCTCTCCTCACCAACCCACTGCTTCTGCAGCCAGGCCTGCATGTCGCAGTCAGAGGCCTTTCCAAGAAGGCCACTAGCCGCAAATCGAGCTATGGATTCAATCCATAGCCCGGTTCTGCAAGAGATCTGCAGCTGAGGACGGATCTATGGATTGAATCCATAGCTTGGTACTCGTCTGCAGAGGCCTTCCGGAAAGGCTTGACTGCAAAATGCAGGCTGGAACACAGCTGCAGCACGAAGCTGCTTCTTTGGCCCAAGAAGATGTGGGCCAGCTGGGTGGGGTTGTTGGTGCCGGAGGGGAGTAAGAAATCCCCCAAAAGTAAGACCTGGTGCCTCTTTTGGAGGCAAAAAAAATAAGTTCCAGTCTTATTTCTGGGGAAACATGGATAGTGACTGAGGGCTTCTTTTCTCCCCCTTTCTGAAACTAGGGAGCAGCCTTAGCCTTTTTCCAGGCTATGCCTGTTGTCCATGGTTTCTGAAAGATCCCAGAAAGATCTCCGAGGTGATGACCTTCAAGACTCTCAGATGCAGCTCATCTGGGCCTGCAGGCTTCCAGCTCCTCACGATAGGCTGGTGCTCCATAATTATGCCTTTCATTAGCCCGAGTTTAGTCACCTTCTCCTTTGAGGTCCATCTGAATGCAGTTCATCTTGTGAGAGAAGACCGCAAGGTAGATGGTGAGGGACATTGCCCTCTCCCTGACCCATCACTTGTTCTTGTCTTGGCAGCCTTTTCCTACAGTAGACCCATTCTTGCCCTTTTCCAGTTAGATTTGCCTGCTTTGGGATGCTTCCGCACAGCTGTAGTAATGCACTTACTCTGGTCCCAGAGACAGGAGGCAATATCTGGTCTGCTGGTAGAAAAACGCTGCTCTCAACAACCTCTGGAAAGAGCCGAGTATTGACGTTGTGGTCCCAGAGGGTGATGTGGAATCTGAAAAATATGCCAGGTACTTTTTACATTCTAGTCATAGGACGATCACCCTCTCAAGATCCTCTGGATCACCCTTGTTCAAATCTGACCGCCTGAAGAAGTCGGTCCCAGGGAAGGGCATGGCTGGAGCATGCCACACAGCTTTCATTTAGTGCTGATGGGAAGGAAAACTTTGGGCAAACCTGTGGCTGGCCTTCGTGAGTTGGGCTTTCCCCCATCCAAACAGCTGCAAGAATGGCCACACAGGGGCTCAAGCAAATGACATAGGAGCTCTGCAAAGAGAAAAGGGCCTCCTGGAAACGGCCCCAGAGGTGAGGGAAATGTCAAAAGTGAGTGGGGTGGCAGAGAGCGGAGCTGTTAAGGTTGTTGGGAATGACACTTGTCCCTGAGCTGTTACGTGAGGGTGTTAGTTGTAGAGCTGCAGAAAGAACTGGGAGAATGGTGGCTTTTTGCAAGTTGCAGAGGCCAACAGTTACTGTCAAGGCGGAAGGGCGTTCATGAGTGAACCCTCAAGAGGTTAGCACTGATAATTTGTAATAAAGATGTATAAGTTATGCAATCTGCCTTCTTCCCTGGAAGACTGGGAACATACACAAAAGGTTTTTCCCCCTGAGTGGGAATAGAGGAATCCATGTTAGATCTGCTTATGCTGGGAAGAATAATCTTTTTTGAAAAAAGAATGGCGTGGTATGCCCTGCCTTGAGTTCTTTCAGATGCAGATGTTCTGGTGGGCGTTGCATGTAACTGCTTCTCAAAAAGAGGTCTTAGTATAGGCCAGGTGGAGAATAAAGCATCAGGACCTGGCTGGGAGATGATTGTCTTGGTCAGGTGGCAGCACAGCCCCTGGGCAAAATGGAGGGCTAAGCAGACAAGGGGCAGCGGTCTGAGGGCGGGCAGCCTGGCCTGCATGGAGGCTGTTGGGCTGAAAGCAGAAGGGGGCATCTGGAGCAGGTCCTCTCTTCCAAGCTGGGGGAAAGGCAGGGGTCACTCATTCAGCCACAGCACATGGCCTCAAATCGCTCTGGGAAGCTCAGTGGTCACCATCAGGAGCCAGCATCCCTGGCTTTCCTAGCAAGAAGTCCATCATAAAGGTCAGGTGGGTTGAGGGTCCGTGTCCCTGGGGAGGCTCCTACGTTTGCAGCTGGAGAGAGGCAGGAGGCAGGAGGGGACTCCAGCCCTTGGAAGGCCTTCTGAAGAGAGTTGCGGGGGCTGTTGCCTTGAGGGAAGGGCCATCCAAGGAGGGTTTGGAGCTTCCCTTTAGGGTCCCAATCCAGTTGCCAGTCTGGGCTGAGCAGGATAGATGCCTCTGCAAGAGAGGCCTGGGGGGTGGGGTGGGGACGGCTTCTCTCTCTGTAGAAAGGAGCAAGGGACTTGCAGATGCCTCCAACCCTCTTCCCCCCATCTGGAAGTTTCAGAAGAGTTCCCATGTCCAGCTTAGTCCCCACCCCTCAGGGTCTGGCAGTTGTTCTGCGCCCCCCCCCCACCCTCTCCACCCCTGGCTAGGTTTTTCCAGATGATGTCATGCAAAGCTGCGTTGGAAGGAGGAGAGCGGTGCTGCTCCTTTCCCCACCGCCCACAGGCCGCTTCCTCCCTGGGGAGGCCACCAGGAAGCCCCACCTCCTCTTGCTGTATTTGACTGCTTTCCACACTCAAATGTTTGGATGGGTGGGGGAGACATTTACTTTGCCCTCCCTTGAAACTTCCATAAATCCCAAGACAGCTCTGTTGCTGCTCCGGGTCCCCCCTTTTCCCCTTTGATCAAGTGTCCCCCATTTTTCTGGAATGAGCATTCCCAGGTCCTCTTGATGTCTGAGAAGGCAGCAAGCAGACGGGGGGGGGGAACAGGGGGGGATGGAGAATTGGCTTAGAGTACAAGACAAACTCATTATGACCAGCCGGTGGGTGTCCAGCTGGCACAGATGTTTGCCCTGTTCCCAAATGGTGCCTGCTGGGAGATTTGCAAAGGGGGGATCTTTCTTCTAGGAACAGCTATTGGAGAAGAAAGATTTTGCATGTCAGACATCCAAGACAAAGCAGCCCTGTGTCTGTCAACAGCTGGGGAGAGGAAATGGGGGGAGGGCTTTGCACTTAGAAACCAGTTTCAAATCTTGCACTTCCAGGCTGAAAAAGAGTTGGCAGAAATGGGACAGAGAGACAGGGGGGCTGCAGGCTTCACCCTTCAGACAGGAGGGGAGGGGAATGGAGGGAAATACGGGACGGGCAGGGCATCCTCTTCGGAAGAGCCAGGAGTGCTCCAGTCAGATTGGGCAGAAAGCAGCTGCTGAGGGGGGGTGCCCTGGTGGTGGGGGCGTCAGCGGGGGAGACACAGCAGTTGGAAGCAGCGTGAACCAGCCCAAGCAGAGTGAGGGCCCTACGAGCAAGCCGCAGTGGAGGAGAGTGGGTGGCTTTCATGGGAGAGCACATCTACTGAGGCATCTGCTGCAGATGTTTGCAGAGAGGAACAACTTGAGGGACTTCAGCAGAGTCAACTTGTCTGCTGGCACCTCATGCTGTGTGTGCTGGAGGGGGCAGGGAGGCCATTCTGCACTGGGGGGGCAAAGGAAGGACGCTCGTTCCTCCAGGCTTGTGGAGAGCAGCTAAGAGTTAACCCTGTTCCTGGCGGCCGTGCTCCCTTGTAAACATTGTTGTTGGCTTGCAGCCCACCCACCCCAAGCTTGCTGCTTCCAATTAGCGGGTGGGTCTGTGTGCTCTCCATGGTGGGCGCATAGCCCTCCCTGCCTGCAGCCTGTCTGGAGCTGTGGCTCCCTGATCAGCTTGGGGCCATGGGCTTCATCCACCATCTCCTGCTGGCGGTGCTGCTGCTGGTGGTTGGCTTCTCCCCCCTGCCTGGGGAGGGTCAGCAGATCAAGGTCCTCTTCACCCCCACCATCTGCCACAGGCATTGCAGCAACGGGCGCTGCATTAACCGATGTGAGCAGGGCAACGCTACCACTCTGTACAGCGGGGAGAACGCCAGGGCAGTGGAAGGGGCTTCTGGATTCCGAGTCTGTGAGTACCGGGGGGGGGTGGTGACAGTCCCAGCCATTGGCTTCTGGGTTGAGATGATGGGCCCCTGATAAGAGACCTGCCCACACTAGTCAAAGGGGGGAGGGGAGGGAGGGCAGGGGGGCAAGCAGACATCCCATATCCTGGGTTGGGGGAATGGAATGCCCTGACTCCCTTCAGTGTGCAAACCCCCCCCCCCTGTGCACACCCTCCTTCCATTTTGCTGCTTGGTCAGGTGCCCTCTGGGGGTGTCTTGCCTTACTTTCAGCCTCAGCCACTGCTTGGCAGGTGCCTGGTCCTCTGCGCCCCTCCTGTTTCCCAGGCAAGGTTCTGCCCAGAGATCAGCAGCTAGCGGCCCTGACCACAGAGCTTCCCCTGGATGGGAATCTTCTGTACCCCTGCCCGGGCCAGGCTCTTGGCTCTGCTTGGTCGTGACTTTGCCGGGCAGACGCAGGAGGTGACTGAGAGCCTTGCCCCTGGGTAACGGGAGGAGGCAAGGAAGGAGCAGGCCATTCTCGCAATCTGGAAGCAGGTAGCTGCCTGCTAGGTGGGCTGGCCTTCCTCTCCTCGCAGGGGCGTGCTGGGGGAGTTGGGGAAATCTGGGACAGAGGCACGGAACTGTCTGCTGGGCTACCTCTTTTCGGTCCCCACCTGACTGTGTCCCCATTCTCCCACGAGCTCTTTCTCCAGCGGCTCGATCCCACACCAAGGTCCTACTGGAGCCTTTTTAGGATCCGGAGCTGGAAAATGAAAGCATAAACAAGAGGCTGGCATTGTGCCACCACCAGATGGGACCAGCTGCCTTGGGCTGGGTGCCAGTCTGCCTTGGCTCCAGTCCTGCCAAAGTTGCGGAGAAGGAGCGAGGCAGTGACTGCCTTGGACCAAGAAAGGACTCTGGGCCCCAAGTACTTGTCCGGCCCACTACTTGCCCCCAGCGAGCCTCGAGCCTCGGTTCCCCTCAGAAAGGCAATGGCCTCTAGCTTGAGATCATGTGTGGGGGCGTTGGGGGGGAGGGAGGGAGGGAGGGAGGGGGTTGTTTTCAGTCTCCTCCCTTCCAGTTGTTGTGCAGTTTGTTCCACTTGATGCTACCCAGGCCTGGTGTGGGTGGGAGCACAGCAGGGAGGGGCTTGGCCAGTGGTCCAGGGTCATGCACCACTTACTGCTTGCTGCAGCAGCTGCTCCACACATGGGGGTGAGGTAGCCTTTGGCATCCCCCTCCCCAGGTGGAGAAGATGCCTACCTGAAAAGAGAGGAAGAAGGTTCAAGTGTGGCAGAGTGATCTGGGCCGGACGTCCCTTCCTGCCCCCTCAGCTTGCTCTTCCTGCAGAGCTGCCAGTTGCTCTTGTTTCATGGCATCAGATCTGTCCCTCCTCTGGCCACTCTTTCCCTGGAAGGATTCTGACCTGGGGGGCTTCGGCAGGCAGGAGGGGCTCACGTCCCTGTCCAGGCAGCCCCAGAGGAAAGGATCTGTGACCTGCTGCTTCTTTCCCTGTGGATCGCCATGGGGAGGCAGAAAAAGCCCAAAGGCCCTCTGCCAGGGCCCTGGAGCTCAGTCCCTCAGCCATCACGGCCAGGTCTCTGCTAACCTCCTGCTGGAGAGCCGTGCAAATATCCCGCCAATAAATCAAAAGGGCTGAAATCCATCGGTCTCAGCAAAGGTTGTCTCGAGGACAGAATGCCTTTCCAGGCTGCTTGTTCAGAGTAAGGGCAGCCAAGGGAAGGGATCAGGAATAGCCGAGTTCTCCCCCTCCTTGCATTACCTTTCTCTCCCTGGACAGAACAACGGAATAACAACAAACAGAATAAGAGAATTGGAAGAGATCTTGGAGGTTTTCTAATCTAATCCAACCCCCTGCTCAAGACATTCCAAGACAAATGGCCGTCCAGCCTCTTCTTAGAAGCCTCCAATGATGGAGCACCCACAACTTCTGGAGGCAGATTGTTCCACTGGTTAATTGTTCTCACTATCAGGAAATTCCTCCTTAGTTCTAGGTTGCTTCTCTCCTTGATTAGTTTCCATCCGTTGCTTCTTGTCCTGCCTGCAAGTGCTTTGGAGCAGGGGTCCCAACCGCCCAGTCTGTGGACCAGTACTGGTCCGCAAGCAACCGGGCCACACAAACAAGCAAAGCCCTGTCTGTGGGATACAGGCAGCACACAAAGCCACGCCCATCCGGTCCACGGAAAAACCTCTCGCTACGTAACCGGTCCCTGGCGCCCAAAAGGTTGGGGACCTCTGCCTCGGAGAATGGGTCCATTTCCCCTTCCCCCTTCTTTGTGACGTTTGTGGACTCTGCTTCCCCTGTGCTCATTCTCCTTGGGAAGAAAAGGTTCAGTTGAGGGGGTAATAGGGTCAGACTGGGAAGTGGTGGGGGTGAAAAACAAAGGCAGGCTGCCTGCTGTTGCAGTCCCTGGCCTGCATTTCCACTGAGAAGCCAGTGAGCTTGGGTGAGCTGAGCTTCTGCCTCTGCTCCCACTCATATGTTCTCTCTGTCCCACAGTCCTGTGTCCCCTCATCTGCCAAAATGGGGGAGTCTGTCTCAAGAAGGACAAATGCCTCTGCCCCCCCAATTGGACCGGCAAGTTCTGCCACATCCCGGCCTTTCCTCACCCCAGCCAGGGACAAGGTCCTGCTCACCCTGGAACTGAGTGGGAGCCAGAGATCAGACGGCAGCAGTCTGTGCACACCCTCCCAATCACCAACCACCAATACGAGCGAGATGGTAAGGAAGCCTGGAGGGCAGGGAGAGCAAGTGAGAATCAGACTGTGAAGGTACCAAGAAGAGACAGAAATGGCTGTGAAAGTTTGCTTGTGTGCAAATGTTCCAGGTGAAGGCACAAAAGCAGGGCCATCCCCCTGCCCATGGCTGTATGGAGCAAGGTGCATCACTGCCAGGGCAGTTAAGAGCTGGACCCCCTCAGTTGAAGGAGCAGAGGGATCTAGGAGAAGAAACGGGGGGCCCCTCCTCAGACTCTCCCCTCAGGACCTGCATGTCAGGGTCGCCTCTACAAAGAGCCTCTTCTGCAGTGGCAGCCACCCCGAGGAGCATCATCCCCATCCCACCCTGGACTTTAGGCAGCCTCCGCCCCTCCTGACCTTTAGGGAGGCTCTGAAGCCATGGCTCTGCCACTGGGGCTGTGGGCCCAACAAAAGTGGGCCCAGCTTGCAAAGGCTGCACTGAGCTGAGATAGGATGCATTTTGATTTCCCTCTTATGGACAGCTTTATATTAGTTTTTCACTTATTTTTCTTGGATTTTTTTTACATGTTGTGAGCTTACTAGAGTCTCTTAGGTGAGATGAGCAGCCATATAAATCCAATAAATCATAATAATACTGTCACAGCAACAACTTCCTGGGCCCTGGGCAGGAGAGGCAGGTCAAGCTAACCAGAGAACCTGCAGACTGGGGGGGGCCTCAGGGCCAGGAGAGGGCCTTGCCCAGGGTGCAGGCAGGGGGGCCTTTCCTGGTGGCCAGGGCTAAGCTCGTTCTGGGCAGCAGAGAGGACTGGCGGATTTGGGCCCCCACCGGCGTCTCCTCCTGCCAGGCATGGCGTCGCTGGTGAATGTGCACGTGGAGCACCCGCCGGAGGCATCGGTCACCATCCACCAGGTGGAGCGAGTCAGCGAGGAGCTGCTACCCAGCGACCCCAATGCCCTCCCGTCCTCCCGCCAAGCCCTCTCCGGTGTGTTGGCTCAGAGCAGCCGCCGGGATCCCCAAGGCGGGTACGGTGAAACCTCCGGCTTCGGCTACTGCTTCCAGCGGCTGCATGGCGAAGAGGTAGGCTGGGGCGGCTGTCGAACAAGCCTGCTCGGGCGCCGGGCCCGCTGAAAAGCCTTCCGGGGAAACGGGGGCTGCGCTCTGGCCAGGACTTGCGGAGGCGACTGTTTTCGGCTGTTACCGGAGCGGCCGCGACCGGGCGATGGCCCGGGTCAAGCCTGCCTTGGTCAGATGTCCGCGTCTTCCCTTGCCAAGCGCGTCGTTCTTCCCCTTCCGCGCCCACAGAGAGAGGCAAGTTGCTCAGAGACGCCGGAGGCTTCTGTCTGCCCTTCCAGCGAGGGAGGAGGGAGCGGCGGGGAAGAGCAGAGGGCGGGAGGAGGCAGGCAAGGAAGGCTTCCGCAGGTGCCCCACATTTCAGCTTCTCTTTGCTGAATTCCCCGACCAGCTGCACCACACGCAGGTCTATTTTCACGCCCCACGCAGAGCCACGCAAGAGTGCAACTTTGCGCGACCGATTCCTTCTTGAGAGGGTGAAAAGTTTTTGGGAAGAAGTGAGCATGCTGCTCAGGCTCCTGTTTCTCAGCCTGCATCCCAAAGGGTGGCAGGGGTGGATTTTTGGCTATACGCAGACATGCTTGTGTGAATTCACACCTTGCGCTCTCCTCGCTTGCCAGGAGTGAGCAAGGTTAATGGAGTGTCGCTGGGTTGATAGGGCATTGCCTAACTGCCTGCTGCCTCGCCCTTTCAGTGCAGTGTCCCCCTGCCGGGGCTGCGCACGCGAGAGATCTGCTGCCGTGGGTCCGGTGTCGCCTGGGGTGTTCACGGCTGTCTGCCTTGTGCTGATGGTGATGTGGGTAAGATAGCTGAAAGCCGGGGATTCCTGTTGCCCAGGGGTGCCTGATATCCAGCTGGCTTCCCCTGGCCCAATTCTTTACCCAGATCTTCACCTCCCATGTGCACTTCTTGGCTCTGCCTGCTGCTTGCCTCCCTACTTGGAGATCCCACCCCCGTTGTTCTTCCGCATCTCCCAAGCAGCCCTGTCTGTGGGTGAGGGGTGGGTGGGCAGCGGTCACTCAGGAAAGGGGAACGGGGTGGTCTTTCATTCTCTGAAGCTGTCTCCCCACAGGAGCTTCTGGGCCAGTTGGAAGGAATGTGGTGGGCTGCCCCAGAGGGTTCGTGCGGCTGAATAATTCCTGTGTGGGTGAGTGGGCAAGGCCAACCGGGAAGGGTTGGTGGGCTGCAAGGGATGCAGGGAGCCTTGCTGAGATGCTGGACCTGCAGGTGGGGGTAGCCCACCCAGCTGATTCCCCCTGACCTTCTGACCTTCTCTCCCTCTTACCAGATGTGGATGAATGCCATGAGGGCAACTTCTGTCACAATGGGGAATGTACCAACACGCGTGGCAGCTTTGCCTGTGTCTGCCATGAGGGCTACATCCTTGATTCTTCCCGCAGCAGTTGCATCTGTGAGTTCGGCCCCAGGGAAAGGCAGGGAGGAGGGGTGGGAGAGCGGTGGGAGAGTGTGTGGAATGGTTCCATCTGGAAGTCCAGACCAGCCTGGAAGCACAGCTGGTGGAGTTGGGGGGGGGGCTCTCCTCAGGCAGGCAGGTATAGGTGGGTCGATGCTGCCCTCCCCTGTCCATCCAAGGTAACATGGAGGAAACCCAATATTGTGGGCCCCTAAAGGGACATGGTGGCTCAGTGGGTTAGGATGCTGAGCTTGTCGATCAGAAAGTCGGAAGTTTGGCGGGTTGAATCCCGAGTGCCGTGTAACAGAGTGAGCGCCTGTTACTCATCCCAGCTTCTGCCAACCTAGCAGTGTGAAAGCACGTAAAAATGCAAGTAGAAAAATAGGGACCACTACGGTGGGAAGGTAACAGTGTTCTATGCACCTTTGGCGTCTAGTCATGCCAGCCACACGGAGACGTCCTCAGACAAGCGCTGGCTCTTTGGCTTTGAAACGGAGATGAGCACCGGCCCCTAGAGTCGGAAACGACTAGCACGCGTGTGCGGGGGAACCTTTACCTTTACCTTTAAAGGGTGAAAGAGTGGAGTGGAAGTAAAATCTTGTTTCACATTTGGTTGGTTTGAAGAATTCACACAAAAGTGTGTAAGAGAGGGAAGTAAAATCAGACTGCTGAGAAAGCAATATTTTCCACCTGCAGGCCATTGGCTTTTGGTATGAACAACAGGGTTGTACAAAATGTATAATCGATCAGAAATTGTGTCCAGATATTAAGAAATAAATCTTCAACTACTTATTCAAAACTGGACAAATTATGCAACCAACTGATCTGAGCTGAATGCAAATTTATCTAAGATACAGCAAAATTTTATATTGGGGACTGGTTGAAGGATTTTAAGGCTGCACAACAAACAGCCACTCTCCCCGGCGTATCCTAGCCACAATGAGGCTGGGCTTGCCCCAGGTGGGGTTGGGGGGGGCAGCCACCCCCTGGACTGCTAGCAAGCCAAAGCTGCCCCCCCGCTTTAAGCCTTTCTTTTTCTCCCCAGCCCACCACGTGATCTCCGAGGTGAAAGCCCCCTGTTTCCGTGTCCTGCGGGATGGCCGATGCTCCTTGCCCACCCTCCGGAACATCACCAAGCAGATCTGCTGCTGCAGCCGAGTGGGCAAGGCCTGGGGCTGGGCCTGCCAGCACTGCCCGCCCTTCGGCTCGGGTGAGGCCTGCCTGGGCACCCAAGGCTCTGCTGCAAGAGAGGTTTATCAGTGGGGCAGGAGTAAAGGCAAGGGGGTGGGGGTGGGCACTTTGCCCTCTCCCTGACGTGCTGCTTCTGCTCTCCTGCCAGAGGGATTCAAGGACATCTGTCCAGCCGGGCCCGGCTATCACTACTCTGCCTCTGACCTCCGCTTCGACACTCGCTTCCTTGGCCAGGACCCCCCAAGGGTGCCGGTCACCCATCAGCATGGGAGGCAGAGGCTTCCCCCCCAGGTGCCTCGGACAACAGCAGCACCAGCCCTTGTGGGTATGTCTTCAGGGGGGGGCTGATGGACTGCTGTCATTGAACTCCTGGATATGCCTCCCCCACTCTCTTGACCTGAGCTGCGGTCTCCCAAAGTGAGTCTGAGGGAATTCCCCCAGACCAGGTTGGCCAGGGTGTGTCTCCAAGGCAGCCCCCTCCCCTCTTCCTTATGCCAGCTCTTTCTGGTTTGCAGCTGTCTGGAGTGCCCCTCCCACTACACTTCTGGAGCACTTTCCTTGGCCCACTTGGTCCCCTGGATCTGGGCCAGCTGCACCAAGTACAGAAGGTAGGGCTGAGCCTCTTGTGGGGCTATGCCAGGTGAGGAGGGGCTGGAGGAGAGGGACTGGGGGAACGCCAGAGCCCAGAAATGACCAGGCCCCTGTGCCATGTTTCCCCAGAGGCTGGGAGAGGGGTGTGCGAGCGACACCCCCAGATGTGCGGGCCAGGACGTTGCATTCCCCGCCAGGGGGGCTACACTTGTGTGTGTGAGCGTGGCTACTGGTTGAGCCCTCAAGGCACCCACTGTGTTGGTGAGTTGGAGAATGAGGCCCCCCCAAACCCAAGGGGAGTGACCTTTGTGATGGCATGCAGGTCTTCACCTCCTCAACAAGGCCTCCCAAAAGACAGGGCTTCTGATGATCATGTGGACTTGCAGCATGAATTCCCCCCCCCCGGGTAGGTGGTCAGAGGAGCAGATCAAGGGCTCCACCGGGCTATTCTTGCCTTCCCACCTTCCCGCCATCTGGATTCCCTTCTTCTCTCTCTGCAGATGTGGATGAATGCCGCAGCAGTCCGCACCCCTGTGCCAATGGGCATTGCCAGAACTCCCCGGGTGGTTTCAGCTGCAGGTGCCACACAGGCTTTCAAGCTGACCCCTCCGGCATGGAGTGCCAGGGTAGGGGCTCCAGAGGCTTTGGCCCTCAAAAGAATTGCCCTTCCTGTGCACCCGTGTCTCTCATTGCCTGGTTTCCCTTCCAGATGTTGATGAATGTGCCCACGTGCCCCAACCCTGTGCAGGTGGGCATTGCCTCAACACCCTGGGCTCGTTCCGCTGCTCCTGTCCCAGCGGCTATCAGCCTGACCCCTCTGGTGCCGAATGTCGAGGTAATGGGGGTGGGGCCTTGGTGGGGGTGGGAGGCTTGCCAGCCAATAGCGCCAGCTCTTCTCCTCTGCCTCCCCCACTTTTCTACTAGTACACAAAGGCAAGGAGGCATTGAAACATGTTTCTCATGCAGAGGAATCTGGGGGTATTTTGCCATTATGGCTGCTCTTCTCTTTGGCTGCAGATGTAGATGGGTACTTCCAACCCCCCCCCCCCCATCAAATGGGCTGACTCTTTCCTCTGTGCCTGCTCCCTTGGGTACAGCCAATGTCAGGGTGAGAGCGGGTGGCCCAAGATCACACCCCCTTTGCTGATAGGGTTTAAAGGTCTTCTAAGTGTGGGTCTCCCTTCCCACACAGTTGGGCTCTCCTGGCCAGAGCCTCCTTTTCTGCTGGGGGGCTGAATGAGTGAAGGAGGCAGGGAGGAGCCTGGGCACAAAGTCACTGTGTGATTTTCCAGATGTGGATGAGTGCAAAGAGCGCCCCTCCCTCTGCCAACCTGGGAGCTGTGAGAACCTGCTGGGTGGATATCGCTGCAACTGCCCCATCGGTTACCAGCCGAACCCGCTGGGGACTCTGTGTGCAGGTCAGGGGGCTGGGGAGAAGCTGCCCCATGGGCTGTCCCATTTGTGTTTCGGGGGACGGCAGCAATCTGTTCACACAAACCTCCCAGGGAGCCGCTTCTGCAGGCTTTATTCAGAGGCAACCAGAGACGGGACCTTCTGTGATGTAGCCTCTTCCTTTGTGCGCCACAGATGTTGATGAATGCCTGCAAAGCCCTCCGCCCTGTGGCTCTGGGCGCTGCGAGAACGTGCCCGGTGGATACCGCTGCCTCTGCCCTGCTGGGTTCCGGGCCAGCCTGACGGAGAACCAGTGCCTGGGTGCGCAAGGAGAGCGGGGAGGGGGGAGGCCTGGGGGCAGCACAGGCACACCACTGACAGCACACTCCTTCCACAGATATTGATGAGTGTGCAGCAGCAGGATTGCCTTGTGGCCCTCAGGGGCGCTGCCTCAACACAGAGGGCTCCTTCCGCTGCCAGTGTGCCCGAGGGTACCGGACGGAGGGTGTGGGGGGTGCTTCCTGCATGGGTGAGTGCCACACATCAGAGGAACATTCCTGCCAGGGCTGGGCTCAGTCAGGGGCTGTTGCCTTCCTGTAGACCCATGCTGAGCTTCTTTCTGAGCTCCCTCCAGGCATAGACTGGCAGCACTGGCAAGAACAGTGCCAACTCATCTTTCCCCACTGCCAGATGTTAACGAATGCCTGGAGGGCAACTTCTGCTTCCCACGAGGTGAATGCCTCAACACTGAGGGCTCCTACACCTGTCTGTGCGCCCAGGGCTTCACTGCGGCCCCCGACAGGACCTCCTGTGAGGGTAAGAGCCCTGCAGTCTCAACTGGGGGGCAATGAGTGCATGCCAAGTGTGGGTGAGATTCAGAACCGCCACGGGATTCGCCCTGCTGACCTCTCCTTTGGCCTTTGCACAGACGTTGATGAGTGCCTCAGCGCTACAGTATGTGCTGGGGGGCACTGTGCCAACACTGAAGGCTCATTTGATTGTTATTGCCCCCCCGGTACCCGCAGCGCACCCAGCAAAGCTTCCTGTGTGGGTGAGTGGCAGTTTTCTGTTGCAGCCTCTCAGCAGCTGGTCTCAGGGGCTGTGGGATGGAAGCAGCTTTGTCACTGTCAGACTGCCAAGATTGAGAGAGGGGAAAGTCAGAACTTAGGTTGAAGCTGTGAGACAGGAGAACTGTGGCTCCCTGGAGTCTCTGGCCACTGGCCATGATAAGCACACGCTCCAAGTCTGCCTGATATGGCCTTCCCCTGCTTGACAGCATTAGTGGGCCCCATAAGGAGAACCACAAACCAAGAGTTTCTTTGCCTCCGCCCCTCCCCTCCACCGTGCTGGAACCTCTCCCTGCTGCAAAGCCCTTGCAGAGTGTTGTTTCCCTTGCAGGGGACCTGGGGACCCCAGAGGCTCATCCTGGGAGGCTCCACCATACTTGGTTAGCCCTTTGGATGCTTAGAGCAGGGTTTGGTCCCTGGAATTCTGAGCCCTCCACAGGGGACAAGGAGCTCCTCCTGAGCCTTCCTCTCTTCCTGCATCCCATAGACATCGATGAATGCCAGGAGTATGGGGCAGCCCTCTGTGGAGCACAGCGCTGTGAAAACTCGGCTGGCTCATACCGCTGTGTCGTAGCTTGCCAGGCCGGCTATCGAACCAGTGCCGCGGGAGACTGTGTTGGTGAGTTCTGCCAGGGCTGTGCAAAAAGGGCTGGCTGCTGATGGACTTTCCGTGTCTCCTTCCCCAACCCTGGGCTGGTTCTAGGCATCTGCTGCACAGTGTCAGCATGGGAGCTTTGTCCAAGAAGACCCTCCCTCTGTATGGGATGGTTCAGCTTCGCTTCCTGCTGATTACGCCTTGCACCTCTGCCAACCGGTGGCTCCCTCTTCAGATATTGATGAATGCCAAGAGTCCAGGGTGTGTGGAGAGAAGCGATGTGAGAATACGCTGGGCTCCTACCATTGTGTGGCCACCTGCCAGATAGGCTACCAAGCCACTGCTGCTGGGGACTGCATAGGTAAGGACATCCATGGGATTTGGACCGTGGACAAGAGGAAAAGGCCCAGAATGGTGGCCTCTGCAACTTAGCAACCTACCAAGGGATCACAGCTCTTCTGAGTGGGTGCATGTGACCCTTGCAGATGTGGACGAGTGTCAGAACAGTTCCGCATGTGGTGCCCATTCCATCTGCCACAACTTGCTTGGTTCCTTCCAATGTATCTGTGACCAAGGCTATGAAAGTGCCAGGGATGGGCGGCATTGCTTAGGTATGTGGCCGGCAGCAGAGCATGGGATGGAGGCCCTGGGATAGACTAAAGGGAGAAGTCGAGGGGGAGGGAGGGGGAGGCCTGGATCCCAGTGGCACCTTTTTCCATCCGTTCCTCACAGATGTGAATGAGTGTGAGACATTACACGGGGTGTGTGGAACAGCACCGTGTGAGAACGTGGAAGGCTCTTTCCTGTGCATCTGCCCCCAAGCTGGGGAAGAGTTTGACCCCATGACTGGCCGCTGCATTGCTTTGCCTGGTGCTGGTGAGAGCTGGGGGGGGGAGCTTGGAACTGGGGGGAGAGGCCTGTGGGAGAGAAGGTAGGTGAACTTCAGAGATCCTAGCTGAAAAGGGAATCCCTACAGGAGCTGGGTCAGCATAGAGCACTTGCAACTGGCCCAGTTGAGAGGCTCGGAGGCCAGGCAGATGCCTCTGAACACCCACCCAGAGAACAGAGGCAGCCCTCCCAGTTGGGTGGCTCTTGGAGGTAGACTGCTCTGAACCCATTTCTGAAGGGAGCACTCAATGTCACACAATAACAATATAACAATTGAAAACCGTCAGGCAAGTAACTAATTAAGGTGAGCCATGATGGCAGCCCCCAAATGCTCTGTGGAATGACAGCTGAAAGGGGGAGGGGCTGAGAGCATCCCTTATTTCGGGAAGCCACATTTTAGAGGCTGCTGCTGGGAAGACGCATCTACCCCACTGCCTCAGATCAAATTGGGTCAGCCAAGGCCAGGTGGGTTGGGGGTGGGGGGTCCTGCAGGGCTTTAAAGGTAAAAGCTGGCCTGTTGAAGTGAAGCCCCCAGCAGCAGAGCAACTGCAGGACAGATGTGATCTTGCCAGGTGGGTTGCCAGCTGCATTTTGGACCACCTGGGGCCCTCCAGCATGGGGAGGGTACACTTTGGGGGGAATGCTCTGAATGAACTGGGGGGGGTTCCATCCTTCTTCTCGGTCCTACAGCTCGTCCCCCAGCCCTCCCCAGGCACCCAGATGTTGCGCAGTCGGAGAATGGTGATGGCCTGCGGCGCGAGTGCTACTATGACCCAAACACTGTCCAGGCATGTGAAGACGTTCTGTCCAGGAACGCCACCCGCCAGGAGTGTTGCTGTAGCCTTGGCCACGGGTGGGGCCTTGACTGCCACCTCCAGGCCTGCCCCTCCTTGGGGACAGGTAAGGCTGGGAGGCGGCCATGGGGCCTCCTGGCAGAGGCTGTGGTGCGGGGTGTGTGTGTGTGTGTGTGCAAAGGAACCGTGGATTGGAATACTTCTAGGAACAGAATCTTGCCCGTGCTCCCCCCACTATGGAAATCTTATTATGTTGCTACTTTTAGTGACAGAGAAATGGTGAAAAACACAAACATAAAAGTACATCCATATAAAACGTTTTTTAAATGAAAAAATGCAACAAAAGAAAAAGGCATACAATTTTAGCTGTAAATGCTTACAATTCTATAGGCTCATGGGTGGCATTGGGGTCTTCAGTTCTTCCGGTGAAAGGATCTCTTACCATCATGGGAATGGGGAGGGAGGGAGGGTTTGAGGGTTTTCTCAAGTTAGTTACGCGGAATGGGCTTCAAGCTCGCTGGCCTGATGGTAAACAAACAAGGGACCTTCCCATTCACCTTCAAGGCTAGCAGGGAGGGTCAACCTGTTCTTACCCCAAGCACCTGTGGAAGTCTGGGGAAAAGCAGAGGGGGGAAATGACAGCTTAAGATATTGCAAGCAGCCTTCTGGTCTCCACTCTCTAGAAGAGGCTTTGCCAGGCTTTGCTCATGACTTCTAAGAATCTAATAGGAATTGGGCAGGGAGAGAGCTGTGCTCCAAATGGGAATCGAAGTGGCTGCAGCCTTGCAGTTGGGGCACCAGGAAGGTTGCAGGTGCTCTTGAGAATGCCTGTCAGCAGCCCCTCATTGTGGGTCTTCCTGGCCTCGGCCATCTTCCCTCCCCTCCGGAGGAACCTATGGGGCTGTTGGATGGGAGCTGCAGCAGCAGTGCTTGCAAAGAGTGATGTTTTTTTCCCTGTGGCCGAGCCACCCCTGCACCTAGACTGAGGCCAGGAAGTGGGCTGGGCGCCCATTGGGCAGCTGCTGACAGGTGGCCTGTTTCCTTGCAGCTGAATTCCAGGCTCTGTGTCCTCACGGCAGCGGATACGCTACTGTCCTCATCAGAAATGTCCCAGCAGTCACAGGTGTGCACATGGGGGGGGGGGTCTGGATGCGGCCAAGGTTAAATGGGGCTGGGGACCCACATGGAAGAGAGTGGGGTAGGGATATTCACTTTTTGCCTTTATGCCCAACTTGGTGTCCCTATACAGATGTGGATGAGTGTGCCCTCTTCAGCTCCCAGGTGTGCAAGGGCGGGGTTTGTGTGAACAAGATCCCTGGCTACTCCTGCTACTGCCCCAACGGCTACTATTATGAGACACAGCACCTGGAATGCATTGGTGAGCACTGCCTCCCCCTCAGCACTGCTCCTGAGCCACTTGTGGCCCGAGACTGACCGATGTCCTTGTCCCCCCAGATAACGACGAGTGTCTAGATGAAGAAGCTGAGCCCTGCGTGGGGGGGCACTGCATCAACACCATTGGCTCCTATTACTGCTCTTGTGCTGCTCCCCTGGTGCTGGACCCCTCCCAGCGCCGATGCGTGACCAATGAGAGCCACGGCTTGGGTTCGTATTGCCCCCCCTTCTGGCCCAGTCTTGGGGGGGGCATTGAGAGACAGATTGCAACACAAGCTTCAGTTTTGGGGGGATCACCCTGGCAATCTCTGCTCCCACCCCTCAGATGAGGACTTGGCCGTATGCTGGCAGGAGGTGGGCCCGGACCTTGTGTGCCGTCGACCCCGCCTGGACCGTCAGGTGACTTACACAGAATGCTGCTGTCTCTATGGGGAGGCCTGGAGCATGAACTGCGCTCTGTGCCCAGCCCGGGACTCAGGTAGGTGCCTTGCTTCCATCCAGGAGCGGGGAGGTGCCCCTCCTTGCCGGCTCCTGAACAGGGAAGGGGAAAGGAGCACCAGGCACTGGGAAGGAAGAACTGCAGCAGTGTTTCTGTTTCCCAGGTGCCTGAGTTATTTATGTGTTTATTAAACTTTTATGCCGTCCATCCTCATGGTTAGGAGCTTTTTTGATGCAATAGGGTTTCTGGGTGCCCGCTCAGACCCCATATTGTGTGCTGGGGATGCAGCTCTGCCAGCTGGGGTTTGAATTCTTCCTGGGGGTCTCCTGTCCTTTTTCTAGCTTTGTGACTCTCAATACCAAGGAGAGGCTCTGGGGAGTGGGGCACTCTTTGGGACATTTCCTCTGGAGAGGAAGGTCTCCTTTGCTCAACAGCCTGTCTACACCGCCCTCCTGGGGAGGCTCTGGAGAACATCTGCCCCTGCATTTAGACTGCATTTAGCTTTGCAAAGCTATGCTCGGTTGATCCTAATCCCCCACCCCACCCTTTTGCTTTCCCCAGATGACTTTGAGGCCCTGTGCAATGTCCTCCAGCGCCCCAGTTATGGGTTGGGGCGGCTAGGCAGCCTGGGGGCACCCTTCGAATACGGTGGAGGAGAGTTTATGCCTTATGGCCCTGATGTCTACGATCCCCTGGCACAGCCTGGCCCTCTACTTCCCAGCTATGACGCTCTCCCTCACGAGCCACTCTATGGACCATCATCCCCTTATGAAGCAACTGGCCTGGACGATGCACCCTATAGCAATGTGCAGCTGGAGAGCCCAGCCGAGGACCCCCAGGGTGGACACCAGCCTCGTAGCCCCCCTGACTCAGACTGGCACTACCAGTCCCATGGCCGGGGGCACTCCTATCCTGAACGGCCCAGTCGGGCCAGCGAAGACTACCGTGAGTGGGTGACAAAGGGGGTGGGGGGAGCTATCATTTGTATGTGTGCAAAACAGCATGTGCAGGTGGAAGGAAGAGGGGCCTTTGGGAGAGGAAGCTTTGAGGAGGGGTAAGCAGGGTGGGGGTCTTGGGCCATGTCAGTGCAAAAGGGAAGCTGCTTGTGTCTCTTGGTCTGTTATCAGCAGGCCATTTTGGAGGCACTAGAGGGCTCCCGGCTGAGGAGTGTGGGATCCTGAGTGGCTGTGAGAACGGCCAGTGTGTCCAAGTCGCCGACGGCTTCACCTGCTCCTGCAATGAGGGCTACCGCCTCGACCTGACCCACATGGCCTGCCGTGGTGAGGGGCCCCTTCTCCTTGCTCCCACCCCAGCTGGCAGGCTGACCCTGGCTTTCCTGGCCAAAGGGCTGCCTAATGCGATCTCTCTCCTCTCTGCAGATATTGACGAATGCAGGGAGGTGACTAGGCTCTGCTCCGGTGGCCGCTGCCTCAACCTGGATGGCTCCTACCGCTGCCTGTGCCCCCCTGGCACTGCACCTGCAGGGCAGCCCCCCCACTGCCTCCACGTCCCCCGCAGCCGAGCCTGAGCTGGGGTGGGTGGGGAATATTTATTACTTGTCCGGATGGGGAGGGAGGAAGGTGGTGCAGGTGAAAGGAACCTTTGCCCACCCCTCCCCCCTCGTCCTGCAGTCCCTGGAGGAGCTGCGCAGGTGGCTAGTGCTCAGGAGAGGGGGTATTCCTCTGCTCCTGGTTAGCGCCATGGAGTGAGGGGGGGTGGCCAAAAGTTTCCAAAATAGCTTTGGATCCCTCTTGCCCTGTCCCGGGGGAGGGTGCCTCTGACTGGAAACATTTTCTGCCCCCCCCCCCGTTCTCCGTGTGTGCACTGGAAGGCATGCCCCCCCCAGCCTTTCCTCATCTGCTGAAGACCCACAGCGGAGTTACCCTGCAGGGTGTTGGCAGGGGCATAGGGGCCTCTGCGCAGGTGCCAGTCCTCCTCTGGGCCCATAGCGCTTTCACAGGGGGTTCAGGAATAGGGCTAAGTCCAGATGAATGCCCCCAAACAGGGCTCCAGCCATACCCTCTAGACGGAGGGCAGCACGGAAGCTCATACCCCAAATATTTCCCAGGTACCTTTGCCTGTCGTGAGGAGAGGGGCCCTATAGCTCACCACCTCTGCTTCCCCAGCTCCACCTCCCTTGTCGCTCCAACAGATGCTTAAACTCCCTCGCCTATCCAAAGATCCCACCACATCCCAGATAGGGGTTGTCAGCCAGGCAGGGGGCTTTGGGGCATCATGTCAGCTGGCGGCCACAGTCACTTTTTCACTGCTGTTACTGGATCAATAAATATTTTCTATAAAAGGAATTGAGAGACTTGGATTCTCTAAGGAGAAGAGAGACCAGCAGGAAGTTCGTTCAGCCCCCCCCCCCTTGGGGGCACAGGCATTTGATGGGCAGAGTTGGCTGGACTAACTTGGGGGGGGGAAACAGCAGCACAGGCTAAGCAGCCTCCAGGGTAGCTCTGGGGTTATACCAGTTGAAAGGTGAGGGGGCTTCTGCAGTCAAGCACTTAGAAATAAGTCCAAAGAGCAAACCCACCAGTTTGTCTTCTCTGACATGACGTGTCAGTAGCAAAACCTTTTGAGAAATGGATCCTGGATGGGCCTTCACTTCCACTTTCCATATGAGGCTTTGGTATCTCAAGCACACAGCCCCCCCCTCCCCCACACACACTTCCGCCTCTGCAGCTCCAGTCTTGCAAAGCTCAGCTCAGCTCAGCTCAAGCCACAGCTGGAAGCAAGGATACTGGGCCACGTTGCACTGCCTGCAAGGTGATAGAAGGTGATGTCACTGGGGAGGGACAAGGGCCTGGGAGCTGCAGCCTTTTAGCTGTGCTTTTTAAATACTCCCCCTCCTCCCCAGCCCATCCAAAGCCAGAAGCCTCTCCAAGCTCCCCTCTCCTGGCCAGAGAGCATGGCACTCCCTCCCCTGCCCTCCACAGGAGTGGATCGTCCGGCAGCCTCATTTTACTGGTCAGGAAGGACAGAGGAGAGCAGCCATTCTTCCCTGTGGATTAGCCCCGACTCTCACCCTGATGCTCCTTGCTATTATCTGTTAATGGAGGAATAACGGGATGGGCCTCCCAACTGGGGGTGCGCGGGTAATTTCTCCCTCTGCCCTGGCTCAGAGGGAGGGCTGGTCTCCCCCAGAATACTCTGATGCTCTTCGGGAGGCTGCTCTGGGGGCAGGAAGACCAGGTTGGAGAGCCCGTGCAGGTCTGCCAGTTTGTGGAAGGTGTGGAGAACCAGCAGCATGGCCATGAGCCCCAGAAGCAGGTAAACTGGAAGGAGAGGGAGGAGAGTGAGCCAGAAGCAGATCTGGAAGACAGGTGGGGCCCTTCCCTCCTCCTTGCTCTACCTGGGAATCAGGGGTTGCCCACCTGAGGTGGCAGGCTTGGGGTGCCCAGCGCCAACCTGCCGTCAAAACTAACTTGACTGGCTCGGCCTTCCACCTGGATGTTCTCTGGGTGGGCTGACCTTTCCACTCGCTCCAGGGGCATAGCGCTACCCACCTGTAACAGAAACCTTGTAGAGGGGGCGAAGGCGTTGCCTGGGCTGCTCCCCTGGGACGTAGTCTCCCAGGCCAATGGTGCAGAGGGAGATGAAGCAGAAGTAGAAAGCGTCCAGGAAGCTCCAGGACTCTTCCAGGGAACTGAAGATGGCAGCAGGCACTAAGAAGAAGGTCACCAACACCAGGCCCATCAGCGCCAACAGGTGCCCCCACGACAGGACACGGCGGTCAGACCCCCAGCGGAGGGCCAGGTATTCCAGAGGCCCAGAAGTGAAGGTGCACACAAGACGCTGCACGGTGGCCGTCAGCACCAGCATGGTGAAGGGGACACCCAGGACTGCGTAGAAAATGCAGAAGGCTTTGCCAGCATTGGAGAGGGGTGTCGTGTAACCGTAGCCTGGGAGGAGGGAAGGGGGAGCGTCAGAGGCAGCGGTGGCTGTGCTGAGGCTCCGCCCTGAGCGGCACCTGGGTTCAAGGGCAGAAGCCGGAATTTTCGTCCCTCCATTGACCACACCAGCAAACAGGTTAAGCCACCCCTGGCCACGGGAGGACTATTCGTGCCTTCACAGCATGAGCTGCTGTGGGATCCAGTACTTGTTTGGATAGCAACCTCACACAGCTTGTGGGGCAGGAAAGGTGGGAGGCAGGCAAACTTCTGCCCTTCGGAAGAGAACACGGGTGCTCAGGGCTAGGACCCTTCCTTAAAGTTAACACTGGCACTTCTGCCAAGTACAGCCGACAGAGCCCAGCACCTGCCCACATTGCCTTTCAGCTTTCCTCTCTTCAGAAAGAGACAGACGGGGGGGGGGGGGGGATTAGCCCTTGTTTCTTCTTTTGCCACTTTTGCGGGTTCTGTAATTACAATAATTATCTTCAGATTCATTCTACATGACAGTTGTGCAATATTCATGTAACTATATTGTTATTAAAATTTTGCAGGACTCTCCTCTGTGAAAGTATTTGCTGTTAGATAAAAAAATTAGAACATGAAGTTTTACTACTTGCTGTTGGCACAAAAAGCCAAGAAATCACCTCACCACCGATGGAGCCTGACTGAGGAGGGCACCAGGGTTGTGACCTGTTTCTCAGGGCATCTGGACCATCGGTGGCAACGGAGCCCTTCCAGGATTGAGGGAGGATCCGCGGAGGCGGGATTCCTGAGCCAGCTGCCACCGGGCAAGGTACAAAGCGGAGCCGGGGAGGGGGGGACGGTTGCTACCAGTTCAAGCAGCCAAACGAGCCTGAAAGGCGCTCAGTGGGCGGCTTGCCTGGTGCCCTGAACGCCTGAGCGGGAGACGCAGTTCCGGGTACTCAGCTAAGCCTGGCAGCTCCGTCCACACACCCTTCGGGTCAGGACGGGCTCCAGGGACCCTACGTGGCCAGTCGCACCAGCACAGACCAGTACAGAACCGCCCCGAGGCAGAGCCAACGACCGTATGAAGTCCCCTTCTCAACACGCTGTTTCGGCCCTCGGCAGCCCCCGAGCGAGCAAGTGGCCGAAGACCAGGAAGCGGCCCCGGTTGCTCACCTGCTCCAGAGGTTCTCCACCAAGATCGCGTCTCGGAGGGTGGAGACACGGCGCCACGTCCAAGCGTGAAAAAGAGGCTGTGCCCGAGAGTTGGGCGTGGAGGGTGGGTCTCTACCTAGGCCCCCTAATCGCTTTCTTCCCAACGCCGTCACCATTTCAGGCGCTCGGTTGCGGGGGATCCCTCCCGACCCTTCCTCGCCCATTGCGCCCGGAATGAACCGCGGAAAGTGCAGGACAAAGGGCCGCCTTTCCCCGAAGAAGCGCAGCCGGCCCCGACTCACCTACGGTGGTGATCAAAGTGCTGGCGAAGAAGAAGGCCGAGGCGAAATCCCAGCTAGACGTGGCAGCCGAGCCGTTGTGCAGGAGGGCTGCGGAGTGGCGGTCGGCACTCAGGACGGCGCCCAGGAAATGCTCCAGCCTGGCCTCGGACAGACAGGGGCTGCTGCGCAGGAAGTCGTTCTTAAGATCCCGCAGTTCGGCTCGCAGCCGGCTCTCGTAGGGCCGCTCGACGGCTGAGATGATAAGCGCTCCGAGCAGCAGATAGCCCGCGTAGGCCAGCGCGAAGACCGCCAACACGGCGCCGCGCCTCATAGCTCTCCCGGCGGAGCGCAAAGCCACTCGCGGCAAATAGGAGCGGAAGAAGGAGACGCCCGCAGGAGCAGAGCCGGTGTCCGCCCCGGCGACACCGCGGTCCAGCCTCTTGGGCGGCGGCCAGGCCCCTCCCGTCAGGCGGAGCCGGGACTGCCAAGAGTTGCACCTGGCAGGCGGGATCCTGGGTCCGGCGCCTCCCAGCCCGCTTCCACCCACTCCGCTTCTTCCACCGGGTGAGACAGTCAGGCGCTCAGCATGTTGGGGGGGGGGCTGGGCACCTCGCCCTGACACAGGAGGCAGACAGATAAAGGCCAACTCTTGGCCTTCCCAACTGGGCCACGCTGCTGCCCAGCAGAGACAGTTTTAGAGAAAGCAAGGCTAGTGGGTACCAGGCAGGAGTACTGGCCCAAAGACAGCTCAACTGCTGCCCTTCTCCTGTCCTGTCTTGGCCTTGGTCCTTGCCACCTCGCAGAATAAGTGTGTGTGTGTGTGTGTGGTATAAAAAGAGCAGAGGTATTGAAGAGGGAGGCATTTCCCTCCCTTTGGAGATTGTGGGTGTGCTCTCTGCAGGAAGCGAGTTGTTGGAAAACAGGAACTGGGGAAGAGGTGAGAGGCTTGCTGGCAAGGAAGCCTGAGAAGTCCAAGGAGAACAGAGACCCGGAAGAGCCAGCAGACAGAGAAAAAAGGATGGCCATTTGAGGACCCAGAGAAGATGGCTACTTGCAAAATGGGGACAAAAGTCTGACCATGGAAAGCCTGATGCAGAGCCTATTATTTATCCATTAAATGTCTAAGGTACCCAGATACGGAATGACTCTTGGATGCTTCATATAAAAAAAACGGCAGTCTCTGGGTGGGGGAAACAAATCCAAAAGATGGCTCACCTGTTTTCTGTCTTAAAGGGGCCTAACCATTTACTGACCTGAGCCCTGGGAAAGGTCGAGTATTTAAGGCTCGTGGAAAGTTGGGAGGGGAGCATACGAACTTGAGAGGCCGGTGCAGCAAGTAAGAAGACTGGCTTAATCAAACAAGCCAGCTCTGTCAGGCTGTGCGGGATAGGCAGAGGCTGCAGCAGAGAGCCAGGCCCTTCATTTGCATTCGATAGCACCTGCAATTGCACCCAGAATGGGAGCAGGGATGCCACCTGACTTGACCCTGCTGCAGGTGGCTGCAGGTGTTTCATTTACCCAGATCTGGGGACTTTCCACCTTTGACTGGCATGAGGTAGCACATTCCCCCTTCAAGGTGTGCCACCGGCAGTTCTTTCTGGGCTCACAGCTTGGGTCAGTTGGGGCCAGGAAGGCCTTGCAAAACAACAAATCACAACCCTTCGGTCACTCATATCTAGTCTTCTTACGCTTCACTACTGCACTGCACTGCACACCAAGCTCCCTTGAAAAGCACCTGGAAACTTCAGCTGGTTCCAGAATGCAGTGGCGTGAGCGGTGATGAGCGTGCCTCAGTGAGCCCAGCCCTGCTTTGCAAACTATATTGGCTGCTGGCTTACTTCCAGGCACCATTCAAGGCGATGGGTGCTATCTATAAACTGGCTGGTTACTTGAGGAACCGCCTGTCTCCCATCATATATGCAGGGACGGGACACTCCAGGTTCCCTCAATGAAAACGCGCCAGCTATCAGGACCAAGAAACGGTCCTTCTGCTCTCCGGAACGAGGTTCCGCCGCTGCTCTTCAGCCAGGCCTTTGGCGGGGGAGGCGATCCCGCACTTCATTGCGCTCGCCATCCTTATCTTTCATCGTCGCTGTCGGAACGCCTCGGCTCGCCTGTTGCAGCCGCGCGAAGTCGTCGCAGGGAGACCCGTCTGAGAATTTATTCTCACGGCTACTGTGAACCCAGAGCCGCTCGCTGGGCCGGTTCCTCCCCTCGAGCATCTCTGGGTTGCCCAGAGCAGACCCGAACCAGCGGCCGACACCCCCCGCCGGGCAGCCCCAAAGCGCCGCGCCCCCCGCCGGCACCTCGCGCTCCCCTCCTCCCCGCCACAAAACGGGAACCGCCTCCGCATTTCGACGTGTGCTTAGTGACATCATTGCCACGCCCAAACGGGCGGGGCCTCGGTGACATCGAGTGGTCTCCGGGCAACCCGCGGCCCGCTGGTCCGGAGCGACGACGCGCATCACGTGCCTCGCGTCTCGGGCTGCCCATTGGCTGCGGGGGGCACGCAGGCCCGAACGCTGCGCGCAGAAGCCCCGCCCGCAGCAGAGGCTGGCGATGGAGGGCGGCCCGGCGGGGGGGCCCGCGCGCGCGCGTGGGTGTCGCGGGGGGGGCGGGAAGCGGGGGGGGGTCTCCGCGCCGCCTGACGGCCGCCCGCCCGCCCGCCTTTCCCTCCGCAGCGTCGCCCGCCGCCCCGCCGCGGCTCTCGGAGGACCCGAGCGGGCGCCCCCCGCGGCCGGACCCGCTCTCCAGCCTGGCCGCGGCCTACGGGAGCGGCCTGGCCTGGCGGGGGAGGGCGCTGGTGAGTGCCGGGCCGGCGCCGAGCATCTGCCGAGCGTGTGCGGAGCGCCGCCCGCCCGCCCGCCTGACCCGGGTCTCCCCGCAGGTGGAGCGGCTGGTGCCGCTGCGCCGCCTGCAGCGCTACTTCGCGGTGGATACGCGGTACGTGAGGCAGAAAATGGCGCGGCTGCTCTTCCCCTTCGGGCGCCAGGTGAGCGGGCGGGGGCGGCGGCGAGAGGAGCCTCCCGCACCCCCTTCCCCGCCCCCCTCCCTCCCTCCGTCTGTCTCTCTTGGCAGGACTGGCAGGTGCGCTACCAGCGGGGACCCCCGTGGCGCCCCGCTTCGACGTCAACGCTCCCGACCTCTACATTCCAGGTAGGGCCCGGGCGGGGGGAGGGGCAGAGGCCAGGGCCGCAGGGTGGCCCCCTTCCTCCTCCTCCTCCTCCTCTTCTTCCTCCGCAGCCGTGGCCTTCATCACCTACCTGCTGGTGGCCGGGCTGGCGCTGGGGATGCAGAATCGGTGAGACCAGCGGGGACACCTGAGCCAACCCGGCCCCACTCCCTTTGCCCGGAGCCCCTTCCCCACTCGCTGCTGCTTGCAGGTTCTCCCCCGACCTGTTGGGCTTGTTGGCGAGCTCGGCCCTGGCGTGGCTCATTGCGGAGGTGCTGGCCGTTTTGCTCGGCCTCTACCTTGCGGCCGTCAACACCAAGCTGACCCCGATCGACCTGGTCGCCTTCTCAGGCTACAAATACGTAGGGTGAGGAGCTTGGGACCCCTCGCTTCCTGGGGGGTGGACAGGATGGGTAGTGGGGCTGACCCTCCCATCTTTTTCTCCTTGCCAGCATGATTGCAAGCCTCTTGGCAGGGCTGGTGTTCGGGAAGACTGGTTATTACACACTGCTCGGCTGGTGCTGTGTCACCATCTTTGTCTTTACGGTAAGAGGAAGAAGCTGCCCTTGTGTTCAGGGTGAATGGGTGGGGTGGCCCCCCCCTCAACTTTTGTGGGTCCTTGGCCACCTGCCTGCATTGACTTTTCCTGGTGGGCTTCTCCCTTCCGTCCTGCTTCTCCCAGATCCGTTCTCTGCGCCTGAAAATCCTGTCAGAGGCAACCGAAGGGGTCCCGAGGCGGGATACCCAGAACCAAATGCGCATGTACCTGACCATGGCTGTGGCTGGGCTGCAGCCCTCCCTCATGTACTGGCTCACCTCTCACCTCATCTAATGATGCTTTGCCGAGGCAGCTGCTTTGTACCCCCAACGCCCACCCACCATTTTGAGCCTGTCGCCTCTCCTGGTTGCGCAGAAGGCAGAGCAGAGCAGAGCAGATGGGCTTCTCTGGGCCCTGATTCACAGCTCCCCGGTCCTTCTTTGGAAGGGGCTTGGCAGTTTGCACTACTGTCACCTTGATTTGGCTCAAGATGTCTGCTTATCCTGCCCTTTTCTGTCTCATTCCTGTCCAGCCAGGTTGGTCACTCCTGGCGAGGAGCTGGGAAAAGAGCCTGCTTTCCTGTCTCTTCAGGATATGGAATTTCCTGCTTGCCACAAACAAAATAAAACATGGAAGGCAATGCAGTTGCGCTCTGTCGCTTTGAGAGGGGTACTGGAAGGCATTTCTATCTCCCACGTGCCCTCCTGCAGGGGCTTGACCTGCTCTGCCATGTGCGGTTCAGAGCGGAACGGTTGCGCCTTCAGCAACTTGGGAAGATGTTTGGAAAAGAGTGAGGAAGAGGAAGAGTTGGGTCTCTGGTGGCGGGCGAGCCAGCTTTGCCACAGGGGCTCCAGTTCCTTCCAGGAAAGTCTCCAGGGAATAGCAGCCACCTTTGTTGCCTGCGCTGAAGTTGGGCAGGACAAGGACTTGGAGCTGCTGCCCTCCTCCGATGCCTCTGGGCTGGTGCCACAGCCGCACTTCTTGGCCCGTAGCGCCCCCAGCCCCAGCGCTAAAGCATTCATTGCACACAAGTTTAGTTACTCTTTTATTCAGAGTCCATTCATTACTAAAAACACAATTATAAGATTTCCGCAAGATTTAATACAATCAAGTTTTGATTTGTTTTTTTAAAAAGTATAAAAACTCTTTCAAGCTGGTTATGTAGAAACTTGCTCAGTGAGATGCCTCTGCAGCTGCTCTCGCTGGGGTGCTCTTGTCCCTCTGAGACTAGAAACACAGCCTTTCCTGGCAAGAAGTGATGCATGCAGTGGAACTGCCGGCAGCCGCAGCAAACGGTGCAATCCAAGGCCTTTGGTTGCTTCAGGGCCAGGGAAAGATCCCTCCTCCAGCTCCTCTCTGCTCCCTGGCAAAGCCAGAGGAATTAAGGTTTGGGGTGGACCTATGAGCCAAAGGTGGCCTCATCTAGGAAGCTTTGGGCAAAACCATCCTTAGTGGCCAGCTGCTGAGCCTCAATAGCTGCAGCTAGTGGCACCTGATAAAGTGGAGTCTGGCACACTGGAGAGCAAAACTAGGCAGCCTCCACAAAAGGGGGAGAGGCACTGCAGGGAATGTCCTGGGGAAGTGCTGAGCTTAAGGCATGCCCAAGACACCCTGCCCAGACAAGGGAGGGGGGGCATATAGGCGGTTGGACAGGGTCCTTATGCCTTGTCTTTCTCCCTTCCTGGCCCCCAGATTGGGGGCTCCTTGGCCACTATACCGGCTTAGCCATATTTGGGACACTTGGCACCCCTCGTTGGTGTCTCCAGGGAAATGGGATTTGGCAGGGCCCTCGTGGAACCTGCTGCAGAAGCACCAGCAGGCACTGCTTTACGCAGCCTGCTCTTCCACCACCTCCCTGGAAAATGCATGGCTGTGGTAGACAGCCCAGTGCAGCTCGAGGGAGGACAGTACCTCTGGATCTCAGGTGCACTGGAGGCATTCTGCAGAAGCACAGGGATGTGAACACCCCAAAAGTGTTTTCTTCCTCCTGAAGAAAAATGGCCTCACCAGAACTGCCTCTGCTGGACTGGCCAAAGGAATCACCGATGATTCTGGCTGGGGATTCCCAGCTGCTTTCCCATTGCATTGAGAGGACCCAGGCGGGGCAGGGCTTTGTAGAGCCCATTCACCAGAGGAAGGCAAGGGGGGGCTGTGGATCAAGCAAGGAGTCGTCGCTGACTCTGAAGGGGGGGGTACTGCCTGCAGCTCCTCCTCGACTCCTGTGGAGCAGGGGGATGCATAGCTGAGCTGATCTCACCCCCCCAGCTGGAAAGGGTGACGTTCCCAGGGAAAGAGGGGTGTTTCCCTATAAAGGCCGGCAAGGCAAAGCCGCCAGCTGCAATATTTACATGCTGCTACGGTTCTCACTGAGGCAGCTGTCTCGCTCAGAGGGTGTAGGCGTTACTCATCAGGTACTCTTTGTCATCCAGTGTGCTCCACACCGTCCCCACCGACAGCTCCGGGTTCTTCCGGCAGACCTTGACAAGGAAAACCCCCATCGAGCCCAGCAGGATGGCCAGCAGGATGGCCAGAAGGACTGCAATGACCATCGCTGGGGAAGAGAAAGAGGCATCAGGTGCAGGGAAGGGAAGGACCTCCCTGCTGCCCACCTGGCTGGCAAGGCATCTGGTACGGCTTGGGCCGCCTTATGCAGGCTTTCAACCAAGGCCTTGAGAGAAGGGAACGTGCGCATGATGGGATCCCCACCAGGAGTGGAGAAGTTGTGGCAACGTAACGAGGGAGTCCTTGATTGGCCAGAAGCCCCCTCCCTCCTCAGGAGAATCGCTATGGAGCTCTTGTGCCAGCAGCACCGAGAACAACTCTGCCAAGATGCCCCAGAAAGCCCAGGCCCCTCCTGGATTGAGCTGGCCATAAAGCCGAGGTGCAGCATGAGACCCCCACTTCCCTCTCAGCGGAGCATTAGCTACGCACCTCTGGCGGAAAAGCTGATGGGTTCGGACAGGAGGCGAGGATGTGCATCTGCATTTCCTGGCTCTTCTGTTACCTCTGAAGACAAAGAGAAACCGGTGACAAATGGCAGGGCACAGGGGAGTTTTGGGGGTTGGATCATAGGAGGTGGGGGGGTGCCAGCTGCTCTGGGAAGGGCGGCAGGTGTTACCTCCATCACCTGTGCACTGGCTCCAGCAATGCTCCTCAAAGAGATAGTTGTTTTTGTTGCCACGGCAGCCCCCATAGATGAACAACTTGCACGTCCGGCTCTCTAGGTCAAAGTACCAGCGGTGGAAGGAGGCCCGACAGGGACCCACCACCCGGGGTGCAGCACAGAATTCTAGGGGGAAAGAGATGGGTCAGAGAGCCTCCTGAAGGAAAAAGGACAGTCCAGGGCCCAGGGACGGAAGGGCCCCTCTTACCTCTGAAGCCAGGCCTGTTTTCATAGGCCTCTGGGTGGCGTCCACCTCTTGATGTAGCCACTGGGGAGAAAGCAGAGCTGTTGGCCAGAGGCTGAAGACCAGTGGTCATCCTTGGCAAAAGTTGACTCTTCCCAGCCACTCCCCCTTTCCCAGGCCTGAGCACCCCTAAGGTGCACTCCAAAGGTCCCAGAGGCCCATCTGCCCCACTCTCCAAAAGGCAACCATTGCCAAGCAGAGGGTAAGGCCTAACTTGCAGGAAGACCTCAAGTGTTCTCTGGCTTTGGAGGGTGTACAAAACAGCCTCTCGCAGAGAATTTGGCCACTGTGGCAGCATTATTAAGGGGCTACAGGTACTCGAAGACCCTGGCCTCCAGCCCACCTAAGCTCTGGGAGCAGTTGCTCGAACTCCCAATTTCTGTCCATTCTTCTAGCCTCACCCATGACCCCAAGAGCCTTACCTTCAGTGGCTGGCCCACCAGGTACCACTGTTGCCTCTATGCCTCCACCTGCAAGTCAAGACAATTCCAGGATCAGAAATCCAGAGCAATGGTCTTCTGGATGCAGACCCACCAAAGGACTTGGCCTGACCCGGAATGCTCCCTCATATGCCCAGACAGAGGAGCCTCGGACAGAATCCCCTGGGGAGACCTCAGCCTTCGTTTGGCTACTGCTCTATGTTAGTGTTAAGGTTTAAGCTGCATTCCTGATGGTGAGACAGAGCACATCCCTTGCCAGGAACCAACTGGGGATGCCAGGTTGTGGGAACTCCCACTTCTAGCACAAGGTGCTGTATTGCTCTGAAGGCAGCAGAAACGCTGCAAGCTGCTGGCTCTCAAGGCTGAGAATTTGGGTGCAGTGTAAGCCATGAAGCATGAAAGGGAGAAAGGCAGCAGGAGCATTATGCCCCTCGTAGTGGCAGGAGTTCCCAGCAATAGGAAAAAAAGGAAAGCAGCAGCAGACATTGTATGCACAAATACATTTCCCCAAATCTCTCTGGCAACTCTCTGTGACATGCTCACCTGTGATGGTCTGTGGTGCTCCCTGAACTGGATTGTTTTCTTGCAGATGTTTCATTACCCAACTAGGTAACATCATCAGTGCTAGTCTAGCATTAACATCAGATTAGCACTGATGATGTTACCTAGTTTGAGTAATGAAATGTCTTCAGGAAAACAACCAAGCTCAGGGAGCACCAAGGACCCTCATTTCAACCCTGAGCTAAAAATATTCCCCTTTATTGATGCTCACCTCTGGCACATGTCTGGAAGCAGTCCTGTTCGGAGAAGAAGTTGTTGGCATTGCCTTTGCAACCCCCAAAAATGAATTCCTTGCATGTCTGACTTGTGGCATTGTACCACCACCGATGGAAAGATGCCCGACAAGGGCCCACCATCTTGGGCGAATGGCATCGGTCTGAAAGCAGAGAGAGGTTCATGGGAGGAGGCAGCCTCGGAGGCCGGTGTCCTCCACAGCTCAGATATTGTTCTGATGGCATTTAGGGCCACTGCCACTCTTAGTTGCTGCCAACTCAGGATGCCAAGAGCCGGGGCCAACTCTCCCTGGATTGGTCTGGAAAGGCAAGTAGGATTGTGAACCACCAGAAGTTATGAATGGGATGGTGAACTTGGACCGGTGGGATCCTTCATCCCCTCTGCCTCAGAAGGCTGATCTTGAAGAGATAAATTTGGGATACCTCCTGTGTAAGTCAAGTTGTCTTAATAAAGCAGTCACAGTAGTACTTTATCTAGGGCGATAGCATTCCAAACTCAAACTCTGAAACTTTTCCCTTGGCTTTTTTGCAAATGTACACTTTCGTGTATTGGTAGGGCTGGCATTTGTGAACTTATCTCTCAGAGCAGATAAATAGTTGCCCTCCATGTTTATTCTCTTATTGAAGATTTAAAGTATTTTCCTAATTCTAGAGTCGATTGTAGGAAACAGTTCTAGTGGAAGGTCCTTATTTGTGCATTTGACCATTTGTCCCAGGAGACTGGAAAACAACTTCTTGCTAAGAAACAGTTGGGGGGGGGACGAGTGGGAAGACCACAGTGTCCTAAGACTCAGGGTTCCACCACTGGTGAAATTGGCTGGCCCCTCTGCAGAGACGGCTAAGGAAAGGTAGTTTGCCTCCCTGCATCACCTTCCTTGCCCACCAGCATAAGCAAGTCCCACAGGATGGTCCGCTTGTGCCACAGCTGCAGTTTAGCTTTTCCAGCAACCTTGCGCGGCCCCATTTCCCCATTGTGTAGCTGAGAGACTGAGGGTTTTTGGAGAAGGAAGGCGGAAGCAGGCCAGGTTCAAATGCACCTCTTCTGGAAAGGTTCTAAATTGCCGCCCCCCCCTCCCTCTGGCTGATGTCCTGCCAACACCCTGTTTCCAAGGTCTAAGTCTCAAGTCTAGTAAACAGTGCCTGGGGCGATTCCTAGCCCCCCCCCCCCAGTGACTCACAAAAGAAAATGAGATCAGAACCTCCTAGTCACCTTTTGGAATTACAGGGAAATAAAATCTGCAGGAGGAGCAATTTCCCCCAAAGTGGGGAAAGGTAACCTATGCACTTGGAAAGAAGAGAGGGTTGTGGTGGTGGTGGAGAGGTATTTAGAGAACAGAGAAGAATCTCATTCCACAACATGTGTTGCTTGGCATGGGGTTTATCACACAGTAAATGCAGTTCTCTAGGTTTTGCATACAAAACCTCTGTCTGTAACCTCACTCATTTTAGGACAGAGCCTAAATTGAAAAGGGTCCAAATCCACCTTGGATTAATTTGAAAGCCTCCTTAACTTGAACTGAGTTTGAAGTTTCAGGCATACCAATATAACCATGTTATGGCTACAAGATCCTCCAGTTTATGACTGACCTGAAGGAAATTTTGCAAGGGGCTAAGCCAGCCATTTTTCAGATGAACAGAATTAGAGATTTTGTGCAGAAACAACTGGGCAGATCATGAGCTTCAGAAAAGGAAGCCCTTAATTTCCTGCTTTGCTCCTCCCCTCTTGCCCTAATAAGCAGGCATATACATAGAATGAAGGCTATTGCTAAGCACATTTGATTTGTGCTTAGATTGTAAGCTGCCCTGAGTCTTCGGAGAAGGGCGGGATATAAATGGGATTAAAATAAAAAAAAATATTTGTGGCCCCAGGATCTCATCCAGATTGCTGCTGGCAAGGAGCCAACAGATTGGCCCACCAAAACCTCCCACAGCAAGAGAAAGTGCAGAGAAGAACCTCCACTCTTGACTGCAGAGGAAGGATTATGCTTCTTCCTCCTCTTTGCCCCAAGTTTGAGGCTGCCATGTGGCTACTTGGCCCTTGTAAAAAAAAGGCAGCCAGTGCACCCCTTTGCTGGTCCAAGGGCACAGAAGCAATGCCAGCAGGGCCAGAGGCTGGACTGGAGTGGCAGGAGCGTTTGCTTAAAGGAAGTCCAGTTGGCACCAGCTTCCTCCAGCAGACCATCACAGGGAGCCAGGTGACTCAGGCACAAGTTGCAGACCTCACCCGAACAGGCTGAACCGGTTCAGGGATGGTTGGCCCATCCCACCCGATCAGATTTCACTG
This sequence comes from Vipera ursinii, assembly GCF_947247035.1. Classification (NCBI taxonomy): domain Eukaryota; kingdom Metazoa; phylum Chordata; class Lepidosauria; order Squamata; family Viperidae; genus Vipera; species Vipera ursinii. The sequence continues at coordinate 25,609,130 of NC_139523.1, forward strand.
AACATCCTCCCATCTGTGGGAGTTCATCAGAAGTGCAGCACCCCCCTCCCAGCTGGCTCCAGTCCAGGAAGATGTTTTCTTGTGCCCCCAACCCTGCCAGGAGAAAAGACCCCCTAGTGGGGGATTCAGCCAGGACAACACAACCACTGGGTGTCTAAAGCGCTCATGGGCACAAGAGAGGCCTGGTTGCTGTCTCCTGTATCTGGCAATGCCCACTCTCTAGCAAAGTAGGACAAAGTCTGTCAAGCACTCCAGACCAGACTTGGGAAGCGCAGCGAGCCGAGGGGAGCTACAAGGCTGGTGTCTGTTTGGCTGGGAGGCCCTCATCTCTCCGACCCAGCAGCCAAACGCGGGGGAGGGTAGGAGGAAGAGGCGAGGGTTGGCTTTCTCTTTCCCTTCCCGTGCACCCCCCGGATTTGGGACCCCCGACAACGGGGCAGGGAACGGGGGGGTGGGGCTAAAGCGAGTCGCAGCCGGCCGATCTTTTCGGGTGGGGCACGTCAAGACCAGCCTGCGCTGTAGAGACCTGACGTAGCGCCCTAGAGAGGGACCGGGCGTTGGCACCGGTCCAGATACAGCGCAACGATCCGCAACCAAGACCGGCCACCGTTTTTGAAGTAACAAAGGGACGGGCAGGAGAACAGCACCGGGCCGCGATTTCTTACCGGGCAGAGACTCTGCGGCCGCCAGCGCGGCCGCCAACGTGATCAACAGCGCCAGACTCTTCTCTCGCCTCATCGCGCCGCCCTCCCAGACAAAGCTGCCCGCTGGGCCGCAACGGCCGCCGAACCCCGCAGGTAAGCCACGCCCATCGCATTCCGGGCGCCAATCACGGGGACTGACGTCTGTCGCCATCGCACCTGTCTGGAGGGCGGGTAGGGCAGCCCACCTATTTTGCATAGGCTGCGTAGCAAACACGTGATGCTGGAGCTCCCCATTGTTTGCAAAGTGGGAAGGTCCCGGATGGAGCAACCTGCAAGGTGAAGGCGGAAGATTCAGCAGGTGCAGTCGGGGCGGGACTAGGGTCCGGTCCGCTGCTCCTGGTTTCCTCTCCCGCCGCACAGGGCCTTCGTGGCTTGCCTAGTTCCGGGATGGCTTCTGTGGGAAGCCTTATCCGCTTTTCGTTTCTCCGCCGCCGCTGCCGGCTTTCATCCTCCGACGTGGGAAGACGGTGCTGGGATCTGCCCAGGAACCGGAGTAGAAGCGGGAACCCCTTCCCCCTCCCTCTTTGCCGAGGCGCGGGTTGGGGGGGGTATCCCGCAGCCCTCTTTCGCGCTTGGAAAGCCGCTCTGTTGGAAGCGCGACATGGTCAGGGAGGCCATCGCTTTCCTTAGCCCACACCGCCGGGAGACTTCCTGAAGAAGTCATGTCTCTTGGGAAGTTCGGGGGGGGGGGTCGTTTCACTGAACGTACTTGGTAATGACTTAGCTATTGTAGAACGGCCCAGGCTGGGGACTCGAAGGAAGGGCCCCCTGTGCGTCCCGCTGGGGCCGAAACAACGGGGCAATGAATGAATCTTTATTGTCAAAGTACAACTATGTATACATTGAGATTAGCTGAGCCTCCCTTTGTGCTCCCACCCCCCAACACACAGTGACAACAGACCCTCCATCTTACTACACCATGTGAACCAACTACACCACACACCCGCCTCCCAAGTCAATTCTGCATAAAATTCACACAAGTTATTTCTCATTCAAAAGCCTAACAGCCCACGGATAAAAGCTGTTTTTCAGCCTGTTGGTGTGGCTGGCTATACTCCTATACCTCCTACCCGATGGTAGGAGAGTAAAGAGATACCGTCCAGGGTGTGAGTTGTACCTGAGGATTTTCCTCACTCTTCCAAGGCAACGAGCCCTGGCGATGTCATCCAGTGGTGTCAGGGAACAGCCCACAATGTCTTGTGCTGTACTCACCACCCTCCGTAATACTTTCCTATCCGCGGCTGTCAGACCAGCATACCAGACCACAATACCGTACGAGAGGACGCTCTCTAGAGTAGACCGGTAAAAGAGGGTGATTAGCCTCTTTAGAACGCTGCGGCGGCGTTCTGGGCCCGAGTCCGAATCAAACGATTCTGGCAGAGCAGCATTCCCTGCCCTCCCCCTGCCCTGCCTGGCAGCAGGAACTCGAAGGGGCAAACCTCGACTTTTTCCAGAGTTGGGAGCAGAGGCGGGTGAAGACATTCGAAGGCGAGAACTTCGTAGGCCGGCTTCTTCGGAGAGAAGAGGGCTAACAGCTGGCGGAATGTCGCAACCAAATCTTACTAACCCGCGTTACTTCAGAAAACGTTCAAAGGGAGGAGGGGGAAGCGGTCAGGAGAACCTGCATTGCTGTAGGGCGATTAGAGCCCGAGGTCGCTGAGGCCCCTTCCCGGCAGCAGCACAGAAGGACCTGCTCTGGAAAAGGGAGGCCCGCGAAGTTATTCGGTTCCTGTCTTCGAGCCTCATCTTTCGGGGAGGTCGGCAAGAATGGCCGGGAGACCGGTGGGGCCCCGCCTCTGGCCCAGAGCAAGACGGCCCCCCACCCCTAGGGAGGGTCTGGAAGCCAGAGCTCCGCCCCGGCTGCTATAAGGCGCGGGAAGCCGGCGGACTCGCCGTCTATTGGGGAACGAACGATGGCGGCGGATCGGGTGGGGAGGCGCTTGGGGCGCGCGTCGCCGGCCCGCTCTACCGGCCTCTCTCCCGGAGGCAGCCGCGCGGAACGGACAGCCAGCCCAGGCATCCAGAAGCGCCACGCGCGGGTCACGGTTAAGTATGACCGACGGGAGCTGCAGCGGCGCCTTGACACGGAAAAGTGGATCGACGGCCGGCTGGAGGAGCTGTACCGAGGACGGGTGAGGGAGACGCTGGGCTGGACGAGAGGATTCGCGGTCTTGTCCTTTGGCGGGATGCTTCCGCCTCCCCCCCCCGTCCAGATTGCCCGCCTGGGACGGAGCAACTCTTATGGCCAAAGGCAGCCTCGTTCAGCTTCCTGTCCTGGTGAAAGAGAGCCGGCCTTCAAGTCTGAACTGGTTACTCGACGCCATGAGGGGGTTAACGTTAAGGCTGCTTGGGACCCCCTCCCCTCCCTCCCTCCCAACTGCTAGTGCTCCTCTGGGGACTGGGGAGCCATCTGCCTTGCTGGAAGGCACATCTGCCGGGGTTGCTTACTTTTAAGGCTGCCGGGAGGCACTTCAATTGCAGCAGCTCGCAGCCCTTCCGGTGAGCAGTCTTGGTCCAGCCTGCGTTGAGCAGAGTGGTTGCTGTTAGTTTTGCTCAGTGAGATTTTAAGGCTCAGGAGACTGAAGGTTGCTGGTGGCTCTGGGCCAGGAGAGCGACTTGTGGCAACTGGCGAGAGGGGAAGCTGCCCTCGGAAATATAATGGACTGGGGGCTGTGGGGTGGGCCTGTCGCCTTTGGTCACCCATTCAGGTGTCTTTCCAGGAACCAGATATTTGTGCCCTGGCTTTTCCTGGGATCTCAGGACAAATTCAGAAATGCCCTCCTCAATCAATACATGGGAAGACCCTGTATGGGCTGCGGAACAGGCAAGACTGAGCAAGAGAGCAACTTCCATCAAATTCAGGCTGGAATCGCGGGAGGTGCATCCCCAGCTCCAAGGTTCTTTCTGGCCCCAGGGCACCTTGGTTTGGAAATGAGGCCAACCTGACCAGGGCAGATGGGCTTGCAGAGGAGGGTCCTCCACCTCCTCCTCCTCCTTGGGAGGAATGTGCATCTCCACAGCTGCTGACATTTTCCTTGCCTAGAAAGGATTCCTTGGGGTGGGGGTGGGGAGCCTGGCCTAGCTATAAAAGAGACATCTCCAATCCTCCCATGAAAGGAGCGAGTTACCATCTGGCTTGCTTTTTTCCCTCCCCAGGGAGTCTGGGAGGGGAGCAGCTCAGCTGGCAGGCCAGCTCTTCTGAGGGAAGCAAGCCCTGGGCAGCCATAGGTTGTTGCTCCCATTGGGGGGCGGCCTTCTTGGTGCAAGGGGCAGCAGTGGCTGTGACTATCCTCTTTCCCCCTGCACACTTACGGGGAGGTTGCAGAAAAAGGTTTTTGCACCGGAGGCTTTTACAAAGAGACTGGACAGCCATTTGCCTGGAATGCAGAGGTCCCTTCCAACTCTGTTATTCTGTTAAGGGGTACAGATGGAACCAGGCTCTTCAAACGGGATCAATTACTTATTACGTGGTGGGAAGATGGAGCAATGGCCTAAGAGTATTTATGCTCCCAGGGAAAGCAGCAGCTACATCCCTGGGATGTTGTAGGGGTGAGATGCTCCTCCTCTTGCCTAAAAAGGGGGATGCGGGTGGGCCTGGGTTTTGAAAACTTTGGAAGCTTTGTCGTTCCAGATGTTTTCAAACTATGAACTGTGTCACCAAAGAGCTGTGCAAGTTGGAGAGCCTGGGCTATTGTTAAAATGCCTCCCTCTTGTGACACCTCATAACTCATGTTCATAACTCTTGTCTGGATGTTACCATGTTCCAAGCCCCCTTTAGCCTGACTTGATTTTGTGGCAGGAAGACGAGATGCCAGATGAAGTCAATATTGATGATCTCCTGGAGATGGACACAGATGAGGAAAGGGCAAAGAAGTTACAGGTAAGCTGCCTTCACATTACTAGGCCTGCTGACTCACAAGGGAGGAATCCCGAATTGGCACCCTTGATTGGATCCTATCGGGAGGAGTGGAAGGGAGGCAAAAAAGTTCAGATTTGAGTTTATAAACCCGGCAGAGACAGAGCAAGCAGTGGAGTGTACAGGGGGCTCTTATACAGATGCGCACAAATTCTGAAGATGTTGCTGCTCTGAAGTGAAGCTCTTTTCCAGAACCAAATGGTCAAATGATCCTTCATGCTCATTAGCAAAATGCTGGTGCTAATTTCTGAGCACTGAGAATGAGACATAGATTCATCTCACCCTGAGCTATTTATTAATAAGCATACTTAATGTGGAGTCAGCCTAGGGCATGCCATTTTATTACTAAATAAGAAAAGGGAACTGGGGATCCAAGGCTTCACTACAGAAGAGAAGGCCCAGGGAATCTGACCCATGGGGGAGATTTTCCTGGTTTAGTTCAAGAATAAAGCTGGGAAAGAGGCTGGAAATGAAAAGGGCTAGACGAATAAATGCTGGGTCCCCCATCTTTTGGGGCTGTTCCTCACTGTAATTTTTTTCTAGGGCACCTTGGAGTCATGCCGCAACAACATAGAGGTGGGTGTCCACTTTCTGAGCACCAGCAATTGCTGGCTTTGACCTGGGTCCTGTGGAACATATATGCCCGCCAAGGGTAGGGTTTGCTTTCCCCAAGAGATGTCCCATTTCCAGCTGCTGTGTAATAGTTGAGGAAAGGCTCCCTTTCACTCTTTGGGGTACCCAGCCTTCTTCCCACCCCATGACTCTCTGAGGAGGCTCCCTTGCAATTCCTGGGGATCTGGTTGCTCTTGGTCTGGGAGTCCCTATTGGAGAGAGATCCCTTTTCTGGCAGGGTTCCCCCAGTGCCAGACATCACCTTACTGGAGAAGGATGGTAGGACTCAACCTCCTCCCCACCCCCAGGACTTCACCAGAGAGTTGCTGGAGAAGCTGAGAGGCCTCCGAACTGAACATGTTCTCCGTCGGACAAGTCCCAGCAGCCAGAGGAACCTGGAGCAGGGCCCCAAAGTCCCACAGTGACCGTGAGGCTGGAGAGTTGCAGAGAGGGCTGAGCTGCTGGAAGAACTTGCTGCTGTCTCCCTGCCTACACTAGAATGGACTGGCTCCATGGTCTGCAGGGCGCTGGCCTCAGCCACCTCCACCCTGCTGGAAAGGTCTCCCTGGCCCTTTTGAACTTCTTCTCTTTCTGGTAGATGATGGGCTCTGCTCGGCCCCCTCCCCCCAATAAAGTGCTCTGTCCCCCAGAAGCTCAACTGTTGCCTCTGCCAGAGGGGTGGGGGAGATGGAGGCTTATCATGATTGGGACCCTTGTGGGGGAGAACTTGGCCAGGATCGGGTTTGCCCCGTGAGGCTCTCTGGACATTTGTGGCCATCACCCCAAAGCTGCGTCTGTGTTTGCATGCTCTTGGCTAGGTTTTCTCTGGCTGGGCACATTTGGCACAGTCTGCCTGATTGTCCAGGGCCATGAAAACTCAGAAATGGCTTCCTTGGCCAATGCATTTCTCAGCAGTTGCCCTGTACCTGGTGAAGTCAGATGAAGTCTCACAGCTGTGAACCCAGCCAGCCTTTCCCCATTTCAGACAACCCCCTCAGTCAGACAGAGGCACCCAGTGAGTCCTCCTGCCTCCTCCCCTCCCAGCTGGGACCCAGAGGGGGATTGTTACCTTCTGGGTTAGAAGCTGCTTCAGGAGACCAGCAGCACTTTGCGCTTCCTCCTTGCCTGGAGGTCTGCATGGTCCACCAGCAGGTGGGGGGATCCCAGATGTTCAGCCCACCTGCCTGCGGCAGCCCACTCAGTCCAGTCCTCCCTCGAGCTTCTGGATCCCCAGCATTATCTGGCTACAGAAGGGCTTCTCCCAGGCCCCACAGATGTCTGTGCGCATATGGCTCCCCACGTGCACACCCTTCTTGCCATTACTGTCTCTGCAAATCAATCTGTGCCAGCTACTGCCTGCCTCAGTCCAAGCAGGAGGGGGGGGGAATCCTTTCCTCAGGGAAGAGGCTTACAAAGGGAAGCCAGGCCAGGCCAGGCCCTTCCTCCCTCCTCCCATGGCTGGTCCAGCAGACACTGAAGCCACTGAAGCTGGTGCCCTTATTTGGGAACAAGCAGAGGCTGGAGAGGGGAGGGACTTGGCAGAGCCCTGGGCGGCCAGCTCAGCTTGGCCCTTGTGGCCTCCCGTGGCCTAGAGATGCCCATAGCCCCCTCCCCCCAAGAAAGGGCTTTTTCTCCAGAGGGGTTGGCCTGAGGGGGAGTGCTGGACAAGGGCAGGAAGGGGAGCGCAGTCTGTATTGGGGGCTGCTTTTCAGGGGCTGCTCTGGCAAATGACTTTTTCCTCAATTCTTCCTCCTCCTCTTCAAAAAAATTCATTGAAATTTTGAAAGAGAAATAATCCCCCCAAATAATCCCCCACAGCATACAAAACAAAAAATAAATTAATTATGAGATAGTGTTAACAAAATGAGGAAAATGGCCTTTTAAGTCACACTTCCTGAATACAATTTTGCTACCGAGCACTTTCCCCATCCCGCAGTATAAGTCTATTAGCTATTCTGCACAACAAATAAACACCGCAGAAACAGCCGTGTGATCAGGTCCCAGAGGTTTGTAATGCAGTTCAAAATAACATTGACAAATGTAACTTGAAAACGTTCACAGCCATCTACTTAATGTATGTTAAAATATTCCAAAAAAGAAACCCAAATTAGACGGTTCCTTCTTGGCACAAAACATCAAAACTTTAATCCCAATCTGTATATAATGTTAACTGTATAATGTGTTATCCTAAAGTTAACATTGAATTAACTCACTTCATTGTCTTTTACACTTCATTGTTTTATAGTGAGGTGAATTAATGTTTAGTGTCTGAATACAAAGAGTTTAAGTTTGTGTGTGTTTATATAAATACATTTAGGTCAAATATAATTGTTTAGTTTTGCAGATGTTATGATTTATTCTTATGTGCTGTTGGGCACCCAGAGTTGCTGTGGTGAGAATCAAATAAATAAACGAGTGGCTTGAGCATCTTCAGCATATTCAGGGAAGGATAAATTTAGTTTGTTCCCCAGATCAGTCTTGAGCCAAAATAGAACGAAGCCCAAAATCACCAACTGCAGCCTTGGGCGTTTGGGCTGTTGCCATCCTCCTGTGCTCTGAAAGGCTCCATACTCTCTACCTCTCACTCCAGACCCCCAGTTTGGTGACTTCTCTGGCACTGGGGGAGGGGGCACTTTGCAAATTAAAAGTCCATACTCTGGCCCTGCCAAGCCTGCCCTGCCTGGCCCTGGACCTTGTGGCATTCCTGTCGTGGCAAAGGCTTAACGGGAAGGGCCATGCTGATTCCTCATGCTCCTGTGGTCAAGTCACCATCCATTTTCTCCTGGCTTGCCAGATCCTTGCTTTCCCTTTCCTGTAAGATCCCAGACCCCAAACAGGTTCACTGCCTACTGGAAAAAGAGCCTTTTCACCCTTGCTCCTCAGGCTGTCTCTGATTTCATCTGCAAAATGCGATCCTGGTAACTAAAACCATCTTTGCTCACTTCCAGATCCAGGAGCAATGCACAGTCAGTAACAGTGGCCTTTGTTGTCCTGTGAGACACATGGGGGAAGTCTGCTGTCATTCTAAGGGAGGGAAAAAGAGCCAGGAGGCAAAGCTTTGCCTTGTCATATTAGGGTTATTGGCAGTCCATAGACAGCAGGAAGGCATTGCAGTCCCAAAGGGATCTCTTGCCAAAACTGATTTCAGGTTGATTGGGTCCCAATTAACCTTTGGGATCTGCTTCTCTGAGTTACAGCGGTAACCACCAATTGAAAGCGGTAGTTTCCCCTGGCCTACGCACCCACTTAGTGAGCCTTTCCCCGGCTTCAGAGGCAGGCAACTGGTGTGCTTGGGAAGACCCCTGCCCTTCTGGCAGAGGGGGGCCTCTCACCTGCTTAGGAACTGGCAATTGGGGCAGTGGGGCCTGTGAGCTGATCCAGCACAGCAGTTCCAGGATTGCTGGGATGATGATTTTCTTACAGCTGTGCAGAAACCTGGGACCTGCCTTGCCTTATTTCGCACCATAAACTTTGGTGCAAATGGCTTTGCACAATCCACTGATCTAAATCAGCTATAATGTTAATTAAGTGCAGCCACCTATTCTCTAACTGACCTGGCTGTCTCTGCTGCCAAAGAAGGGCCAGCTGATGCCACCAGAAAGGGACTTTGACCCAGGACCTTGGGATGGTCTTGACCTTTGCTCATGTGTGGAACTGAAGGTGTGCAAATGGGCACGCAGACCCCACTGTGCTTGAGCACCTCTCTTCTGCCTCACCTGCTGCAGGGCCCACGGCCCTGGGAGGACCTTCCAATGGTACCTGTGATGTCCCCAGGGGTTCTGCTTGCCTCCTGTTGCTCCCCAGTCCCTTCCCCTTCTTGCCTGAGCAGAAAGAAGAGAGCTACTGAGGAGGAGGCCTTGCTCCACTCACCCTTGGAAGGTAATCTCTTGTCCCAACCACAACACAATCTCACTTTGGCTCAGTCCCACCTACCGCCCTTCCTCCCTTCTCCTTCCCCAGTCTGAACTGGTGCTGGTGCACTTTCCGTCCCAGCTTGCCTTTCCACCTCAGAGCAAAATTGTGCCAATTACAGTGCAAGCTGTGTCTGAAAGAGGCCCCTTCCCAAATTATCTCCTGCTTCCCAAAACCAAGAGGTGTCTGGCAGCAACTTTTCAGACTAGTAGGTGTAATTAAAAGTAACCAGCTTTTACGAGCTAGTTTTCTTCATCAGATACATAAAGTTTCCATGTGCTTGTCTGAAAATCCTACTGAACGCTAGAGGGCAGACCAGAGACTAACACCTACAGTATTTTCATCTCCCACCTCTTCTATGTGCCTGAGGCAGGCCAGGAATTTCCATCCTTTTTTTCTAAATTGCTTTCAGCAATGCTAATAAAGGAAACAAGGGTCATATAAATTGGTGAGTTTTTTTTAGCTTCCCGGTTCAATGGGAGAGCAATGTTTGTGCTGAAGATAGACCTCTCATACAGTAGGGTAGTTAGTAAGTCAAGAACACAGAATCAAAGGCCAGAAAGGACCTGGGAGGCCTTCTAATCTAATCCAACCTTTTGCTCAAGGCATTTGCGTCAGGAATTTGTTTTCTGCTTCCTGTTCCATCCAAGTCAAGGATTCTTTTTGTAGAAATAGGATGCTGAGCTTTAATGTTGCAGAAGACCCAATACTGTTTTTCATTTTAATATCTTTGTCATTATAGTAGCGATGGCAGTGGCCACTTCTCTGGGATTTAGGGATGCAGGTAGCCAGCGCCATCCTGTGGTCGTTTAAGAATTGCACATTAAATGATTTATTTGGTGAGAATGACTTTTGTCTCAGGGGCAAAGGAAGAAGAGCTCACTTTGGCCTGAAATCCTATTTTGGGATTTCCACCTTTGTATTGCCAAGCTGGCTGCCATAGTTCACTCACTCAGGAACTCCCCTAGGAGACAGGGAGGACAAGCACCTTCAAGCTTCCAACCCACAGCAGAAGCAGTTTCTGGGTGAAGGCTCCTCCAGTACAGCCTAGCCTTGGAGTAGGGAGCCCTCTTGATGTTCAATCAAGCCCAGGCTGATCCTTTCCCAGCCCAGCACAAATAGTCTCCTCTTTCTTGACTGGTAATAAGGCAGTGAGAAATCTCCCTGGATTCTTCTGGGACACCCCCCCCCCCAGGTGGATTGAGGCTGTTGTAAATGTTTTGTTTCTAAAAAGCTGAGATACAACCAAAACCAACATCAGGAAGGCAAGAAGGGTACCCATCTCTGCCATTGGGGAAGCAATGGGTTAGGAGATCAGCAGGGCTACCACCACCACCACAATTCTGCAGGTGCCCTGCCTCTGCCCCCATGTCTCACGACAGGGGGCTGCACCCAAGAGCTACACATTGAGCAAGGCCGGGAGAGTGGATCACCCAGGGGGGGGATCTTCACTGACTGCTTTTCTAGGTAGCCCCTCCAGGGATGCCCAACAGGCCTCCTGTGCCTGCTGGTATCTCATTCTTGGGATTAGGTGAGCTCGCTCTCCAGGCCACGCATGACCTGCCCAAGGCCAAGGTTTGGCTAGCCCAAGACCTCTTTGGTGGCCATGCCTGGAATGCCCTTCTGAGCTCAACAGACCAGTGCTATGCTCACACCTGCAGGCCTGATTCTGGTCAAACTTACAACAGCAGCTATTGTCTTTTGGGAAAAGGGTCTCCTGGCCTCAACTGTTGGGACTTGAGCAGATCACTTTCATCTTCTCAGCCAGCCCCTCTCCCCCAAGCATTTAGGCTGCTGGTTCTTCCAAGGTCAGTTTTCTCTGACCCTTTCCCCACCACTCCTCACGCCTGCAAAGCATTCTACTGTGGTTGGAAAGCTACAAATGGTAACCTGGCTGACTACGACCTTCTGCCTCACAATGGGAATATTTGAAATAATTCCATACCAAAGTAAGCTGGGTGGCAACCTTTAAAATCACTGCATCATTTAATGCCAGCAGTACAACGATCGGAGTCTTGAGTCTGGACATTGTTGGAAGACGCACGTGTGATAAAAAAAAGCAAACAGCCATGCAACCAAAAATCACTGTAAAAATACCAGAACAATATATACAAATCCCTTTTCAAATAATATCTACATTTTATAGCATTTTTATAAAGCACTGGCAAATTTCATTGATAACCAAGATTTGGGTCTAGTGAATGGATCCTGATTTACAAAGTCAGATTGTACAAATATCACAGAGCATCTATGTCCCTAGGCAGGTTCACAAGACAGAATACTTCACAAAGAGCACATTCCTTGACAAGCTGTTCATGGGTTCCAGGATCAGGATGGCTTCTCCACAGGGACTTGGCCACTCCGGAGAAGTTTCAAAAGGTTCCTTGGAGATCTGCTCCAGCCCTTCTCCATTAATGGACTTCAGTGTGTTTGCATACAAAGCCTCCCCGGGTAAGTGGCTGGAAACTGGCAAAGTAGGAAACCGGCTTGGCTTTCCAAGAAACCTAGCTTGCATTTGTACCAAAAGGACATAACTTTCTCTCTCTTCCAAGCAAGTTCTACACTGCGTTACATTTCCTGGGCAAAAAAAGGAAGAGTAGGAATCACTAAGGCAGAGAGAGAAAAACAATACACTGAAAAATGTTTTGACACCCCCTCCCCCCACCCCCGATCTGTTTCAGATTAAACACTGCTAAGCCTGGGCATGAACCCTGCTCCCCTCACTCACGCCCTGCAGTCTGTCAAGCTGAAAAGCCCCAAGCTGCCAAAGGATTCCTATCCCTTGGTTTCCAACACAGGCAGCAGCCAGCAGCCCTTCTGCAAGCACTTCACAGAGAAGCCACAATCCCGGGCTGCTCATTTGCTCTGTGGGGAAGGTGGGCCTTTTCTGCTGACAGGGGCATCCCTCAGGCAGAGAAGAGGCTGCCTCTTAGCCCCAACAGGCCCATGTAGCTCAGCCCGTTGCCGAGAGGACCAAGAGCCGTATGGTGGAGTCTCCAAATTGCCTGCCTCAAGAGCACGCCAGTGCACACGGATGCTCATCCTTCAGGTGCTTCTTGCCAGGCCGGATCAGGGCAAAAGGTCAGTGCTTTTAACTCCAAAACAAGGCCTGGCTCTGAAAGAGTTGACCAAGAGAGGACAGGGGGAGAGATGAAGCAGCCTTCTGAAGACAAATAAGTGCAACTTACTTCTCTGCGTTTGAGAAGAGGCCAAATCCATCAGTTAGAAGCAGCAGAAAGACAGAAACAGGCTGGGGAGCTTCCAGCTCTGTTCAGCAATTCTGGAAAGACCAAATTTGCGGGGCTACAAAAAGGGCCCTTCGTCCACAGCAACCTCCCCACCCACTCCTGGCTGTCCAGCCTGGTTTTTAAGGGAACAGGCTCTGTGCCAGGGCTTTCTGGGATGCCGGAAGGCTATGGCTGCCCCTGCACAGAAGATCGTGGAAACATGCTTCTTTGCGGGAATGACAAACCTCTCATTTCTGAACACCAGGGGTTCCCTTTGCTTTTTAGAGGAGTGCAGGAGACATAGAAGCAAATTAGTGTTATTAATAATTTAATTTCAATACTACAAACTCTGTTTTGGTAGAAGGCATCCCTTCTTCAAGAGGCCACCCACCAGAGACAGAAACAGCATCATATCCGAATCCGGCAACCCAAGAAAATGGCAGAAGGGTATTTAAAACAAAATTCAATAGTTACAAAAATAATTCATCATGGTTACTTCTCCATAATAATTTTTGCTGTGCTAGATTCTTTTTTAAAAAAGGCTATGATACACATATATTGTTACAGTTTAGAAACAAAGATATATATATTCTACAGATCAGCATGGCTGACAGCTTCACCCCTTCATAGGGCACACTAAGAAACTGACATATCCTTTCATCCTCCATTCGACAGACAATAAATACCTGAAGAAGAGAAGCAGGGGGGACGGAGACATGGCCCAGCCACGGTGCAAAGAGGGAAGGGCTGGCAGAACCAGCTAGAGCAGGTCTGAAGACACTGAAGGATTCCGAGTGGACCTCAGACCAATCGGCAACGGAAGCCCGAGGGGCCATGACACAATACTGCCTGGGGTGGCTCAGGACCCCTGTGACTTTCCTACACGGTCGCTTGGAGATTACACTCAGCAAAGCTCAAAAAGATGGAGGTACACAGTCAATGGCAATTCATGGAATTTTTAAAAAGTGAAGAACACTGCTGCTGCTTTCGGACACAAGGCTGCATGTACAAGTCTTTTAATACTACTGACAGAACGGGGAGGCCGTCGGGTCGAAGCCTTTAAAAACGTCCTTCAGAGAGCCCGCATCCTGCAGCTCCCCTTCCTGGGCAGGGCTGTTCCCTGCAAAAGGGCTGCCTGCCCCTGACTTGGCCGCCTGTTTCACCAGGCCATACACAGGTGGCACTGGGAGATGGTGGACGCCAGGCTGAGTGACGGCTGTCTCTGCAGCAGGCACAGTGGAAACAGGAGCAGAGGGGGCTGCCTTGGGTCGTGGTCGATTGTAGCTGTTGTACCGGTCACTCGCCGGCTCTGGGCTGGGCTTCTCGGTTTCCAGCTGGTCCAAAGCTGACCGGCGCACAAACAGTGGCTCCTTTCCTCTGTTGCCACCACCACCTTTGCTGCCTTCGGCGCTCTTGGTGGCTGGGCTCCCTTCGCCGGCAGAATCGGCCGACTTGCAGCCGGGGCTTGGGGTCCTCGGGTCGTAAAGGCTGATCCCGCTCAGGACGCTGCTTTGGCCAGGGCCCCTGCTCAACCCTCCTGCGGTCAGCAGCCTGGGGTCATAAGGGGCTATGCTGGCTGCAGCCTCCGCACCCCCTCCTACCGGGGAGCCGATTTCTGTTTGCTCTGTGGTCCCCGAGGATCCTGGCTCAGGAGCCTTGGGCAAGCGGGGGTCCATGGGCACCTTCCTTGTGCGGGGGTCGCTTGGCTTGTCACTCTGCCCAGGACTGCCTGCTGCGTTGACGGTCTTTAATATCCTGGACAGCAGCTCAAAATCCGGTAGGCTGGAGCCGGGACTGGCAGAGGGTTCTGGCTGGGACCCAGCTCGCTGCCTGGGGTCAGAGAGGCTGGAATTCTGAGGTCGGTTCAGGCGTGGATCGAGGGCAGGCAGGGCCTGGAGAGCAGCTGGGACAGGAACTAATTCCTGCTTAGGAACAGGTAGGGGGATCAAGTCTTCAGGGCTCCACAGCACCATGCGTGCAAAACTGGGCATGAGCAGGACCACATCTTTCTTGATGTGGCTGAACTGCTGCAACTGGCAGCGAGGGTCCCTCAGAGAGTGGTTCGGCAGGGTGTCCAGAGGGATAGTGACTGGTTTGTCCCGCAGGGCCCTCTCCCCTTCTTCCTCCTCTGGGACAGGAATGGCTTTCTGGCTGACTGAAGGGCTCGAATGGAGAACCTCTGCTGCTTTAGGGGCAGAGGCCGCGACGTGCCGTGCAAGTCGTGGATCGGTGGGCCCGGCATCTCCGGCTCCAGAAGACTCCAGGTTTCGAGAAAGTCTGGGGTCACGCAGAAGGCGAGGATCGGCTGGCCGGCTCTTCTGAAGGCGAGGATCGTTCCTGCCTGAGGCAGGAATGGCGTTTCCAGAAGGGTCTTCGTGGGGTCTGCTGGAACTCTGCTGCCGTAGAGTCTTCAGGATGGAGCTGACGCTGCTGCTGCCTCCATCATCCTCATCACTAGAATACCAGTTGCCAGGGTCACCTGATAGAGGAGGGGGGGTGAGTCCATACTGGCTATCTCAGAAGCCTCTTCAAGAAGCAACCAAGAATAATTTCAAAGCCACAACATTTTAAAGAGGAACCTCATTCATGGAAAGTCACTGAGCCGGACAAAAAGATTTCTGCAGACTGACCAAGTTGCAGAAAAGAACTGCTGAAAAATTGCTCTCTCTCAGCCAACAGTTGCCTTGGTCTCCCCTGGCCATGCTGCAATGGGGGGGGGGAGAGACTCTGCCTTTCCTTAACCCAAGTGGGACTCATTTCCTGCTTTTCCTCCAGCAGCTCAAGTCAGCTGTTTCTTGGCACCTGCTTCATTTATTTCCCATGACAACAGCCTGTGAGCGTGACTGACCCAAAGTCACCACATTTTTCCAAGGCTGAAGATGGGCCTGCAGTTTCTCCAACCCTCATCCAGCTGCTTAGCCAGCAGACCACACTGGCTCTCCCACTGTCCACAGGTACTGTTTCACAGGGATGGGGGTTGGGGAGCAAGCCCAAAGGAGCGCCCTCCCACCAAGGTCTGTCCCTACACTTTCAGTAGGAAAAATCAAGGGCAGCTTTCTACAGTCCCTGTGGTGATTGAGTAAGCCACCACACTCGGGCAGTGTAATATGTGTACCCCGCCCGTGACCCTGCCAAAATGGTGGCTGCTCCTGGGTTCCGCTGCCAACCTGTCCCCCTATGGGCTTCCAGGCCGCACCAGCACATCAAAGAACACGCCCAACATGGAGCAGAGCCCACCCACCCATCCCCCCTCTCGGCCCTTGCCTTCCTCGTGGTCTCGGTCCTGCTTGCAGCTCTCTGCCTGCCGGCGAGCCCTCTCTTCTTCCTGCTGCTTCTGCTGGATGCGAAGGTAGAGAGCCCTCTGGGTGGAAGGCAGGAAGTCGGGGATGCAGCCAGAGGGCTTCTGCAGCCTTGGGATGCCTCCATCGCAGAAGGAATCTGGCTCCAGGGAAGGGTCGGGGAAGAGCCCTCCCCCAGGGGTCTCCTCGTAGCCCGGGTAGCCCTCTGTGGGGGGAGAGGAGAGCAGTGAGAGCACTGGAACGGAAGGCAGCCACTCAGCCCGCCCCCTGCCCCAATGCCAGGCATACGAAGCCGCCCAGCCCAACTTCACACTTGCCTGGGCCAGCCATGAGGCTGGGATCCATCTCCAGACCTTCTGGGTGCAAGTAGAAGTTGTCATAGAAGTCCTGTGTTGGGGGGCCAGGTGGCATCTCCTCGGGGCCAAAGGGCATCATGGGGGGTCCAGGGCCCAACGGAGGGCCAGGGTTCATCGCTGGGCCCATTGGCATATCAGGGCAGATGTCTGGACATAGGTCCGGAAGCATGTCGGGGGGCATGTCGGGAGGCAGCTCTGGATGCCCAGGCCCGGGGAAACGAGGTGGGGATGGACCAGGGTGCCTAGAGGAAAAGAGAGGTGGGATCAGGCACCTCTGAACGCTGGCGGGCTCTTTTATCTCGACAGAGCACCTCACTTCCCCAGGAAATCCAGGCATCTTGGACCTGCCCTCCACAAGGACAGAGACCGGGCCTCACCGTGGCAGAAGCCCCCTCCTCCCCTCTTACCTCACCCCCAGCTTCTCCGCCAGCTGCCCTGTAGGCCTCACGACAATCTCAAAGAGGGAAGGGATCTTCTTGTACAAGTCTTGCTGAAGCTGCTGAGGCGAGAGGGGCTCGTGGATTGGAAGAGGCATCTGTGGTGGCCCTGGTGGAGGAAGGGGCGGGGGCGGGGCAGGGGGGCCTCCGGGCATGGGGCGGCTATTAGGGGACGTTGGAGCTGGGGGCCCTGGGGGACGTGGGGGAGTGGGCAGCAATCCCACCCCAGGAGGTGGCTTGGGTAATGGGTTGATGCCCTGTTTCTTCAACTCCTCCACTTCTTTCTCATCCTCTGCTCCGGCTTCTGCATCATCAGCCAACATCTAAGAGGCAAGGCAAAGGCTGGGGGTCAGTTTCTCCAGTCGCATCTCCCACCATGCTGAGCTGGAGCCCTCCTGGCTACGAAAATTCCAGGGGTCAGCTGAGGCCTCTCTGCAGAGCAGCCAAATCTTGGTGCTCATTTGCTCCCTTTACCTTATCCAGGAGTTCCCGAGTTTCATCGGTGAGTGGTTCATGCGAGAACATGCAGTCATCTCCATTAATGCAGTTCCCAGTGGTGTGAAACAGTTTACAAGGGAAGTCCCGTGCCAGGTGTTCAGGAAAGCAAAAAAAAAAAAAAAGAAGAAGAAGAAGCCACAGGAACCCACCAGCATCAGGAGACCCAAGATTTCACAACTCTCGCTTCTACAAAGATCCCCTTTGGGAAAAAAGCCGGCCTGCAGCCCACAGCGAGCCACTCCTCTGAGTAAGGAGAGGCAGATCAGGGGACCGAAAACCTCCCAAAACCCTGTCCTAAAAATGCTGGACGACAGCAATTGGAAAGGATATCATGCATGTAGGGACAATTCTCCGCCCTGGCACAGTAACCAGTGATGTAAAACTTGCAGAGTTCCCTCTTCTTTGGTAGCTCAATATCATGGCTAAAGTTGCAGTGTTCCCCCTGGCAGGAAAAATACAAAAAAAAGCCACACCATTTAGCCACAGATACAACAGAACGTCAACAGATGACTGGATGCAAAACATCTCACCGTGGTCTTCGGGAGAAGGGCTGGTGGTCACAGCCACGGCAATCAAAGGCCAGTCCTAGAATCCTGCCCCCACCCTGCTGCGTGAGCCTGGCCCACGATTAATTCCATCCCTTCACAACTGGGAATGAACAAATACAACGGCAGCTTCAGGGAAAGTGCCACTTTGTGGGAGAACACGCACAGAACAACACATAGGATAGCAAAGAAGACCTCCAAGTCTGTTGTTGTTGTCATTAAATTAAAATGTCCCAATGAAGTGGGGGGAGGAGAGTCCCCTCACCTCTGCAGTGGAGCCTTAATGGCAGGGATCTTGCAGAGATTAAGGCATGCGTCTCCGTAGGGCAGAGAGGAGCTACATGGCCTGGAGCAGGCAAATGAGAATGCCGATTATGGAAAACCATGGCTGCTAGCTTTTCGGGCGTCCTTCACTGTTTCTTTAAGGGCATGTGAATTATTCTGATAACCTCAGATCTCTAAGTCTTTAAATAAACACGGGGCTAAACATCGTGAAGAGCTACTACAAGAACAAATTGGGGGGGAGGGGGCACGCACATTTTCAAAGGCTCCTAGCCCATGCCTCCCCCTTCTGCCACAGAAGGGAACGGAGCCGGAGGCTTCTCCGCTCCTGGCAACACAGGGACAAAAAGCCCTGCAGCAGCCCGGGCTCCTGTTCCAAGGCACCTGCAGGGAGTCCTCGACTTACAACCTTTTATTCAGTGACCATCTGAAGTTACAACAGCCCTGAAGAAAAATGACTTGTGACCATTTTTTACACTTATGATTGCTGCAACGTCCCCATGGTGTTGTGATCAGAAATTGGACGCTTGGGAACCGGCATGTGTTTACGATGGCTGCCGTGTCCTGGGATCACTCCCACCTTCTCACCAGCAAAGTCAATGGGGAAGCCAGATTCACTTAACCGCCGTGCTGTTAACTTAGTAACTGAACTGTGGCAAAAAAGGTCATAAAAGGGGGGTGCGACTCCCTTAACTGTCTCGCTTAGCAGCAGAAATTTTGGGTTCAATTGTGGTCGTAAGGCGAGGACTACCGAATTGGGCACCTACATCGCTGACCAAATAAATGAACTGGAACCGAGCTGCACCTACCCAAGTGCATCTTCCTTCCACAAAATACTTGCAGACGACTTTCCCTTTCTTATCTGACTGCTGGTGAGGTTTCTCATGGTCGTTCCGCCTGTAATTCCCACAGCTACCACCTCCATCCTGTACAGATCACAAGAGAAATACTCATTTGACTGATTTATATATCAACGTTAGGCAGACCTTTGTGAAAATAAAACAATGTGTAAGAAAGAATAGTGGCAAAAATAAAAGCCAGATAAAATTAATTTGGTATCCTAAATAGTTTCTAAGTGAATAGAAGATATTTTGTTGGTTTTGTAGGAAAAGAATGCCAAAGCTGGTGTGCTGTGAGGAAAAAAGCTCCCACTTGGGTCATCCAATCTTTTGCAGCTGCATTTCACAGTGATTCATGCAACCCTCGAGTCCTCTTGAATAGCCTCGGCTGCAAAGGTGTTCAGGAGTTAAATGAATTCAAGAGTTTAAGGATTTAGATGTGGACCTGAGTCCACTGCCTTACACTCAGTCCAGAGCCAACGAGAATGGAGGATCCGGAGCTTTGCGCCATTTTCTGTATTACCAAGTTCCTGATTCGTCTGCATTGAACAGCCCAGCCTCTATCCGTCCTGGAAAGGGCCCCACTGAGGCACCAGTCCTAGCAGGTGGGAGATGCTTGGCCTCACCTGGGCTTCCCAGGGAGTCCACTCCCAGGCTTCCTTGGAGTCAACTGCCCCTTCTTGGCCTCCACCCAACCTCAAGCTCGTTAGACCCAAAGCAAGGGATGGGCCTCCTAGGCCACTTACCCCCAGGTCATCTTCATAGTAGTCGTCCTCCTCATTGAGCCCCCCTGCTTTGCCTAGGCCTGATCTGCCACGATGACCTCGTCCACGGCTCATCCCCTTGCCTCCTCGTCCCCTGGAGCCACGGCCTCGGCCACGGCCCATGCCTGCAACAAGACCAGTCTAGTCGATTCTGCAGCCCAGCCGTGGAAAGCCCCGCCCCGCCATCTGCTTAGCAGAGGCCTTGGGCAGCCGAGGCTCCAAAGGGGGGAAAAGGAGGGTTTCACTTTTTCTCCCTCCACCCACATACCTCTCCCCCTTCCTTCTTTGCTTCTGCGGTACTGGTTCAGCTCTTTGGAATAATCATCGTAGTCTTCCTCCCCCATGGGCTCCTCTCCTTCGCAGAACTGCCAGGCAGACAGAGGGGAAATTAGCCAAAAGGGACCGTGGCAGGAAGCCAGGCTGAGCAAGGACAGATCTCGATGTTCACCTCCATCTCCTCATCGTAAATTTCTTCCCCCTCCTCCTCCTCGGGGTGCTCCCCTCTTCCCCTGCCTCGGTTGCTCCTGCCCATGCCTCGTCCTCTCATTCCACCTCTTCCACGGCCACGGTAACCTCGGCCTCGACCACGGCCACCTGTTGACACAAACCAGAGGTGGTACCAAACCGATCAGACTCCAGCATTTGCATACACACTAAACTATACTGGTTTTGTTTGGTTTACCTGGTTTAGTGTGGTGTGGGAACTGAGCCAATAAGGTTTGCTGTGAGAGAAAGAAGCAACTCAGGGCAATACTCTTAACTGAGACCACTGTTTAGGGGGCAAAGCACAAAGGCATTTGATATCTCTTCCCATCTGTTGTCTCTTTTGAGAAACAACAATGTTTTTATGCAATGCCATACACTAGCCATACAAACCAATGGAGATACCAGTATGCCTGCATGCTGACTTTCTGAAATTCAGCTCCCAATTCAAAGAAACCCAGAAAGAAAAGGCATAAAATTTAAAATGTTGCATTACCAGGAGCTGAGTGCCCTTTTGGAACCAGAGTCAATTGGGTCTTGGATAGGTTACATGCAAATGGAGACAGACGCCCACAATAGGGAGAGCTGCACAGTTCCTCGCTGCTGAGGAAAGGAAGCAGAACCAGAATGTTCTGTCTCCATTCTGTTTTGACACTCCAGAGCAAAAAATCAGTAGCTTCTGTCATTTAAAAAGACAGCACACATTCCCCACGGACAGCTACGGACGGACAACCACGTTTTCAGGAGGCCTGGGTGGGGCGGGGGGGGGGGTGTTTTGTTGTCTGGCTGCCTAGTGGCCAGCACCTGCCTCACTCGCTCAGTGTCTGGGCTGAAGGAAAAGCAAGCGTACCTCGGCCTCTGTGTGTGCCCTCCTTTGCCCTCCGGTACTGGTTCAGCTCCTTTGCAAAGTCATCGTACTCTTCTTTCCCCATGTCCTCCTCTTCCTCCGCCTCGTAGTCACAGTAGCCCTCGTTCTCATATACTTCGTAGGGGGGGTAGCTCTTGTTCTCCATCTTAGGATACCCCTTCTTTGGGGCACTGTGAGAGGACGAGTACTGCTGATGGGACTGAAGGCAAAAACACAAATGGTTACGGCTGAACAGAGAGAGGTGACAAGCGGAACTAGACCTCCAAAAGAAGAAGCGGCTCTCAACCCATTTTATAAACCGTTATTCTGTAAAGCGTCACTTTTACACAAGGAGCAGAAGCAAACGACGTTGATTTGCTACCATCCAAACAGCACCATCTCGATTGCTCATCTACCCGACATCTGACAGGCTAATCTTCCTCGGGTCTCCCACCCTTAGGCCACCCCTACGGATGACCCTCAGCACTCACAGAGGAGTAGAGGGGACTGTACTCCCGGTACTTCCGGTGCCCCTTTTCATTTGGGCTGAAGTCAGAATCCTCACTGTAGTCGGAGAAGTCTTCGCTGGAAGAGGCGTGGCGCTGCGAGAAAGGAGAAGCCGTTGACTCCCAACCAGACGCTGACGTTCCCCCCCTCCCCCGGTGAGTTCTTATCCCACAATTCTGGCCAAAGCCTGGAAGATGGCCAGGTCAGCCCCACGGAGGCGGTCCTCCACCTTCCTGGTGGGAACTCAGTTATCTTCCGATGCAGGATTTGACTACTTTGGGACTGTCAGGCCCCGGGCAGAGGAAACCAACAATTCTGGCTTTGCGAGGGGTGCAGAAAGGCAGACTGGGGAGGGGGAAGCAGGCTAGCCTTCCAACGCTCCCCTCGCATTACTCACTTTGTGTTTTGATTTCCTTTTCTTTTTTGATCTCCGCTTCTCCTTCTCTCTCTCTTTCCGACGCTTCCTTTTCCTCCGGTGCATCTTTTCTTCCTCCGAGTCGCTGTGGTGCTTCTCGTTTTTTTCCTTCCTGCTCTTCTCATGGGTCTCTGAAGCACCGTTGGGCTCCTCACCCCCGTCGTCTTCCAACTCTCCTTCTTCCAACTCACCATCCTCCCTGAAAAGGTGGAACAGCAAAATCAACAACTGGAAGTAGCAGGGAAAAGAGCAATGGCAGGTTTCAAAACTGAAAAATCACACAAATTGCAAAATATTCCAGTATGTTTTTCAAAAATCCCCCTGGGCAATTCAGTGATTAAAAAAAAAGTCTAACCTGTTAGCCAAAACAGATCACTGTAGTATTTTACGGCAAGAGAACAGAAACCTACTTACACACGATGGTTTATCAATTGCACTATTTATCAATTGCGCTATAATTTATATATTTCTGTTAGATAAGCTGCCATTGATAATTCAGTTGTGGCAAGCGATAAATCAGTGTGAATCTGCTAGATTTCTCTTCTCCAAAAGCAGAGCTATTAAACTGACTCTTTCAGCCTTGGGTGATTTGGTTGCTAAAACTCCAGACACGGAGTCTGTAAAATGTGGCATCGTCCAATTTCTACTTTCTTTCTACCACAGAGCCTCTCTCTGAAGTTCAGGAACCCAAAGGCCCGAAGACTGCAAGCGCCCTCAAAGCAGATGTTCTTCACCCACTGCTCAGTCAGGCCACAGGGTTCACTGGAGGAGGAGGAGGAGGATACGGGAACGGCGGATTGCTGAGCAACCGATTCAAGAATGGCAGGATTAGGGGAGGCTGATCACGACAGCTGTGCTATGCTTCCACCTTCAGGGGTACGATGAAGGAAGCTCCTACATAACTAGCGAGAATTTAGTGCTGGATTTCCAAGGCATTTCTTTGGTTCATAGGATCTTATTGTAACAATGATATATTAGATTTATAAGATTGTCAAATCAAAAGGCAACATACAGTCATCCTAATAATACACAACCAAACAGCACAATGTGAAAATATACAGAGTTCCAACCAACCAGCCATCATCAATCAATCAATCAATCAAATGGAACCACAAAACACTCAGGCCTGCCTGAAAATCCAAGTTTTTAAAGCTTTTCTAAAGGGCAGCAAAGTTGAGGCAAAACAAATCTCAGGGGTTGCAGAGGCAGGAGACAGAGAGTCGTTTCAATAGAATTTAGTCTGGAGTTACTACATAGGGCTGCAGCCTTAAATGCACACAGCTGGAAAAAAATGGATGACTTCAGCTCCACCTGTGCAATCATTTACCCAGATATTATTATCTTATGAAGGCTAAGCCTTCCATCTTACTGACAGCTATCAAAACCAGTTCACTTTCCCCCGCTTGAGGTCTCAGAGCAGGGAGGAAAAACAGTTACGTGTACCATGCCCCCCATGTCCAGGGTTTCTTTCTACCATTGTGTGTGTGTGTGAGAGAGAGAGATCTCTAGTTTTAGCTTATTTAAAACTTACAGCTCTTGTTTCTTTTTTGCTTGCCACTACTGTAACGTTAAAATCTCATGGCCAAATTTTTTTTACCAGACCCAATTGATACCTTTGTTACAATTATGGCAGAGACATATACATTTGCAGAGGCAACTGTCAATCATCAATGAATAACCCTATTCCATTTGGCAAGAAAAAAAGTGTAAGACAGCCAAATTAACCCCATGTAACTGATCAGTGTATGGAATTCAGTGGTGTACAAAAAAGGAGTGAAACTTACAAATAAAATGCAGTTACTGTAATAGATACACATTTAAACTCATTAAAAACAACGGGACATCACCTACTTATGATGACTAATTTAAGGCCCAGTTCTTTGAATGTAGTTACTGAAATTATCATTAAGTCTGGATACAAGCCAACATCTGTTCAGTTATGGAGTTAGGAATTAAGAGAACTTAGATAAATAATATTTATTTTTCTTAGTTACCAGATAATTAGGGGAGCTTAAACCCAATACACCTGGAAAACATTAATAAGAGCAAAGGGAACATGGGTGGGTTGGGATCATGGTGATGATGATCATCATCATCATTTATACGCCACTCAATTCCCAGTGACACATATTTATAAATGACTTGGATGAGGGACTAGAAAGTACAATCATTGAATCTGGGATAAAACATGGAGCAAGCACCTTAAAAGGGGTACCAAGACGCAGGTGGATCTCAACAAGCTGGAATATTCAGCTAAGACAAATGCAAAACCCTACATTTGGATAGGAAAAATCAAAGGCTTAAGGAGAGGAAGGGCTAAACCATATTGATAGAAGCACATGAAAGGATCCGGGTGTCTTAATGGGTCACATGAGCCAAGAGTTCCAGAAAAACTGGAATAAATCGACAAATAGTGGCAGGCTGGACTGCACTGGCCGAGGCAGAGGATCGAGTCAGCCTTAGTCTGTGTTGGTCATTTAGAATATGTGTGCCCAGTTCTGGGCATTGGATTTTAGAAAGGACACCAATAACTGAGGGCGGTCCGGAGGTGAGCGATCCATAGGATAAGGGAGGCGCTGGGTGTGCTTAGCCTGGAAAGACTGCGAAGAAACACGACTGCCTTCGAGTGCCAGACGGGCTGGGAGATGGACAGGAAATCCCAAGTCTCAGCTCTAAGGCCGTAGGTCTTAATTGGCGTTTAGGAAAAACTTCCTAATGGTAAAAGAGATTTTCACCGGTGGAAGCGACTGCTTCAGGAGAGGATGGTTCTCCTACACGCATAGTCTGTAAACACCCAGTTTGGGAGAAACGTTGCTCTAGTCCTTTTCAACAGAAATAACCTTTGCCAGGCAGGAAGGGACCCAGCTGCTGTGGGAGAGGCAGAACCTGGGGGCGGAGTTAAAAGAAGGATCCCTACAAAGCCACAAGCTGACCAAGTCCAACTCTGTGCAGCCCACTTGAATTCCGTGGATTCTTCTCTAACTCCAAATGGGTTAGGGTGAGTTGAGAAGACTCCTGTTTGTAGGCTGTTTCGCTTAACTGGACCTTCCCATATAGACCTGGTCTTTCCTGCCTGACACCTGCAGTCACAAAGGCCATCAGGTACAGCCTATGGAACTCTGAAGCATCCCTGGGAGTTGGCCATCCAGCCCTTGCTATTATGCATCCAATATGAACTGCTTCACAGTCGTTCTGAAACAGAATTAACCACAACTTATTGAGTAACAGCAACTGGCAATGCAATAAACTAGTTTATAAACAATGGATTTGAACAACATACAAAGCACGACAAACTAGACTTTGGCTTAGCATGATGAGTGAGCCTAATCCATTTTTAAAATAAATTCTGGTTATAAACTTTTTTTTAAAAAAAGTCTAGTTTCCAGTATTCTAAAATAGGAAAGCCCCAATATCACAAAGTAAAAAAATGCCAATACAGATGCTGATATCTTGTATACTACATGCCAGCAAATTTGCAGGAAACTACCGGTACTACGGTATTTATATACGAAAGAGGTTAAGACCTTTCTTCCTGCAATTATTGAAAAGTTAGTTTTTATCAATATCCAAATGAAAAAAGGAAGCAAAACTTAAGATCTCTCTGGTCTTGAAGCATGTTTATGCCTCAGTCCAGCTTATCTCTTTCCTTTCACCTGTTTTGTCACTTTGGGGCCCTTAAATTTTTCCTCAAGGACCTTCTCAGTTGTTGCAGGAACTCTGCTCTCAACTCAACTTCTTCATCTCTATATTTTCTGCTGCTAAGCCCACCATGAGTCTTTCATCTCAAACTGGGAAAGGACTAAAGCAAGAAATGAACTCCAGAATTATTCACAAACTACAATGAGCAGCCGAAGTGCGCACTTAGGATTTCACGGCCAAACCAGAATTAGACCAGGTGATACAATTTTATCAGATTGAATTGTTCAGTTCTTGAAAAGAAGAGAACCCCTTTCTAGGAAATGAATGTTTTGGCAAGACAGCAGAGAAAAGATGACCTGAATCTCAAGGCTCTCAAGGCCTGGCCTCTGCCGCTTATTGTCAGGTGGAAGAGCAGCCTGTCTAGGCGTGCCTTTTTTCTCCCTTCGCTTCCAGACTCTCTGATTCTTGGAGACCCTCTGGACAAGTCTCTGCACTTTTCTGGGCAAGATTTTTTGGAAGCAGTTTGCCACTGCCTCCTTCCTAGGGCTGAGAGAAAGTGATTGGCCCAAGGTCACCCAGCTGGCTTTGTGCCCATGGCAGCATTAGAACTCACGGTCTCACGATACCAAATTAGCTCTCAAATGCATGCCTATTCTGCATTTACTGGGAGTGCTCCCAAATATGGGACTTTAACATTGTCAAGTGCTGGGTCTTAAGACTGCAACGTCAAAGCAAAAGTAATCTCAGAAGATCTAACACATGTTGGCTTACAGCTGTGTGGCAAACTACTAACTACAATTCTGAGTAAAATTATTATTACTGAAAAGTGTATGATTCTGCCACCTTCAACTTGCCAAACATTTTCGCCCCAGCTATAGAGCAAAGCAACATGGTTGCCATGAAGCTATGGTGTTTTCACAGGATAAAGCTGGTATTAGGGGAATTGCTAGTCTTGTGGCTCGCCCACCATGGGACATCATTTGCCCACCTCAGCAGAACGCTCCTTTCAGGTAGGCTACCGCCTCACAGTCAACCTGTGTGAGCTCACAGACCACATGGCTGGAGCCAACCAGCAGCCCAGCTTGGAATTCTCCTCTCGAGTCTGGACCAGACATTCCCCTCCCCTCCCCTCCTGTCACTAATGCAGGCAGTTTTCATAATACTGGCTGCACCACACATTGCGTAATTCAGGGCAAGGAACAGTGAGTGCCTGGTTGTTGGAGGACCAAGGAAGCCTTGGCAGAACCTCAGAGGAGAAGGAGAAGTGGGATAACTGAATGTGCAGGGAAACTGTGTGGTCCAGGCACCAAGATGGGAGCCGGGAAAGCGAAGGAAGGACTCAACAATCACAAGGTTTGAAGGGAGCCTAAGAGGACAAGGAGAGAAGCAGCGATATCACTAGCACTATAATTACGATTGTATTGTTTGAATGCGAGTATACTGAGCACTTCTGTCTCGGAAACAAATTCCTTGTGTGACTGTCTAACCACACTTGGCCAAATGGAAGTATCTCGATTCCTAAGGAAAAAACTACAGACTCCCTATGACAGAACTTCATGCTGTGGCTTAGTTCCAACAGGAAAAAAACACGGAAGGATCAATAAGTTATTTACTATTAGTACCAAAAGTACATACCTGAGGAGGTTTATTTTAGCTTTGTGCTGAAAACTAGACAGAAACAACTCTTCAGACTCTGTTTTCTTTTAAAGCTGGTTGTCTCTGCAGCCGCCTAGTGGCCCTGAAGAAGAAAGCTGTGGAACCCCCCCCCCGCCCCCCCAGCCAGCCTGATTCATGTATCTTCTGGTAGGATTGCCCTGCAACCCATTGCCACAAAATGGAGGTGGTGCTTCTCTTTTGAAGTGCCCAGGAGGACCCGAGAAGCACCAGCTCAAGCCAGGGGAGGCTGCCGAGGCACACTCTCAAAGCCACCACTGGTGCTGGCGCCAGCAATGTTAACTGTGGGGATTTCTCCATGAAGGAAGATGGGAACAATACAGCTATAGCACCAGAGTTCCTAGCCTGCTTTGAACTGAACCACAAAACTAGGGCAGACCATAGAGTTGCAGCCACACAAAAAGCAACACTCACAGCCAGTAATATTTTAAGAACATTATTGTGAATGGACAAGGTAGATTTTTACCTGCTGTGCTAAAAGTGCACTTTGCTCAATAGGTAAAATCATACATTTGGGATTACATGCAAGATGACTTTTTATGAAACTCACTGAAAAACTGAGCACCTGAAAAAAAGGAAAGGCCGCTTCTACCAAAAAGAAGGCCCAACCCCCTTGCCTGTGGCTAAGCACCAGTGAAATAAGCACAATTGTACCCAACTGCTCAGCCTGACTATATTCTACCCAGTTCAATCAGAGCCAATTTGCCTAATGAATTCTATATCCCAGCAGAGCTTCGAGAGAGACTAACTTGACTTTGGATTTTTACTTCCTTGGTGGAGCCAGGAACGCCGTTGCCTTCAAGGGAGAATTTCAAAGGCACGGTCGCACACTATGACACTGGGATAGTTAATTTTGCTTTCTTTTCCTTACAAGTGAGGACATCCCTACCTCCAAGACCAAATATGGAACACAGTTCACTCGCCCCTCTTTGCAGCTCTCCACTGCAGCTGTTACCTCCAGAACTGCTGCAATTATTGAAGCCATTCAATGCCAAGCGACCTCCGGCCTGCTGGCAAACACAATGCCTGAGTGAAGAGACCAGAAAACTAAAGGTGCTGCATTTGTATAGAATTTGGCCGACTCACAAGATTCACCATTGAACCAATTCTTCCCGAAGTGCACGTGCCAAATTCAACAGGGTTCTCTTAGAGCAGAAGACAAGTGGGAAGTCAGGAGATGCCACTTTAAAACAGCAGCTGAGTGGGAATCTGCCTGCTGGCTCAGCTGAGCCCCCTAACCCTGGAATCTCCCAATCCTAATTTTTCCCACTTTTTTTTTTCTCTCTGCAAAACTATTGGTATCTAGGGCAAAACAAAGCTTTGTAGAGCATTGACCATCGACACTAGCATGTTTGGAGTGTATTCCAAACTACAGGGCAAAGGATCAGAATTTACAGGGTACAATAATATATAATTTTTTTGTATGCTATTCTGTGTATTCCTATGCAAACTCCCAGCCCCATTTTATAACAACTATCAAGAAAATGATTCTGATGGGCCCCAGAAGCTCTGGCCTATTTACCCAAGATTTAGAAATGTCAATGAATTATTTTAAATGCTAAGAGAAAGCTCCATCAAAACATCCTCTTAATGATTAAAAGGATAAATCCGGAGCAGCAAGATAGCAATCTCCATTGAAAGCTGAAGCCAAACGGCAGCTTTCCTTCGCTCTTCCTGTGTGGATCCAAGCTTCCTATGAAATAACCGGGCAAAAGTCAACTGGGTTATGGAAATTTCCAAAAGGTTGATGAAAGCAGAAGTAAAATGGTTAAATGTTTCATATGTTATAGTGAGCTGCTACAAATACTGAAATGTGTCCTTTGAGAAAATGTATATTTGTTGCTTCATAAAATAAAGTACGCGAGTGAAATCTACTTCATCCCAAGCTACAAACATTGGTCAAACTAACTACCCCTATTTTGGCTATCAGGTTTTAGACCAGAAAGGAAATGTTATGCTTGCCAAGAACACCTGATTGACACTACAGTGTGAATTCAATTGACAACCACATTAAAGAGACAGAAATTACAAAGAACTATGCAGGTAATGGCTTAATGTGCATTAGTACTGTATGTTAACTTTTAAAAATGCCCAACTTATTTCCTTGTTTTGTAAATTTAGGTTTTCTAGTACATGAGCACAACACTAACTTGGTAGGCCAGTGAAGAGGAACAAATAAGGCAACATTATTTTAGATGAACAAAAAGAGTGGCTTCCTCCCCAATCAGAAAAAAGAAAATAGTGTGCCAGGGGACAGGGTGGTGCCCTTGATTGGCAAGGGAACTACCAGACCCGGGGCCGGTTCTGCAGAGGACCCGGGCTCGGGGCTTCTCGACCCGATGGGCAGGGCACGGAACAGCCGGGCTTCCTTGATCTCGTGTGGGGAAAAGCGTGGACTGTTTACGGTGTGTGGTTAACAAACGGGCCACAACAGGGGCGCTCAGGTGCTTGTACTGTACACGGCCACGCTCGCGGGGGGGGTGGGGGAGCGTGTGGTGACTTGAGGGGGGGAGCTCTGTGATTGCCGCACGTCGCGGCTGCTTACAGTTTTTCTTCGGGCTCAGCCGGACCACGCAGCGGAGGCGGACTCGGCCCACCGGCGGCGTCCGGACGGCACCCGCACCGCGGCGGGTTCGGGCTTTTTAACCTGACCAAAGCGAACTCCGGCGGGATCGCCCCCCTCCCCCCGAGGGACCCCCTTGGCCGGCGCGGCGGGAGAGGAAGGAGCGGCGGCCAGGCGGGAAAACAGGCCGCGGAAGCTGCGGCTGCCACGACCGCCGGCCCGGCCCGGCTGGCCCCGGCGCGGGTGGGGGCTCCCTCCCCGCCCCCCCTCCCGCCCCCCCCGCCCCCCGCGAGACCCAGAGAAAAAGAGAGAAGAGAGAGAGGAGAGAGAGAGAGAGAGAGAGAGAGAGAGAGAGAGAGGCGGGTACTGGACCTTTCGTCCGGGCCGGGCCCGTGGAGGAGGAGGAGGTGTTGTTGCAGCGGCCGGGCGCCAGCGCCGCCGAGGCCCGGGCTGCCGAGGGGGCCGTGCAGGAGCAGGGGGTTGGCGGCGGCCGGAGAGGGGGCCGGGGGGCTGGCGTGGGGGCTGCTGGGCGGAGGCACGCTGGGGCTCTCCACCGCCATGGGGGGGCCGGGCCGGGGGGGAGGGCGGGCGGGCGCGACGGGGGCACGGGGCACAGTCACTGTACGGGCGGGCCTGGCGCCGCGCTCGCTCGGTCGCTCGCTTGTGGGCTCGCTGGCCGGCAGGCAGGCAGGCAGGCAGGCAGGCGGCGGCGACGGCGGCAGCAGCAGAGGCGGCAGGCTGGCTCCGAGGCTGCACCACACAAAATGGCGCCGGCCCGCCTGAGAGGAGGGAGGGAGGGAAAGCGAGCGAGCGAGCGAGCGAGAGAGAGAGAGAGCGACGCCCGAGCCAGCCAGCCAGGCGCGGCGCGCGCGGCCACACCCGACCCGACCCGAGGCGGCGAGCGTGGGGGCAGGCCCGACGGCGGAAACGCCCGAGCGGCGCCGGAAATTGCCGGGCGCGCCCGAGTGGTCGCGTCACCCTCGAAGGCGGGCGCGGCGCGGCTCCTCGCCGGGCCACGCCCCTCGCCGCCGTGCGTAGAAGCCGGCAGGGCGGGAAGGGAGGAAGGCGGCGAGGGGAGGAGGCTGCGCGGGCGCCATGGTGGAGGAGAAGGAGCGGCCCGGCGGCGGCGGCGGCGGCGGGATCAGCGAGGAGGAGGCGGCGCAGTACGACCGACAGATCCGCCTGTGGGGGCTGGAGGCGCAGAAGCGGTAGCGCGGGGCGGGCCGGGGGGCGGGCCGGGGCGAGGGCCGGGCGGGGGTCGCCCCTGACGCGCCTCTCTCTTCGTCCCGCAGGCTGCGCGCCTCTCGGGCGCTGGTGGCCGGGCTGCGCGGTCTGGGCGCGGAGGTGGCCAAGAACCTGGCGCTGGCCGGCGTGAAGGCGCTGACGCTGCTCGACCACCGCCAGGTGGGTCCGAAGGGCCTCCCGCCCTGGGGGCCGCCGGGGGACCCGGAAGGACGGCCGAGTGAGCAGGGAGGGCCGGGGCGCGCGCGGGGAGGCTCCGTCGGCCGCGGCGGTGAAGCGCCGGTGGAGGGAGCCCGGCGGGCTGGGAAGGGGGCGGCGACCCCTGCTCCGACCTGCCGGCTCCTCTCGGTAGGTGTCCCTGGAAGACGCGCGTGGCCAGTTCCTGCTTCCCGCCGGCTCCCCGGGAAGGAACCGAGCGGAGGCGTCCCTGGGGCGCGTCCAGGACCTCAATCCCATGGTTGACGTGAAAGCAGATCCGGAGAACATTGAGCAGAAACCGGAGGAGTTCTTTACTCGCTTTGATGTGGTGAGTCCCGGCGGGGAGGTAGCAGCCCTGACCCCTTGCTTCAGCCCGTAAGGGCCCTCTTTGCCCACCGATTCCACCAGCCTGCCTGGAGCCTCAGAGGTAAGCAGAGGTTGGGCTGCCTGCCTGCTTTGGTGAGCAAGTGATGGCTTTCTCTGAGGAAGCCCCCCCCCCGAAATTATCTTCTCTTCAAGGGAAGAGAAGGTAGCTACCGGCTTGGCTTCGCTAGCTGCCTTGGGCTGGGGTTATTTTTGCTTGTTTTGGTCATTTGCATAGAGACAAAGTCTCTCCTGGTGACTTTCATCTTCCAGGTCTGCCTGACGTGCTGTACCCAGGAAGTCCTCCTGAAGGTGGATCAAATCTGCAACAAACATGGCATCAAGTTTTTCACTGGTGACGTCTTTGGCTATCATGGCTACATGTTTGCCAACCTGGGTGAACATGAATTTGTTGAGTGAGTTTCTCTTGGCTTGGAATCTGAGGCTGACACCTGTATATGAAGCCGGTGGGGCTGAATGAGATAACTCGCTCAGTATCCTGGGGGGTGCATGATGGCTATGGGTCCAAGTGGCTCTTGGGCATCTGTTTTGAAAGACAAGAAGGGAAATGGGTGTCATTCTGGCTGAAATGAGGGGTGGAAACTTATATTAACCTCCCTGCTCTCTTCCCTCGCTCTCCTTTACAGAGAAAAGGCAAAAGCTACCAAAGCCAGCCAGGAAGGGCAGGGGGGCTCTGATGCAAAGAAAGCCAAGCTGGATGTTGCAGAGACAACCCTGGTGAAGAAGGTGTGTGGGTGAAGTTTGTTTCTGTGGAGCATAAAAGATGGGGAGGTGGGCTTGCTTCAGGAAATCTTGACCATTTGGCTGCTTCTTTCAGAGCCTGTTTTACTTCTGTTTATGGTATAGAAAGTTTTATGCATTTCATAGCAAAGCTGTAAACGAACTACATACAGCTGAGAGTCCCGTCAGGCAACCTACTCTTGTATTGCAGATTTTAACTGTTTGCTTGGCCTCCCAGCATTTTTTACCTTTCAGGGACCTGAGAAGGTCAACCAGTCTAGCCCCCTGCACAGTACATGATCTAAAACATCTCCAACACCTGCAGAGGAGAACTCTCCACTTCACGTGGCAGCTTGTTATACTGTTCTGTTTATTCCTCAGCTGGTCATGGCTTGGCATTCTAGGTTGATCTATCAGTCAAACTTGCATTAACACCAAGGACTGCCTGGACTTAAGGGTTGAAATGGAAAGTGCAAAAATGCACTTGAGTGCATTTGTCCAATTGAGAACCATGGTTTTATGCGTTTGGGCTTCTGTGCTGGAGTGAGCTTGGGTCAACATAGAATAGCAGATGTGGTTCCATGAGAAGAATAGAATTGCAGAGTGAATACCCTGGTGAACCTCTGAAAAATTACAGATGGCAGTTGTAACTCTCAGTACTCCCCCCACCCCTCAAAAGAGTTTGAAGACATCCCTCCAATGAGGTGCTACCCGCCCCTGGTGGTTTCTGAGGTTTCTCTAGTTGAAGCCCCCAAATTTCTGGCCCCAATTATTTAGAACAATATATCATCACTCTGAATGGATTGTAGAAAACTGGTTTCTGTTTAATAGTAGAATGAAAAATATCCAGCAGGATCTTCTACTGGTTATTTGGATACCTTTATTCTACTGAATGCTTGGTGATCTTGTATTTCAACTGTGGGTCCCACGGAGGGAGCACCCGTACATCTGCATCTGCCATTCATCCATTTCTATTTGCTAGAAAGGGCTGGGGATCTGCCCTGAGGAGGGGCCGCCACTGCCCCATCTCCTTCTGGCAGATGAGACCACCTTGGCAACTTCCAGAATCCTCCCTTCACTTTATAGCTTGCCCTTCACTGGAGCTGCCTGTGAACAAGTTGTCCGCCTGCTTGAAAGAGCAAATGATGCAGAAAGTTGGACAAGTTGTGCAGTAAAGCAGAGTTAAAATCTTAACTCCTGTATCCTGGTGCATCTCCATAGTTCTACTAGCTCCCTGCAGTTTCTGGGAAGGTACCTGTGGAAAAGCATCTGGCAGGTTAAGTGAAGCGATTTGAATGCCTCTGTTGCCTCACTGCCCTTTTCTTTCCCCCAGCACGCTCATTTTTGCCTCCTAAAAGATGCCCTGACTCTCAGCTGGAGCAGCGAAGGGGCCAAGGCAGCCCTGAAGCGGACTGCCCCAGATTACTTCCTGCTGCAAGGTGAGAGATGCAGCTGAGATGGAAGCCTGTGCTGGGATCTGGCCTGGCAATGGGACAGCAGGTCAGGAGGCGAGTGTTCCTTCGGGTCATGTGATTCCTGGCCAGACCAGACAATGGAGGAGATTCCAACTGATGGGCATGTGAGCTCCTTGTGGTCCAAGGGAGAAGCGGACATGAGCTGAAGCAAAGAGCCCTGGGAATTGGCCCTAGAACAGGCCAGGCATTCATGGAAAGCGCAACGGCCCCTCCCTTCTCTACGGAGACGGAGATGGAGAGGTGCACTTTTCACCTGGCTTTAGAAGGCGGGCTGCCCCAGTTTCCCTCCCCTAGCAGCTGGAACCTAAAGCCTCAGGTGTACCCAAAACTTGGTTCAGGTGGCCAGAGAAGACTCTGAAGCTACCCAGATTAAACTGGTGCTTTGTATCCAATTCTCGCCATGGGCATTTTGGTTTAGAAAGGCAGCAGTCTCCTCTCTTACTTGGTTAAATGAGGAAACAAATTATGTGCCTTTTTAAAGGTTTTTTTATTCCGATTTAATATTTGTATAAGTATCTCAAAGCACTGAACATATCTAATACTTCTCCCTCCTCCTATTTCCCCAGAACAACAACCCTGTGAGGTGGGTTGGGGTGAGAGAGTGACTGGCCCATAGTCACACAGCCGGCTTTTATGCTTTCACTCGTACTGATGATGTTATCTAGTTTGGTCCTGAAAAGTCTGCAAGAAAACAACCCAGCTCAGAGAGCAGCAAGGGACCCCTCACTTCAATACTAAGCTATACATTTTCTCCTTTATTGGTGGCTTCCTTGCCTAAGGCAGAACTCGAACTAGCAGCCTCCTGGTTTTCTAGCCTGGTGCCTTAATCACTAGACCAAACTGGCTTTTCGTTCCGGTTTCTCTTCGTTCTTCAGTCACACCAGTTTGCTGTCATCTGCAGGTCCTCTTTCAGAGGGAGGAGGATCATTGGTTGTGTTTTGGGTCACTCCTTTGGGGAAGAAGAATGTCAGAAGGGGTCAGGGCGGGAAACATGTTTTCGTGTATATGCTGTAGATTGACTCAATGAGTGTGGAGATGGTCCGGATGGACTGTGGGTCGTGGCCCGAAGCAGTCACTGCCTTACTAGCAGTGGTTCTCAACAGGTCAAGGGGAGCAGAGATGAGCAGCCCCAAATAAGGGGGGAGTTGGGTGTGTTGCCAGTCTCACATACTTCTGGGCATGCTGCAGACTATTTGTGGTCTCTTCCTCTTGCAGTGCTTTTCAAGTTCCGGATAGAAAAGGGGCGAGACCCTTCCCCACAGAGTTACCTGGAGGATGCAGAGGCGCTCCGCCAGATGCGCTTGGATGTGCTGGCCTCTTTGGATGTTGGAACTGACCTGATTGCTGATGACTTTGCCAGGCAAGGCCCTCTGTTCTACCTTTGACCAGATTAGGGGGCTAGCCTTCCTGTGGGTCTTCAGCGCCCCCCCCCCCCCGGGCTTTGGACCAAACAGCAAAATATGGACTTGGCAGTGGATGGACATCCCGGAGAAAAACTGGCTCAGGATGCTGTGTGCCAGCCACCAAGCAGGAGCAGTTCCCCTTGGTGGGGCCCAGCAGCCAACGGATGGCGATGCTGGTGCTGGCCTCAATTTCCTCTTTAGGCCTTCTGTGAGATGGATGATGGCTGGGGGTTTCTTGGAGGGAAGAAGGTGGCCATAGCCGCTTTGTTTCTGGAACGAGGGTCTGCTTTAGTGGCAGGGGAAATCCCTCTCCCCTCTCTGCTCACCTGCCTTCATCAGTTCCTGCCAGCTGATCCAATGCAGAAAACGATGTGGCCTCCCTTTGAGTAGGCCAGGAGGGGATACCCTTAACAGAACTATCTGAACACCTCTTCCAGCTGGTGTGGGGCTGCCTCATCTGCACATCCAGTGCAGGAGGAGCTTAGATGATGGCTCAGGCACTCTTTCCTGCAAGCAACAAGCCTTGTGCCCCTGCCTGACTTTTCCTTCTTTGCTGTTATCCACAGCTGCTTCTCAGAAATGGCTCCTGTTTGTGCTGTGGTTGGAGGGGTGCTGAGCCAGGAGGCTGTCAAGGTAGGTTTTCTGCCCCCCCCCCCCAGGGAGTCTTTCCTGGGAAAGGCATCTCCCAAACCAAGGCTTTGTTTGCCTGTCGCTTCACAAAGGCACACACACACACCACAGCTTGGAGATGGGATGGACTGAAAGACTGGTGAAGTAAGCCCTTTTGCTCTGCAGAGATTCCTAATGAGAGGCATGGAGGGTCTTTGCTGGCAGACAGGCAGGCACAAAGGGTGGGGAATCTTGCTGCCTCCAGGCCTGTCTTGTACTGCCTATACTTTATCTTATTCCTAGGCTCTCTCACAACGGGACCCTCCCCTCAACAATTTCTTCTTCTTCAATGGCATAAAGGGAAGTGGGGTGGTAGAGTGCCTGGCCCCCAACCTCCCATCCTGAAATATGTGGACTTGGGAGATGGGTCTTCAGTTATGGATTCCCTTCCTGAACCGTCACCCCTCATAATGTCTTTTCCCAACTTAGCCCAAATAAAAACTTCTTTGGTTACCAAGTCTTTCTGGCAATGATTTCCCCACAATATCCCCTTTAAACAGTGGGGGTGGGGGGAGAGAGAGCAGGGGGCCCCAGCCTTGGAGAAGGAAGGTAGAAGAGACGATATTTTTTATTTTTTATTTTGATTCCATTTATATCCCGCCCTTCTCCGAAGACTCAGGGCGGCTTACAAGCTTAGCAGTAGCCTTCATTCTATGTATATGCCTGCTTATTAGGGCTTTCACACACACCCCCAAGCGGCATTATTACAAAGTCAGCTTAATTGCCCCCAACAATCTGGGTCCTCATTTTACCTACCTCGGAAGGATGGAAGGCTGAGTCAACCTTGAGCCTGGTGGGACTCGAACCTGCACTAATTGCAGGCAGCTGGTGTTACTTAAGGAGGCATTAGCCCACTGCTCCACCAAGGCTCTATTGATACCTCTGAGTGGAGCCCCCAGGCTGAGCCTGACTTGCAAGAGAGTGGGGCAGGACAGTCTCCAGGGCAGCTGCTGGCCTGTCACTAGCCAGCCTTTAGCTCTCAGGTGCAGTGCGGTGTCCAAGGCCTCCTTGGGAAGGAAAGAGCTAACTTTGGGGCTTGGACGGGGGAGCTCAGGTTCCATGTTAAAAGAGGCAGCTTCCTGGAAGGGGTCTGTCTTTGCTGGGCCACTGAGAGGGGCTGAGCCGTGCCCAATTCCCGTCTCCCGCTCTTGGAGGGGCCAGAGTCTGTCTTGGTGAGGACAGTGGCCTCTTGCAGTCCTTCTCCCACAAGCCTCTTTGGGGAGGATGCCGGAGGGGTCCCATGCCCTTTGGCTCCTCCTCGGGCTACGTTGCTCCGTAGGATAAAAGAGGCTGGTGCCATTTATGCTTTCATCCGGTTTTATTGAAAAGGAAATATACAAAAAAAATTCTACCTCTTCACAAGATACAGACAACCAAACCCTCAGGTAGGTACAGGCAGCACCCAATTGTATTCTATGTACAAGCATGAAGACTATGTACACACAGCAGCAGCTGCACCAATGTGCAGGTTTTCCTCCTCTCACCCCACCCCCACCACATATCTGCATACACGTCCGGTCCCTTTTTACAGTGGACATTGTAGGCTGTCCCTCTAGAGTCGAGGTGGCAAGTGCAATTCTCCTCCCCCAACCCGCATGTACAGGCTCAGTGAAAAATATTCACATAGTGCTAACTTGTCTCACCCCTACCCATCTGTGCAGCTCCCCATAAGGCACTGCTGGGCTGGGTGCAAAAGGGTGCCATGGTGCTCCGCAACTCAGTGCAGGGCATTGTTTGCCCACTGCAATGGGCTCAAGGCCGGCTGCTTGCGGGCATCTGTTCTTCAACTGAGGCTGCGGTTCCCCTGGCCAGCAGGAAGAGAAGTCCCAAAGCAGCTCAGTGGATGGCTCTTCGCTCCAAGGCTTGTCTGTCACCCTCTGGCAGGTACGTTGTCCAAGATACCCAGTAGATGGAAGACGAAATGGTACAAGTGGGCCCAGAGGGCACCTCGAGGCCTGCGTTCCTAAATGGGCCAGAAGGAGACGCAAGGAAAAACTGTTGAGCAGGGACATGGTTGGCCACCCCCAGCTCCCTGTCCAGGTGCTGGAAAGGACAAACACCGCTTTGCTACCTCAAATGCACCAGTATTAATACACTCCTGAATTGCTGCTGGTCCAGGCCCTGTCCATGAGTGAAGAGGCCGAAGGGGGTGGGTGCCCCAGTTGGCCTCTTTCTGATCCAGGATGCAGCAGCTCCAAGCCTGGAAACTGGTTTCCCCAAGGGAGAAAGAGTTGGAGCCAGCACCCTTTCTTCTGCCCCCAAAGCTTACCCTTTGCTCGTGGTCTTGATGGAAACGGTCTCCCATGTGGCGAAGCTGAGCCCCGATGGCCTGCTCCAGGTTGAGCGGGGTTCTCGGGAGGTGCCCATTTGGGCCCCTTGCACTTTGTTCTGGCTCTGTGGGGGCTTCCTCTGGGGTCCCGGGTGCTGTTGGCTGCATGCTCACTGCGGAGGAGAAGGAAAGGGAGGTCAGGCAGGTTGGGACAGGGCTCAGCACCAGGAGGTGGGGGGGCAGCTCCAGTGTGGTTTCCTATCTCCTTGGTAACTGCCAGCTGCTGCAGCTTAGCAGGAGCATTTCAGGACACAGCTTTCATCTCTGCATTCTGGGGGGTTGAGATCCTAAGGGCAGGCAGGAGGGATCCCCATGCCAGCAGGGGCGTTGCCTTCCCTGGTGTCAGCAAGGAGCTGGGTAAAAAGCCTGGCAGGACCCTAGTGGAGGCTCCGGGCACCGCCTCCTGGGCCTCTGCTCCCGCCCTCTCCAACCTCTTCCCAGGCTCCAGAGGACTGGCCTGATGTTGGTGTGGCTTTCCTGGAGGGCTGGGAAAACCCGGACAGGGCTCCAAGATGGGGCCGAGCCTAGGTTTCCCAGGGGGAAAAAAACTCCACTAGAGGCGCGGCACCAACTCCAGCCACGGCTTATCCGGGCAGCCCAGCCGTGGAGGCAATGCAGAAAGAGAGCAGTCGGGCCGAGCTCCAGGCAAAGCTCGGAGCGAACTCATCGAGCCTTGAACCTTTGGCTGCCCTGGCCGCTGCGCGAAGCGAAGCCACTCACCACGGACGCTCCCGGGAGGCTCCAGCGCCCGCCCGCAACGGTAGAGGCAGTTCAGCCCGGGTGGCAAGGCGAGCGGCGGGCGGCAGACGGAGGGCGGCAGGGCCAGCGTCCCCCCCACAGGGAAGGTGGAGCTCCTGGACACAGTTGCTGTCGGCTCCGCGAGGCTCCGGTCCTGCAATGGTCTAGCCATGGCGCTCGGGGGGATCTGCCGGGCAAACAGCGGTCAAGGCATCGAGCGACGAATCGCCTGTCCGCGGGGAACGCGGCAGAGGCTCGGCGACCCAGCCAAGGGGCGGAGCAGAGCGGCCGCGCCAAGCCCCGTGTTTGTAAACAAACCAAGCGGCGGTTCGGCACCTGGCTCGTCTCGGCTGCGGGGTTGCCCTGGGCACGGGGTCTCTCCCCGCCCCAACACCAGCCAACGCCCTGATCCCAACCCCGTCGACGCTGGGCTGCGACCACGTGTCCCCCGTCCGTCTCCCTGGCCTGACCGAGTCCCGCTGACCCGCCGCGGCGTCCTCCCGCACTTACTGCAGCTGCATGAACCCTCCGGGGCGGCTCGGGGGTCGCGGGGCAGCGCGGGGCTCCGACTGGCACGGGCGGCGCGAGCGGCGGCGCGAGCGAGGCAGGGCAAGCGGACGCGGCAGCGGCGGGACGATTCTCCCTGCGAGCCAGGCAGCCGCGCGGAGCAGAGCTGCCAGCCCGCAGACCCCGCCCGCCGTGACGTCACCGACCCCGCCCCC
This sequence comes from Vipera ursinii, assembly GCF_947247035.1. Taxonomy (NCBI): domain Eukaryota; kingdom Metazoa; phylum Chordata; class Lepidosauria; order Squamata; family Viperidae; genus Vipera; species Vipera ursinii. The sequence continues at coordinate 25,648,529 of NC_139523.1, forward strand.
AGGCAAGTTCGGGCTTGTGCAGGAGCCGGGGATCCCCCCCGCGGGAGGGGCGAGACGCCCCTGCCCGGCAGCCTCTCCGGCTAGGCGCTCGTCTCCGACCGGGAGGACAGGCACCCGAGCCCGCTATTCTCGCCAGCCCCGCTGCTGCGGACCTGAAAGCAGGAGCGCAGCGAGACCGGGAGCCGGTGACCCGGCTGGCGAGGGCGCTCTTTGTCAGCGGCTCCGCATCGACCCTGAGGTCGTGCCCCCCGTTCTTGGGGAGGAACTCTTCTGTCTAGCGCCAGTTGGCCCCTCCAGCCCTGTTTCTTACGCGAAAGGGCAGACAAAGGCAGCTGACCTTTTTGGAGCGGAGCCCGGTTTTCCTGCCCGGGACAGCGGGACCACGAGCCGAGCGGAGGGTTCTGCAGAACCCTCAGACGGGAAGGGTCGGAAGGCCGTCCGTAAGCGAGGGGGCCAGGCCGGTCTTCAAGCCCGGGGCCGACGCCTTCGGTTTCCCGGTGAAGGTGGGCAGAGGGGCTACTAGGCCTCCGCCGCTACCTCGTTCGTTGGGGTGGAGCAGAGGTTGTTCTAGCGGCCGGGCGGTCCTTGGGAAAGGCGCTGGGGTTTAGTGGGTCTTTGTGGGGTTGCCATGAATCCAGAGCCTCTTTGCCCTAGGTAGGCTCGGGGGCGGTTCTGGTCACTGGGCCAAGCTCCCAGCTGGGCTGGAGGAGGAGGCGGAGGAGGCTGTTCTCCAGGCAAGGACTGGATCCCGCTCGTTCCTTCCGCCAACACCGGGCAAAGTCTGCTGGGAAGGGGGTGAGAGGGCAGTGCTTCCGCCTGTCGGCTGCCTGACCAGACCCGTCGGGTCGCTTCCCTAAGCCCCTGGCCCGGGCTGACCCTTAAGAGGCGTTGGGCGCGGAGCACAGCTCTGGGCCTGGCCTGCCTACGGCTCGGCGCGGCCGAGGAGTTTGTTTATTCCGAGCGGCCGCACTAGCGCCCCGGGGAGCGCAGGGAAGAGGCGCGCGGTATCCAGGAACAAGCGGGCGGGGCTGCAGTTGCTCGGTCGCTTCTCCCCCTCTGAGCTGCTGCTCGCGTGACCTCCGGTGGAGGGATCCCGCCGTCTGGCTGGCTGAGTCCCACCGCCGCCGAGCCAACGAGCGTCGCGTCGCCGGGACGGGAGCCGGGCAGCAGCCAATGACGACGCGAGGCGGAGGGGCGGTCGGAGCGCTTTTGCAGCTGTCTCTGTTGCGCTCTCCCTCCCTCTCCCCGCGCTGACATCACTGTTTATTGCTTCTTGGCCAGGCGTGTGGGGGGGGGAGGGCTCGGCTGGCACATGCGCCGGGCTGGGCAGGAGGAACGCCTCGCTTCGGCGGCTGCGGCGCAAGTGAATTTGCCCAGTGACAGCCTCTCTCCCTGCGTACGCCGCCTCGCGATGAGGTCATCCCCGGGGACTGGGGAATGGTCCCGGGGAGGCAGTGGCGAGGCTACCCGGACACCCGCCGTGCCTTCTAGTCCGCCTCCAGCTGGCAGGGCGGAAGCGATCCGCGCGAACACTGTTGGCCGCGCTCTCCGCCTAAGGCCCTTTGGGCTCTGTCCGGGCATAGGTTGCGGGGTAGATCGTTTCTGACTCGCCGAGCGCGGCGGCGAGGCTGGAAATGTCCCGGGGCTTTGAAGGCGGACACCTGGCAGTTGGAGCAACGCTAGAAACCTGCCACGATCTAACCCGGGTCCGGTGCGGGAGGGTATCCGGGGATGTCAGGGGAGTGTCGCGATGCGTCCGCGCTCGAGCAACTGCGGAAGAGGCGCTCGAGCAAGTCCGGAGCCGGCCGCCGCGAGAGGGATGCCCTGCCCTGGGCCACGCGCTCCCGTGGGTGTTTTGTCTCCGCGGCGCCGGGCGCTTCCATTGGCCGTCGCGGGCGGCGCGCAACCATTCAGCGCGCGGCAAGTGCCTGTTTCCACAGGAAAACCCCTGCCGGCCGCCCAGAAGCCCGGCAACACGCGGCCGGCGGGTGCGGCCGCGCCCCAGTCCGCTTCCCCTGCCGAGGAAGCTAGGGCGGGACTGGCTGACTCCGGTTGCGCTGCCCGAGGCGCGCAGGCACCGGCCGGCCTAAGCGCCTCACGTTCGCGGGCCGGAGACCATTCGGCCTACTCGCTTCGCTGCGTGGACTTGGGGAGTAGGTGGGGCCCGGCGCGTGGCGGGCCCTCCAACTACGCGGCTATTATGGCCGCGGGCCCCGGAGCTGCTCTCCCCGGTTCTGATGTCTGCCCGGCCGACCGGCTAAAGCGAGAACACCGAGGGCCAGATGGTGTTCCGGAGAACTCTTGGGCTGCGGAGTCCCCCCTGCCCATGCGCTGCACCCGCTCAGCGACCCAGGAGCGTCTCTAGGGCCCGATATTCATTTGGCAGTTCGCCAGCCCAGCCCATTTCAAGGGGGAGCCGTGCCTCCCGCCCCTCTTTTGCTTTCGCCGCCGGTGCAGCAACAACAGAAGCGCGGCGGCGTTTGGTTCCCGCCCCTCCAACCCTCTTCCACTCCACCGCCACAGCCAATCCGGGCTGACCATCCCAGCAGGAAAAGCAACTGCCATGGAAACAGCATCCGCGGCTACTCCTCCGAGGAGCAGCAACTGGCCCAGAAGGCAGGCGGGCGGGCTGGGAAAGGTCTGATGTTATCAGGCTGGGGCACAGCTGCAACAATCTCCGACAGCTGAAGTGCTCTCTGAGCTTGGCTGACATTTCATTATGCAACTAAAGAATATCCATATTACCTAATTAGTAAGCTCAGAGAGCACCCAGGACCCCACAATTCAACCCTGAGCTACAAGTAATGTCTTCCATTAGCACATGTGAAATGGTGATTAGAAGGAGCCAGAAGCAACAGTGGCAGGCTGTTCTAAACTAACCACCGAACCCACAGTGGAAATGGGAGACTACAGGTTTCTCAGTGTTTGCCTGAAGAGGTGCAGGTTAGAGATTGTGCAACGTGTTCAATTTGCAGGTGTTGACCAAGTGCACCTGACGTTTGCTTGTCAATGGTCCTGCATTGTCTTGGGAGTATGATGGGATCACTAGGACTCTATTTGAGTGAGGGTGACATGTAACTAGGGAGATTGACCAAAATCTTATATACAGGGCATTGACCATGTTATTGAAAATAGAGATGTCGATATCCTAAAACCTTTATATGATTCATATAAAGGTTTTAGGATATCGACATCTCTATTTTCAATAACATAGTCAATGCCCTGTATATAAGATTTTGAAAATAGAGATGTCGATATCCTAAAACCTTTATATGAATCAATGGTGGAATGGCATCTGGAATATTACCTGCTGTTCTGGCTGCTGCACCTCCAAAAGGAAACAGTGGAGTATGACACATTTCAGAGGACAGTCTAGGTGCTGGAGTGACCTCCCCAAGAGGAAAGGTTGTAACATTTGGGGAATTTTAGCCTAGCAAGGAGATGAATGGGCGGGCATGATGAAGAGGTGCAAAAGTATGCATAATGTACATAAGGTAAACAAAGATAAGCTATTTTCACCATCCCAAAATACTAGACTTAGAGGTTACCAAAGGAATTTGAATCCTAAAAGAATCAGGAGAGAGAAAAAATGATTTTTAAAATACAAGGTATAATTAAACTTTGGAATTCTGTACGGCGAGCACTGGCTGTTCACCTTGATGGCAGAGGGCCCGCTTCTGAGGGCATCTGTAGGGCTTTGTTGTGCAGCTTGCTACCCACTGTGCAAATAAGACTGCTTGATCAGACCGCCAAGGGTGTGATCTAGGGGCATGGCTTATGTTCTAACCTCAACAGGCTTGAACACTGGCTAAACCTAACAGGGTGATGGTCAGCATTAATAAAAGTAAAGTTTTATGTTGGAGAGCTCTAGTGTGTAGGTACAGATGAGGGAGTTCTGCTTCGAACTGTAAGATGGGGGCAAATAAATTTAATAATAATGGCAGTTGATTGCAAAATGTGTCAGTCTCCTGTCTAGAGAATTCAGAATCTCTTGAAGACCACCCTCTCCCATCACACCCAAAGGGAGAGCTAGCTCTGCACCCTGCAGCAGGGGCCAAATGAGCACCCACCCTGCGTACCCCACCCCCGTCCCTTTCCTGCTGCTGCAGATGGTTCCCTCGGCTGAAAAAGACATTGTTCTTCTCATCCATCTGATCTGTCCCACCTGCCATCTTCGACTGCTTGTATTGTAACGTCTTTCATTGACTGTTGCAAGCCGCGGGCTGCACATCGATCTCGTAAGTTACGATTACTGTCTCCCCCAGCGCTGTCTGGTCTGGGACGCCTTAGATCGGGCTTGGCTGCAGGACCGGTGCCGCCCACGCCCCCCCCCCCCGCTGCCACGGAGAGAAGGCCAGCTTCTCGGTCCGCTCCAGGAGGGGGCTCGGGCTTGCACCGGGACCACCGTCTGCTCTCGCTCCCCCTCCCTGGGTCCCTTCAGCTTAGGGCGAGGGGACAGCGGTCCGCCCGCCCGCTGCTCTGGGCGGAGAGAAGCTCCTCGACCGCGGCTGGCAGGTGAGGGCGCTTTAGGCCGGCAGCTCCAGCGGCAAGCCCTTCCCCGGAAGGACGGGGCGCCGCTTCACCCGGCCGTCTGCCCGCGAGCGCCCGTTTCCCTACCGAGACGCCACAACCTCCGGCCGAGGGGCGGCGCGGCACGCTGCAAGAGCAGCCTTCTCCGGAGGAAGCGGAAGCCGGTCCTCGGCGGTGAGGCAGGGGGCGCGTGCTGGGCGCCCGGGAGCTCCGGGTCCGGCGAGGAGGATGGTAGGCTGGCGAGGGGCGCCCGGGAGGGGGGAGCGGACGGGGTGGGGGGAGAGGCGGCCGTTCTCCCGCTGCTCTCCTTCCGCGCAGTCCGCCGAGCTGGAGCTGCCGTCGCGGGAGGAGAAGGACGCCGAGCTGGACAAGCGCATCCAGGCGCTGCGGCGCAAGAACCAGGCGCTCATCCGGCGCTACCAGGTGGGCTCCTGGCGGGGAGGGGTCGGCGGGGAGGGGTCCGGCGGGGGGCTCGGCTCAGCGCCTCTCCCTTCGCCCGCGCAGGAGATCGAGGAGGACCGGCGCAAGGCCGAGCGGGAGGGCGTCGCGGTGACCGGAGCGCGGAAGGCCCGCACGGCGGAGGCGGCCAGGCAGCCCGAGAGGCGGCGAGCGGAGCCGGAGGCCGCCAGGCTCGCGGGGCGAGTCCAGCCGGCGCCCGAGGTGAGGCCCGGCGAGCGGAAGGCCGGGGCGGCTGGGCGGGGAGCCGCCGCCGCCGCCGAGCGAGCCTCACGCGCCTCGCTTCTCTCGCCAGGACCGGCGGGCGCTCGGGAGGAAGGCCGTCGCCGCCGGGGGGCCCCGGGGGGAGCCGCAGGCCGGAGGCCGCCCCCCTCGCGCTGAGGCCGGCTGGGTAGGGCCGGGCACGGATGGCGAGGTCGGCGGGCCGCGGGGGCGAGGCCGGCGGCCGCGGGGCCGAGAGGACATGGCCGGAGGCGACCGGCGCTCCCAGGTAAGGCGGCGGGGCCGCGGGGGGGAGGGGCAGGCGGGGGGCTCCGGCGGCGGAGCGCTTGCAGGGCTCTCTCACCCCGCAGGAGTGGGAAGAGCGGCGGCGGCGGAACATCGAGCAGATGAACGAGGAGATGGAGAAAATAGCCCAGTACGAGCGCGGGCAGCGGGTGAGTGGTGCTCCGGGGAGGGGCTAGGGGGGCAGGCGGCCCAGGGCTCGGCTCAAGCCCTGCTGCTCTCCCCTGGGCAGGACGGGCTGCAAGAGAAGAACCCGGTCCGCAACTTCCTGGACGACCCGCGCCGCAGTGGCGCTTTCTCCGAGGCCGGCCGGCGGGAGGGCAGCCGCCGCCACGTCCGGAACTGGGGTGGCGCCGACTTTGATAAGGTCAAGACGGGCCTAGAGTCAGGCAAAGAGCCGCCCTTTCTGGTGCGTTTGAGTACGGATGTATATGTGTGGGAGAGTCCTTTCGGTCGCTAATACTTTCTGGGCTGGTGTGACAGCTCGCCCCCCCCCAGCTGGCTTTCCCCATGGGATTTTCTCTGGCAGGGCCGGGGCAGTGGTCGGTTCAGGGGCCCAAAGATGACCTTGGATATGACGCTTTCCATGACTGGCCGCGAACGGGCCGAGTATACTCGCTGGAAGCAGGAACGGGAGCAGATTGACCGAGATCGCTTGGCCCGGCACCGCCAGCCCACTGGGGAGTGGCGACGAGAATGGGATGCTGAGAAGACAGATCCCGCGTAGGTGCCCCTGATCGCATGGGCCGGTTGCTGACCTTTCTTTGGGCAGGGGATCAGGAGGGGGTCCCTGGAGCAACTGAGCTGCAGAGGTACCTCTGGCTTCTTGTCTCCACAGGCTGAAAGAAGGCAAGGGGCCTCGAGGCTCATCGACTGACAAGCAGGGTAAGAAGGGAACATGTGCTGGGGGGGGGGGCTTCCTCTTTGCCAGAGTAGGGACAGTGGGTATTTGACAAGCATCGCCTCTTTGGGCCCCACTGGAGAGCCTCTGCCTTCCTTTGATCTCCTTACTGTTGTAGAGCACTCCAAGCACCCTCCCAAGCTACCCACTTTTGGGGAATTCATGGTTGGGCAGCCTGGGGACCGGCACCGGAAGATTCGAGGCCGTGGGCACCCCCGAGGGAGTCCTCCCAAGTCCTACAGGTGAATACAGGCTGGAAGGGTGGCAGCTACAGCAGAGGGTCTCTCTGCTTGTCCTGCCCTGGTGCGAGACTCTCGGCTCACCTTTGGCCTGTCTCTGCAGCATGCACGACAACCGGTGGGAAAAGGAGGAAGCAGACGGGACGTTGCCTGCATCTGCAGGGGAGGATAAGGCGGAGGCTGCACCTGTGCTACAGGTGGGGAGGGCTGCATGTGGAGTGTTTCTTACTGCTCCCCAAACCAATCTGGGAGACCCACGTGGGCCTCTGGGGAGCTATGCCCCTGGGGTTGAAGAAGCCTTCTCCCAAGCTGTGGTCCACAATTGAGTCCACAGTAGTTCTTAGATCTCTCCTGTGATCCTTTTCTCTCCTGCCCTGGGATCCCCCAGACAGAGCCACAAATAGCCACAGCGACAGAAGAGGATGAGGAAGAGGATGAATGGGAGGATGTCAGTGGGGAGGAGGAGGAGGAGGAAGAAGAAGAAGCTGAAGTCAACAGCAGCCAGGATTCTTCCTCAGAGGAAGTTGGGCCTCATCCCTCCTGCTCCCCCCTGCCCCGGAGGCAGCCCAGACAGCAACCCATCATTCGGTCTGCTTCACCTGAAGAGGCTGCAGCCACGGAGGGGGCACCCCTGACCCCCTTGGAGCCAGCAGAGGGATATGAGCCTGTGCCTGACTGGGGGGAAGAGATGGAGATGTGTTCCCCACGAGCCAGCCACAGCAGCCAAAGCCCGTTGGCTGCACCCAGGAAGGAACTGCCTGCTGGGACTGCTGGTAAAGGACGCAGGCAGGCAGGTGGAGGGCTCCTGAGGCAACCCTGGAGAAGTGGGGCAGGAGGAGGGTGTATTTTACTATGGGATGCTGCTCAGTGCTGTTCTTCCCTTCCTGCAGGAGAGGGTCCCCCAGTACCACTGGTAGTGCAGGGATCTCTTCCCGTGGACCCCCCAGCAGGAGGGGCAGCCTCTGCTGCACCTAGAGCGTCAGAGGCAGAGATAAAAATGGATGCAGAAGTGCCCGAGCCCAAGGAGGTGGCTAGCCAAGCAAGGTGGAAGATGGGGGTGAGTAGACTCCCTGGCATCACATGATCATTTAGGGACCGGTTCTGGCCTGCCTCCTCCCCCCCCCCCCTCTGCAGCTCACTGGAGCTGGAGATCACAAACTTTTAGTCTTCCAACATTCCTGTGTTACTTGCCCTACTCAGGGAAGGACCTCTACTCTGCCCCCCCTCCCCTTCCCCCCCTGTGGTTCGCTGCCTGCTGCTTTTGGTCCAGGCCATTGTTTTGGTGGAATTATTTTAAATATGGCCAAGCATGTGATGCCTGCTACAATTGCTTCCCTGCTGAGTCCACTGTAGCTTGAAGATCCTCTATGTAAAGGCCTTGAACCCACCTCCAGTTTGGGAAGCAGTTTGAGCTGTAGCAGGGCTGCCTTAAGGCCACGGCCAAGAGGATCCTGTGTCCTTTAAGCCTTGGAGAAGTGCTTTTCTCTCCAGGGCTCCTCTTTCTTTGCTGCATGCATCTGTGGTCACTTGGTTATTTGGGGAGAGAATCCGCTTTGCCTCACCAGGAGTGGGTGGGGTGTCGAGCCTTGTTTAGCCCTGTGCAGACTCTGAAGGGAGGTAGCCCTTGGCAGCATTACGAGTGGCCTCCAACAAACTCTACCAAAGGGTGCAGAAGGCAAAAAGTGCTTTGGTGGCTGCAGGTTGAGGGAATCGGTTCTCATGAGCAGCTGCAAAACAGCTGCTGTCAGCCAAGCATGGCACTGGTCTGGCAGGAAAGCTTGTTTGTCCTTTCCTAAGCAAATGGCAGGTGGACCTTGGTGCTGGGGAAAAAGGAGCCGAGATGAATGGAATGGGGGGGGTAGGCACCCCCCCTCCTCTAAATAATCTTTGCTTCACACAGGGACTGTGTGCTCTGTTAGGTTAACATTCCAATTAAAGCACTATTGTCACTGTCGATGGATAAGTTGCTTAATAGCAAAGCCATCAGGCATTACATTAATGTGACTGTGATGTTTAAAATTATTGATGTGCTGATGTCCAGAAATCAAAATAAGAGTTATAGTTGGGATGTTAGCTTAAGTTTTAAAATATACATGCAGCATTTTATTGTTATTTTGGAGTATTTTTACTACTATTCAACCTGAAAGGCCACCAGAACAATAAATAGTTCACAAGAGGGCAATTCTTACTCATCTAAGAATTTGGTAAGAAGGAAGAAGAAAAAAATGAGTAAATGAACAATTTCGGTTCAGAAACTCCAAAAGTGTTAGACTGCTATATAAGGCTGGGTTCAAAGAACCGGCTTAACAAACTTGGCTTGAAACTTAACAGCCTATTTGTAGATAGAATATGCTTAACTTGCTTAATTTTAAGTTTTGTGGCTTGGCATGTTGTGCCAATACAGTTAGCCTGGTTAGTTTTTGGCTCTGTGTAGTGCGCAAGTATCAAAGGCTAGTTAATTTAGTCATCAGCTGAAGAGGGTTGCATGAACACAGCTGGCTTATGGCCCCCATCCTGGCTTGGTCTCAGAGAATCTCAAGACCCCCCTTTTGGCAGGTCTTCGCCTGTGGCCAGCCTCCCTCCCTCCCGTTGCTGTTTCGTGCTTGGTGACTTTTTCTCTCCTGCCCACCAGGAGCACTTGGAGAGTGAGGCACCAGAGGCTGCACCCTGATGGTTCTTTTCCAGGGCTGCTTGGAATGCAGCCCACCTTGAACTTGAGCCAGACCATCATCTTCCTCAGAGCTGCTGGGTACAGTTGTGACACGCACATGCGCTCTGCATGTTTTTGCCACTCTTGAACAGTCTCTAGAGTTTGGACGAAGCCAGTTGGCTGATCCTCCCCCTCCCCAATCACCCTTTAGTGCTCTTAACATGCAAATCATGGACAAGTGGGGCCTGCAGCTCTGCTCCCAAAACTTCTGCAATCTTCCTTGGATGGGAAAGGTGGTTTCTTCTCTCCAGCCCAGTTCTGTGTCTAGGAGGAGTGACCTGGGCCCTGGGAGAGTGTGAGGCCCTGTCACGGGGTTGAGAGTTTGGCTTCTCCATTATCATATACGAAGTAAATAATGTCTTGATAATAAAGCTTGCGTGTGTCTTGCCTTCCTGCCTGCCCCATGGTCCTCTCAGAACAGCAAGTGGGGAGACCTTGTGGACATGTCTGGGGAGCGGAGTGGCTGTGGCACAGAGGATTCTTGCTGGAATGGAAGATATAAAAGCTTGAATAATTTCTTGGAAGAGAGGAATTCTGGCCTGTGCTGGAGAAACTAGCTACCCTTTGCCAAGGCTCTGCTACTGTGCTGACCAGTAGTAGGGAGCCAAGGAGAAGCTTCTAGATAGCCTCAACTGCAGAGGAATTTGCTCTCCCAGGTTATTTTGGCCCTGCCACAGGCATTTGGAAGTACATGGCGGTGCCTAAAGCTTGCCTATCTGGGTTCCCCACAGTCTCTCTTGATGCCATGAATCATGGTCGGAATAGCAGCCCTGGTGTCGCAATTTTCTCTTCTTTCTCCTTGGCCAATTCATTTGTTAATGGCAGGTAGGGAGACTTTCAGCCTGAAGCCCCAGGTTTGTTGGTGTGTGTGTGTGTGTGTGTGTGTGTGTGTGTGTGTGTGTGTGTGTGTGTGAAGACTGGATCCTCTATGTTCATAATATGAAAATGTCAGATGAGGTCATCCACTGACTCTGGATCAGGTATCTCCGGTGTAACACCTGAAAGCTATGTATCCACATGTCACTTTGGCCCACATCAGCAAGCAACCTGGGCACCTCTGTAAGGTGCTGCCCAATCAGATTCTGGGGGTTCCTCAACCCAGACTCCAGGCAGGTGTTGGCGTTTCCTTGCATAGGGTGTTGGGGATACAAAAAAGGATCGCCCGCAGCCCATGCCTGACCCCATGGCCAGTCCGTTTCCAGCCAACGGGAGCTCGCCAGAATGTTTTGAGAAAGCTGAGATATTTGTCCACATATTTCTCAGGGTGCCTGGCCTTGGGAGGCTAGTACAAACAGTCCGGCTGCTCTGGTCTGTATCACCTGTTATTCCCCACTCCCAATTTCCCATCACATATACACATCTTCATTGCCCTTCCATTCTTTCTCCCTGCTCCCAGCCTTTGATGGCAGAATGCCTGTCAGGTGCCAAGTTGAACCAGACAGAGCTGTATGTCAGATGCGATGTCAGGTGCAAAGGATCAGGGTCATATGTTAAGTTGCAATTTAGAAGATTTACATGGCTGAAGCCTAAACACTAGAATCTAGTTCAGTACCAAATTGAGAGAACGGTCAGTGGAATTCAAAAGGGCCTCTCCTTGGACCCTCTAAATGGCTTGGGTCCGGATTGTCTAAGGGAACACCTGCTGCCGGCATCAACTTCCCATCATCCTGTGCGCTCCCACAGGGAGGGCCTTCTTAGGGTACCGCCGGTTAAAGAATGCTGGCGGGTTATCCCCAGGGGAAGGGCATTCTCTGTGGGCGCGCCGGCCCTTTGGAACCAGCATCCCATGGAGCTTAGGACCGCCCCTGACCTTCGCTCATTTCGTAGTGACTTGAAAACTTGGTTTTTTGAGTTGTCTGGCCCAGACTGAGGGGTTTTAATTTTTAATTAATGGGGTTTTAGTTAAGTTCAGGGATTAATTTAATCTTAGTTTTAATCGTTTTTAATTGTATATGATGTATTTTAACTTTTAATTTTCCCTGTAAACCGCCCGGGAGTCCTACGGGAATAGGGCGGTATATAAATTTAAATATAAATAAATAAATAAAATTATAATAGGCTAAGCTGATGATGTGCCACCCGCCTCCTGCTCTGCTTGTTCTCCTACATGCAGCCCCTAAGCTGTTGGTGCGGGAGAACCTGGCGCAGGTGGGAATGAGCACATTCCCATTTATTACTTCTATAGCTAAAACTAAGAAAGCTGGATTAAAACAATGGAGGAATTGGACACGAGCATAAGCAGCCTCAAAATATGGAGGTTGTTGATTGCCCGCATAATGATCCAACCTGCTCTAGAGATTATGCCAAGGTGACTGCCAACCAAACAACCAGGTAGCTTCTTAAGAATGGCAACTCAGATCAAAGGCCACCAAAAGAGAAGATTAAGATCAAGAGAAAAGAGGATGAAACAACTAAATGTCTATGGAGGTTCTCTACTATCCAGGTCATGGTTGTCCCAAAGGTGCTTTTCAAAAGGCAACTGAACTTTCTTGGTCCTTTTTTGAAAACCAAGAAAATTCAGTCATCTTTTGAAAAGTACCTCTGGGATGAAATGAGTAACTTTTCTCCCCATTTATTATGGAAGAACAGAGAGAGGCTGTAAAGAAAATTTGGCCATGGAAGGCTGCTGGCTTGGATGACATCTTTATTAAACAATAAAGCAATTTGGACCAAAAGGGAGATTGGCTACTAGAAATGCTTGGAACAATGTAATATTCTTGGCATCTGGTGAAAGACTACAGTTGCAGCAGTTTTAAAACCAGGTAAAGAGCCCAATCACCCTAAGAACTACTGCCCAATTTCTCTCTTGTGTCATACCTATAAAATTTCCTCGCTGTAGCCTTAGAGCCCTCTCTCATACAGCAGCAGGTTAGATTTTGCCCTGCAGAAAGTCACCCTGCACAGATCCTTAATTTAACCCCGTACGTCGAAGATGGATTCCAAAAGGGCAACATAACAGGAACTGTATTCCCAGGTCTCATGGATGCACGGGATACCATCAATCTTGGAATACTGAAGCAGGAAGTTGATGTGACTGAAGATTTTAAACTTACAAATATCATTAGGAATCTGCTTCAGAGCCACATTTTTTGTGGAGTACCAGGGAAGGGAAAGCAGATGGAGGAATCAGGAACGGCTTACCACAGGGTAGTGTATTGGCTGCCACTCTTTTTAATATTTGCATCAATAATCAGTCACTTCTTGTAGGTAATGACAAGTATGTGTATGCTGACGATAGAGCAATGACTACAGGGAAAACATTTTAGGAGGTTGAACATCCTTTAACTGAAGATCTTTCAGAGATGGAGCAATACTGTTGTGCTAACTAATTGAGACCAAATCCAGCAAAAACTCAGATATACGTCTTCCATCTTTGCAATAAGCAGGCTGCTGGGAAGCTGCGTGTTATATGGAAATGGATGTTGGAGCATTGCTACAACCCTAAATATTTAGGGGTCACTCTAGATAGGACCCTAACATGTAAGCAGCAGCATACTAACACTAAATTGAAGGTCAGTGGATGAAATAACATCCTCAGGAAATTAACAAGCTCCAACTTGATAGGGCCCGCAACTTGGGCATCTTCCTGGATTCATGGCTCAGTTTGGAAGATCATATAGGAGCTGTGGCCAGGGGGGCTTTTGCCCAGGTTCGCCTGGTGCACCAGTTATGGCCCTATCTGGACCGAGATGCCCTACGCACAGTCACCCATGCGCTCGTGACCTCCCGGCTAGACTACTGCAATGCTCTCTACATGGGGCTGCCCCTGAGGACCACTCGGAGGCTTCAGCTGGTGCAGAATGTAGCCGCGTGAGTTGTGATGGGAGTCTCCCGATACTCCCATGTAACACCTCTTCTCCGCGAGCTGCATTGACTTCCAGTTGCCCTCTGGGTGAGATTCAAGGTGCTGGTGATGACCTATAAAGCCCTAAATGGCATGGGCCCGGATTATCTAAGGGAGCACCTGCTGCAAGCGTCAATTTCCCATCGTCCTGTGCGCTCCCACAGGGAGGGCCTCCTCAGGGTACCGCCGGTCAAGGATTGCCGACAGGCGATCCCCAGGGGGAGGGGGTTCTCTGTGGGCGCACCTGCCCTATGGAATCAACTGCCAACAGAACTCCGGACTGCCTCTGACCATTCATTTCGCCGGGACCCTGGCTCTTTGAGCTATCTGGTCTGGACTGAAGGGTTTAATGTTTTTAAATTGTAATTTTAATTTTTGCAGCTAGACTTAATTTAACTTTATTTTAATTTTATATTGTATTGTTTTTAAATTTTTCCTTGTAAACCACCCTGAGTCCTTTGGGAGTAGGGCGGTATATAAACCAAGTAAATAAATAAATAAATAATAAATAAATAAATAAATAAATAAATAAATAAATAAATAAATAAATAAACTGGGGTGTCAAACCAGGGGTCCTTCCATTCCCCACTATCTGGTCAGAGCTGAAGAAACTTCTTGGATGAGAAGCAAAACGTCTTCAAAGAAAAACAAGACAGTACAGTTGCTTCCTGAAAAAGCACCTTTGGGACAAATCAGGGGTCCTTAAGACAATAGCTCTCGCCTGCTCAGTCTGATAAATCAGCTCCTGCTGGGAAAGTAGACCTTGCTCTAAATGACGCTAGCAGAATTATAGTATTACTAGATGCCTTAAACCAGCCCCTCTAGATAAGATCTACTACTTAGCTGGCATTGCCCTGCCTGCTGTTTGCAGGCAAGTAGCAGCAAAGAGAGAAAGGCTCAAATCAATATCTAGAGACAACACCCTCTCTATGGCCTGCAAATAATTCAGCAGAGACTAAAATCTAGGAAAAGCTTCTTTAGGTCAACAGAAGACTTCAAAGAGCTTATAAGCAGAGAGGACCAATGGAAAGGTACAAAGAACCAACACTGGATGGAAGCAGTGGAGAAGCTGACATCTGGGTCTGTGGGAAAGTGTGGAAATTGTTGAACAGGCTGTGCATGGCTGCAACAAGATCCAGAAGCACTCTGAAGAAAGGGAGCTATCCGGTACTTTCTGCCCTTTGGGGATTGTGGTGACATGCAGACAACACATTTGTACTGTGCATGTCCTGTGTGTCCACATCAGTGCACGCTTGAGGAGCTCATGGCAGTGTGACAGAACACAATGTTGCTAGCTTCTGGACAGGATCTGTTTAACTTGTACATACTTTAATCTTGTATTTTACATTTTAAATTTTATGTTGTACAGGTAGCCTTATCTTAATTGTGATGCTTCTGACATAAATAAACAAACAGGCCTGAAGAAAATCTGAGCAGAGATGGACCGGATCGGCCAGACTCTCATCCCTCTGCAGAAGGCCAAAACTGGGTACACGTGACATCGCAGGCTGCTTTGGCCAGAGTGCCGAGAGGGAATAAGTGCAGAGACGATTCAGAAAGATATTCCAGCAGGGTGAGGTGCCCTGCAGCAGTGTAAGTGGCCTCATGTCAGGAGTCCATACTGGCTTTTCACCTTGAGTTATACATGATCAGCAGGTAGTCTGCTGCCTAGTGCCACAGCCAAGGGTGCAGCAATTCTGTACAGGTGGCCTCATATCCATAAAGTACTGAAAGGTAGCTGGGCTTTCCTAGTATCTGTGGTCTGACAGCCTTCCACACTTCCTCCTTTGTACCTGTTAATGTTGGTGGGGGAAAAGCTCGGTGAACATTTCACCCCACTGACGATCCATGCCTTCTGAAGAGACACGTGCAGCATTGTGTGCTGGCATCCCCAGAACATCTCTGGCATTACTTTGTCCAGGGAATTCATCCCCCATTGTAATACCCTGAATGATCAGATGTGGTCATCAGAAAGGCAGCTGGCAGAAAACCAACTAAGCAGGATGGTAGCTGCAAGAAAATGTCCCACTGGGATGGGGGTAGGAGTTTCAAATTAATAGAGGATCCTCTCTTCTTTGGATCCCAGTTGGGCCATATGAAACTTGGTTCCTGGCCACCCTTTGGCATGGTGTGATCATTCTGTACCACGCTTGTTCCATACACACACCATTCTGGCTGCTTATAAATCCCCAAACTGCCAAGGCTCCTAACGATGCCATAGGGCTGGTCCCAAAGGTGGCTTTTCCTATGCCTTTGTGTTGGGACAAGAGGGAAAAGCCCTCGATGACTCTAGACTGCCCTTCTCCGACTTGGAGCAGCTGGTGCGAAGTGGAGGATGGCCTCAGCAAAAGGTCGGTGGGTGTCTTCATTCTGTAGCCTGCAGGACATGTGCATAAGTCTGAGTGTGGCAGGGGCCAAGGAAGGTGTCCAGTTATTTAGGGCCAAGTAGAATTTTTGACCTAATGGAGATCTCTAGGGTCAACATTTGGGAGATGAAGGTACCTAATAAATACCACAAGGGTATCCTATTAATATTTGACTTAATTTAGTGCCTCCAGTTAGGGAACAATTTTTATAATAGACTAGCTTCCTCTTTTAGAGTGTCCAAGCCCCTCCTTGCAAAATTGCCATCTTGAGTCAATCTTGAGCAGAGGGATCACAACAACGCCTTGTCCTCCACCGTAAGTGCAATTTTTTCCCCCCACCTGGGACCATGTAGAGGTGAGGGTTCAAGGGAGGATGGAGACTACTTCTTTTAGGCCTTTGCACATTGGATTAATTTTCCTTTTAAACTGTGCATCTTTTAAGAATGTATATTTGCTTTGTTTGGTAATCCACATGCACTCTTGCGTCACAAGGGACCTTTCCAGTCCTTTGGATACAAATGATTAACAAGAGCCAAGTGGGATTTGTCTGCACCAATTTTTCTTTCCAAGTGGTTGAGGGAAATTCCAGGAGGGGACTCCCCCCCCCCAGCCAAAGAGAAGAAGGAGCCAAATGCAAGGTGACCAAACAGAGTGCCCACTCCATTCTTGCGCAGCAAGGCTCCTTCCTGGGCCATCCTGAGCAAAATGGGCCTGGCAGTGAGGAGAACTGCCCCTACTGACCCCAGCAACCTCATTCAGTCTAATGGCAGGTTTGGCTATAGGTCGCAGAAATCGAGAAGATTTAATAAATAATGTTTGTTTTTTTAAAACTGAGTCAAAGATCTTCTCTTAAAACTGTGATGGGAGCTACATATCTTTAGGAGACCCACTCCTCACTCTTGTCTGTCTGGCATCTTCGTGGGCCTCAAATCTATACTTCTAAGATAGTACGAAGAACAGCGTCCATTTGCTTTACCATTTGCTGTCAGAGGACTGATTAGGCAATGTGTATGGAAAAAAAAAAATCTGAAGAAGCATATTTTTAGCTTTCTGGTTGTTCCTATCAATGACCACAGAACTTCTGATGGAAACTAGATCCTGCCCAAAGTCATTTGCAGTTGAATATCCTCTAAATTTAAAGTAGGTTATCCTTTTTCTTAGGATTCCACTGAATGTTACAAAAGAGCTTGTGAGTTTTAAATTATGGAGAAAATAAGAAAGCATGAAAAATAAGCGATGAGAAAGCACCAGACAAAATAGTCAAGAGATTCATAGCACAAAGTTGGCTCAAAGTGGAGGTGACAGACTTACTTTGAGATGGAGAACTGCTGTCAGTTAAGAGTGGCATTTGGATGGGCCCTGGTAAAGGGGGTGGAGCAATTTGCCATACTTTGTATATTTATTAATATTTAAAACTCTCCAATAGCTGAAACTCTCTGGGCTATTTAAAATAAAATGCACTAAAATGTACATTTGAAATAAATACATGTAGAATAAAATCAAATAAAACACAGAGTGAAAACTACATACAAATTAGGCAGTAGCTCTCTGGTCAATCAAAAGCTAAAAGGACGCAGATTGAAAGGCAATTAAGAGCCAAAGTGGAAGGAAGAGGGCAATTGCACTATATTTTGCATGAAATTCTTGTATAGTCCTGAATTTGTACTGCTATACATATCTTCTGAACCCCAAACACTTTTTGAAGGAGTGGAATATTGTTTCTGGAACATATAGTGGCAGTTTTTTTGAAATAGTTGGGTTTGCAAAGACACTTGATGAGGCCAAGAAGGAGTGGATCCTTCGCAACCCAGGTGTTTGTGGGAGCGCAGCTGTCTTAGAGGACCAGGATGTTCTACAGGGCCACAATTCAGTATGTTTGCTTGCACGCTGCGTCTTCTAGGAACCCTCTAATTCTGCTCTGCCAATCTAGTTTTAGCATGTTACATGAACCCTCCTGGATTTGTGGGATTAAATATTTATTTTTGCATTCAGCCGCTATTTCTAAATATTAGATATGTATACACCAGAGGTGTCAAACTCACGATGTCATGTGATGTGTCGCGACATATCGTGACTTTTTCCCCCGTTGCCAGAGCTGGGGTGGGCGTGGTTTTGGCATGACACCGCCGGTCCACGGGCTGGCAGTTTGACACCCCTGGCACACACTGTCTCTCTTGCTGTGTCACTGGCTTCTTCTCAAACTAGTCTACACTTTTTAAACCGTATATTTTTACTTTAATTGTACCTTATTTTAGCTGATCTTGACTTTTTTTTAACCATAAAATGTTTTGAGTATGTCTTTCCCCATCAGCTTTATTTCTAATCTTCCCCATTTGTTCTGGGTTTTCCCAACTTCCTGTAACAGTTTTAGAATATTTTAGAATGGTTTACCAACAACTGAAAAGTCACGAGTATGGAAAGAGGTCCAAACTGGCTTTAAAAAACATTTGCCTCTTCTTGAAACAGATGGAAGTTGGCCTCCATCTTTTGGGAGGAGGGGTGTAACACCCACCTCCTCTCTTTCTTGTCCCTTTACAGAACTGCCCACCACTTGGAGATGGATTACCCTCTGGAAGGTCTTCCTGACATTCCTGACTATGATTATTCAAACTTCACAGAGGAACTTCCCAGCATAGAGCAGAGCAGCCTGAGTCCCATCATCTTGGTGGCCATTGTCCTCTATGCCCTGGTGTTTCTAGTGGGCACGCTGGGCAACGGGGCCGTCATCTGGGTGGTGGCGTTCCAGATGCAGCGCACAGTGAGCTCAGTCTGGTTCCTTAACCTCTCGGTAGCAGACCTTCTCTGCTGCCTGTCTCTGCCTGTTCTGGCCGTGTCCCTTGGCTCCAAGAATCATTGGAAGCTGGGAGATTTTGCCTGCAAGCTTTTGCCCTCCATCATCATTCTGAACATGTTTGCCAGCATCCTGCTGCTGGCCCTAATCAGCATGGATCGTTGTGCCCTCGTGGTGAAGCCCATCTGGTGCCAGAATCACCGTTCAACCCGCTTAGCTTGGAGACTGTGTGGTATGGCCTGGGTCTTTGCCACCCTCCTCACTCTGCCCTCCTTCCTGACCAGAAGAACACAATACGAGCTTCATAACCTGATACTCTGTGTGGTCGACTATGGCTTCATTGGTGTAAATCACCAAACTGCTGAGATCTCTGTGGCGGTCATGCGCTTCCTCGCTGGCTTCCTGGTCCCTTCGGTAGCCCTCAGCCTCTTCTACGGGCTGCTGGCTCTGCGTGTACGCAGAAGTCACTTCACACGCTCCAGGAGGACCCTGAAAATGATCTTTGTGATCGTGATGGCCTTTTTTGTCTGCTGGGCTCCTTATCATGTGATTGGCCTGATTCTGGCCAGTCAGAATCAGCGGAGCCCCCTCTTCCATTTCCTGAGCCAGGTGGATCCCCTGACTGTGGCTCTTGCAAGCACCAACAGCAGCATCAACCCCATCATCTACGTCATTGCGGGCCAAGGCTTCAAGGCTAAAATCTGGCACTCACTGACTGCTGTGTTGCGCAATGCCCTGAATGAGGAAATATCAACAGCTTCTTCCCAGGCCAGGGCCCCCCCTCAGGGCTCTTGCACCACCATGGAAGTTCAGAGCACTTGCACAGCCCTGTAAGACCTTCCTGAGCAAGGCCGGTGTGCCTCTAGCTTTGCGCTTGTTCCCATTTCGCTGGAAACATATTCCCAGCCGCTCCCTCTGGCCATTCCGCCATACTAGTGTTGCTCTCCGCTGGGACCAACTGCCCATGAACCAGTTACTGTCACTGACTCTTTGGACCACCACTTCTCCCTTACTCAGAGATAAAAATAAATAAGTGGACAGAAATGTGCCTAAACTTTCGTGTATTGCTTCAGTATGCCTGCCTATGCATGTGTGTTATCTGTGTATAAATATAACAGTTAGAAAATATTACTGATATACTAACATTTCATTTATTGCAACTTATATGGCACTTCATTTCTGAGCAGCCTACACCACTGATATCAGAAGATATAAACTAAAAATCAATCCATGTGCTGCACCACTGTTAGGGTCCTATTTTCCCCTAATTTGATTCCTTTTGTGGAATTACATTCAGAAGAGAATAGAAAACAATAGACTACTCTTCCCAGTGTTAAAGGAAAAGTCTTCATCATGGTTCAGTCCAAGTTGGGAATAAACAACATGGCGACTGCTTTAGAAAGAAGGTTGCAGTTTATTGAAGAGGAGAGCCAGATAGGAAGATGGCTCTGGAAGAAAAGAGAGAGCACATGTAGGGAGTGGGTTTTTATACCTTCTTGAGCCTTTTGTTTGGAGTTGTTCCTGAGTCTGAGTGTGCCTTTCTGGTATCCTGATGGTGTTGGGTCAATCCTATTATGTCCCAAAGGTCAATCCTGCTTCCCTGTGGCTGTGGTTGATGACTCTTAGATTTTTGGTGTGAGGGATTGTTGATTCTAGGGATCTTTCTTCCTAATCCCAATTTCCTGACTCCAATCTTTCTGACAAGATTATCACATCTGCAATTCTGCAGACTTGGTTTCTGTTTGGGACAGAGAGACTTGGGGGCAGGGTTAGTTTCTGATTTTAAAATCCTTTAGGGAAATATATTCTGCCTTTTAAATATTTCCAAAAATATTTCTTTCTCTGTGGGAGGGGGCTGACTTCCCACACTGGATATTCATGTCAGCAGAGAAAGCAATAGCAAGCTACAGATCCAGTTTTATTGCAAAGCAACCAGCACCAATCAAGTACTTTCAGAGCAACAATCCAACAGTGTACTAGATAACAAAGCTATAGTATATGAGAATATAGTACTTTTCAGTCACAGCAGGAGACTGTCAGCTCTAGTCCTGCCTTCAGCCAGGTGGGTGACTTTGGGCCAGCCCCTTCACTCAGCCCAACCCATCTCACAGGGTTGTTGTGGGGAAAACAGGAGGGGGAAGTGGTGTTGGATAAGTTCACCCCCTTGAGTTATTTATAAAAATGATAAAGGAGGGGTATAAATACAATAAACTCCAAAAAACAAAAACTAAGGCAACGTATATCACCTATTCCAACTCACATCACTGATTAAAAAAAGTCTGTCCAGTCAACCAATCGCCACACAGCCAGTGTAGCCCAGGTACCCATGCGGCACAAACTTCTCGTAATGAACGTGTTACGTATTGGGGTTTGGAGAAACACTTATTCACCTGCATACTGGGAACTAACAGTTCTCCAGCACACATACTGAGTTCTAACAGTTCAGGCGGGAACCAAAATAGCCGGAATAATGGGTTCAATCTGATTGGTTGTATGAAGGTATATAACGAGTACATGCACACCCTACCCCCTCAGTACACTTATGGTTATCAATAAAGCTGCTGTTCCTCTGTATTCACATGCCTGGCATCTTTCCTGCTCATTTGAACCCGAAACACAAGGAGAACGAATAAACCTTTATTGTCAAAGTACAACCATGTATACATTGAGATTGGCTGGGCCTCCCTTCGTGCCCCCACCCCCAACTCACAGTGACACAAACCCTCCATCTTATTACACCATGTGAGCTAATTGCACAACGCACCGGCCTCGCAAGTCAATCATGCAAGCTTCCCAGGCTTTCCGCCACAGCCCCGCCCCGCCCTGCCCGCCCACCCGGCGTTTCCTGCCCCCGCCCAACCGGCGCCTGCCGTGCCGCCGGCCGGCGGGGAGAGCGGCCGGGATGGCGGCGGGGGGCTGGGACTGCGCCGCCACGCGCGCCCGCCTGGAGGCCGCCTACTTCCCGCCGGCTTGCACCGGCCACGAACGGGACGACTTCTGGGCTTTCTTCCGGCGGCTGCGCGGCTTCTGCGAGCGGCGGGGCTCCGGCGCGGGGGGCCGACCGGCCTACGACCCTGAGCGCCGCCTGAACCTGCGGCTGCCGCGGCGAGAAGCGCCCGGCGTGTCCCCGGCGCGAGCGCGCCGCTTTGGCCTGGCGCTGCTCCGCTTCCTGGACTTCGCGCAGCGGCGGAGCTTGGCCCGGCTGGCGCGGATGCAGCGGGAGCGCGCCGCCCTGCCCATCGCCCGCTCGCGGGAGGCGCTGCTGGCCGCCTTGGCGCGCAGCCCGGTGGTGCTGGTGGCCGGGGACACGGGCTGTGGCAAGTCCACGCAGGTGCCCCAGTTCCTGCTGGCCGCCGGCTACGCCCACGTGGCCTGCACCCAGCCGCGGCGCTTGGCCTGCGTGGCCCTGGCCCAGCGCGTGGCCCGCGAGAGCATGGGGCGCTTCGGGGACCAGGTGAGCACACGCGCGCGGGCGGCCGGGGGGGGGCAGCCGGGGCCGGGACTGACCGCTCTCCTTTCCCTGCGCAGGTTGGCTACCAGATCCGCTTCGAGAGCGCTCGCTCGCCCGCCACGCGCATCGTCTTCCTGACCGAAGGGCTGCTCCTGCGCCAGGCCCAGCGGGAGCCCACGCTGCCCGCCTACCAGGTGCTGATCGTGGATGAGGTCCATGAGCGCCACTTGCACTGTGACTTCCTGCTGGGCGTCCTGCGCCGGCTCCTGCCTGTCCGGGCTGACCTCAAGCTGGTGCTCATGTCTGCCACCATCAACATCCGGCTCTTTGCCGACTATTTTGGGGGCGCTCCTGTGATCCAGGTTCCTGGACGCCTCTTCCCCATCACGGTGAGTGTGCGGGAACCAGGAAGTGGTCCAGGGGATGCCTGCCTTCTGGAACAAGGTTCCCCTGAGAAATTGAAGGCCTGGCCTGCTGGTTTTTTGGAGGGCTTTTGGCAAGGGTGGTTGAAGCCCCTTCTGGGAAGCGTGGGTTTATTTTTTTGTTTCTCAGATTTGCTGTCTTTTTTGGTATATGAATTTCATATATCAATAAATAATAGTAATTTGCTAAGTCCTTGTACTCACCCTACACTGAGTTTTTAATCAGAAGCTGCCGATATCCTTCCAGCTGTAGTTCTTGTAACATAGAAGGCTTAAAATTGTGATTTGAATGAAGACCAGGTGGGCCAATGTGACCTCCTGTTCCATGCAGGTCATCTATCAACCCATCCCCCCTGAGGAAAGCAGCCGTGGGCGCAGGGAAAGGCTGGGCGCCCAGCCCTTCCTGCGGGTGCTCCAGGCTATTGACCACAAGTACCCGCCGGAGGAGAGGGGAGACCTGCTCATCTTCCTCAGTGGAGCGGCTGAGATTGGGGCAGTGGTAGAGGCTGCGCAGTCTTACGCGGCCTTCACCAAGCGCTGGGTGGTCCTTCCTCTGCACAGCACCCTCTCTGTGGCTGAGCAGGACAAGGTGAGTCAAGCAGGGCTGGAGAGGTAAACTTCCTCCCACTTTCAGCGGTGGGAGGGTCTTTTTATTATGGAGAGGTGACCAATTGAATCCGGGGTGGTGGTGTCATCAGATGGGGTGCGACTAGAGTTTGGGGGCCCTTTCAGCTTGTTGCTGTCTTGTCATCCTATTTTTTCATGGAAAAAGGAGAAACCTTAGCAACAGCACTTAGACTCACATTGCGATCCACGGCACTCACTAAGCCATTTACAAATGGAGTTAGATTTTTTGGGGGTGGCACCTAATGGCAGCTTTCGAGGCTTCTGTTGCAGTTTTTGTTATCTTTCTCTGGTCAGAGAGATGGGACTTACTTTTTAAAAACAACAACAACCATACCAGAATCTCTTAACAGCCATTGTCATTGCTCTTCAGATCTTTGGCCTTCCTCCACCGGGAGTCCGGAAGTGCATCATTTCCACCAACATTGCCGAGACTTCCGTGACCATTGATGGGGTCCGATTTGTTGCTGATGCAGGTGAGAGTTCTCCCTGCCTTCCCCCCCCCCCCCCCGCCCTGGGGTTTGGCCGATGGAGGAGAGTTACTTTTTTATACCCAGGATGCAAAGGAGGTGAACTTGAAGGGAATAATCAGGCAAAGCCATTCCAGAAGGGAAATAAGAGGCTCAGGCTGGCTCCTCCCTGGGCTGTAAGGAGGGGAGGAGGAGGGAAGCCCCAAGGAGACTCTCATTGGAGGCAGCTCCTGGTGTCCTGTGGTGTCTTGATCTGATTCGGTGCACAGGGTTGGTTCACATGTGTTATTTCTCCTTTCCCAGAACTCAGACCACGTTTCTGCCCTTGTGGCTTTTGTAGAGCTTCTGGATGTTCCCTTCCAGGCCATCTCCATAACGTCTAGACTACAGGGACAGTCATGGGGCCTCCACAGTGGAGTTTGGGTTAATCAGCCTGGGCTGTTTTGTGCAGTTCTTTCCTTGGAATGGCACAAAGTGACCAAGATAAAATATTGATGAGGATGATTTATTGCCTGCCTTTCCCAAGACACAGTATAAATCAGGGAAAACAGTCTAATTACCACCTTGCCAGCCATATCTGGGGGTGAAACGTCAGGAAATCTGTTGCCTAGACCAGGGTCACTAGACCCTGAAGCTCAACACTCTGCAACAGATACTGGCTGTGAGAGCCTACGCCACTAATAAAGTGGGTTAATTACAACCAGGGGACACCAGGTGCCGACCCTGAAATTAACCAAGAACAGGACCACACCCACACACATTCTAAAATGACATTCTATGATACAACCAAGCTTGCAGACATTGTCACTGAAATAAAAACACTAAGAATTGTCACAATTAAAGAATGGATGAGCAGATCCTGCATGAACCATCTAGTCTATATTCAAAAGGTCTTGAAGCCCTGGTCTTCAAGTTGTTCCACAGGTCCTTCCAGAGTAGGATGCGGCCAGTTCTTGAAATCCTGAAAGCAGGACTGATAAATATTGGGGTCTACGAGGCCAGCAGGAGCACCAGGGTTTACCCTGAACCTTGGCCGGCTATTGATCCACTGAAGAGCCAGCCCTGTGGTATTATGAGAGCCGAGAAGAGGAGAAGGTCCAGAACAGCCTGAATGACTCTTGTCAAGGAGCAGCTGCCTAACCCTGCAGGAGTCGACCCATGAGGGTGCCAGGGAAGCTGCCCCCCAAGTTCTATGAGTGTCCCTCAAGGGAAACTTAGCAATTCCCACTGTAAAACTAGTAAATGGATACCAAGTCAGTTGTCTCCCAAAGCTGTGAGCAGAGGAAACTGCAGCCACCCCTGGGCTTTGGAGGAAGAGGGGGGGGGGGGAGGAAGGGCAGTAATGTTTCGAAGGACCTGCAGAAGGAAACGGTGCAAAAGCATTCTGCCATGATTGATCAAGGTCATCAACAAAGGATGGATAACTTTGAGTGTCCTCAGGGCAAAAATAATAACATTGACAGTCCCAATTGGTTCGCTTGTGGGAATAATATAAGGACTAAATGATAACATGGACAACCGCATCCAGGAACCAGAGTCTAGACCTCTGGTGGTGTCCAGCGATCAAATACATCAACTGCTGATGATGGGCCCCAAAGGGCCTGATCCGAGGGTAGGGCTCATCTCACCGAACGGACTGTCTGGTGATGGCCGTTAGAAGCCAAAAGAAGACTATGCTGGGATTTCCCTCCTTTGATTGAGCTCTGGGTTTTGCTGCTGATACGGTATCCCAACCCCATTCTTTGGACACCTGCTTTGATATCTCCAAAGTTTTTCGTATTTCTTTTCTTCATGGTTCCCCCCCCCCCACACGCACACTTCTTTTTAGGAAAAGTGAAAGAGATGAGCTATGACTCCAAAGCCAAGCTACATCGCCTCCAGGAGTTCTGGATCAGCCGAGCCAGTGCTGAGCAGCGCAAGGGCCGGGCAGGCCGGACTGGGCCTGGGGTCTGCTACCGCCTCTATGCTGAATCAGACTATGACAATTTTGCCCCCTATCCAGTGCCAGAGATCCAGCGGGTGGCACTGGATGCCCTGATTTTACAGGTAGGTTTGCTCCATGGCAGCTGCAATTCAAGGCTGCGTGCTGGGGGAGTCACGAGGAAGACCACTGCTTCCTGCAGATGCCTCATACTGCCTAGTAACTGCTGAAAGGGAAGGGCTGCAGGCTATGCGGATCTATAATGCTCAGGGAGGGTTTGGTATCCCGATGAAGAGTGCTGGCTGATGCCCCACTGGTGGGGAAGCGGAGGTCTTCAGAGAAGAACCAACACCATCTCCCTCTTGTTCAGGGTGGCAGCCTGCTTTGTGAGAGGCCCCATGTTCCACTCCTAGCATGGGGATGGGGATGGGGTGGATAGACAATAGTTGAAGAGAAAAGCACTTGGCCTAGATCTGGGCCACAGAAATGTGTTCCAAGTGCCTGTCTGGTCCCTCTGGGTCTTCCTTAATAAACCTATGGATTTGCCAGTCTTCCCCTGGCCTTAAGAAGGAACTCCTCCCATCCTTTTGCAGGTGGGAAGGACAGGCAGGAGTTGGAGAGTCTGGCTCTTTTGGAGTCACCACTGACTTGCTGCTGAAATGAAGCCACCCTTGTTCTGCCTTTGTTCCCAGATGAAGAGCATGGGCCTAGGCGATCCCCGAGCATTCCCTTTCCTGGAGCCGCCCCCTCAGGCCAGCCTGGAGGCAGCCCTGGGGTACCTAAAGCATCAGGGTGCCCTGGACTCAGCAGAGGCCCTAACGCCTATTGGGACTCTCCTGGCTCAGCTGCCAGTTGATGTGGTGATTGGTGAGTGATGGGTGCAGCTGGTATCCCCACGGATGAATACTTCTCCTCCTCCTGGTCGCTTGAGGGGGGCAGAATGCAGTTTCCTGGGCTGCTTCCAGACTCCTCGTCATCTCACAATCTGCCCGGTGTGTCTTCCTGGAATCGACAGCTCCATGCAGGGATCACCTTGAATTCTGTGGGGTGGGCATTGTGCTGAACTTCGCTGGAAAGCCTGAGGGGAGCCTTTCTGTGTTGCCGCCCCCCCCCACGCGTGTGCAGAGGAAGGCAGCTGGAAGTTGTGGCTGCCTGGGTGAGCCCTGCCTGCTGCCTCATGTGATCTCTCCCTCTGCAGGGAAGATGCTGGTGCTGGGGACGCTCCTGGATCTGGCTGCCCCGACGCTCACCATTGCCGCTGTCCTCAGCGTGCCCTCTCCCTTCCTGAACAGGGCCGGTGGGCGCAGCGACCTGGACTGTCTGGCGGCCCGGCGAAGCCTGAGGAGCCTGCTGGGAGACCCCCTGACCCTTCTGAATATCTTCAACGCCTGGGTCCAGGTAGGCATGGCACAGAAAGTGCCACAAACGCAGCATGAAGAGCTTGGCCTGCTGATCCTTCCCTTCCTGGACTACATCTTCCTTGAGAGCCAGAGGACTGCCAGGCGGGAGGGTCTCCCTGCAGGGTCCTTTTCCAGCCCAGGGCCCTTGTGCAAGGTGTTTCCTCTGGGTTCCCTGGGCCTTCTCTTGGCGCTTCCCCTTTGCTCTTTCGGCTCTCTCGGAAGGAGGGTGCTCGGTTCACTGGATACCGACTCCCCATTTGAGGCGGCATCTTTCCAGCCAAGCTCCGTTCCTGCTCCAGGCAAGGGGACAGAAAGGTCTTGTTGGCACGTGTGCCCTTTATTTGGGGTATGGAGCTGGGCCTTGCTTCCCCTCTGAGACATGCGAGCCAGACTTCTCTTATGTCTGGCTGGCAGGAGAAAGCAGCCAATCGTCGAGGATCCCAGCGGTGGTGCCGGCGTCGGGGCCTGGAGGAGCATCGGCTCTACGAGGCGGCCAATTTGCGGCGCCAGTTTCAGGTTGGTGTCAATTCAGAAGGGCGGGGAGTGAGGAGAGCTACTAGACAAACGAAGCTGGGCGCCCGATGGTAGGAAGCTCCCGGTGTGTTGGTGGTGGTGATGCGGAAGAGTCGTGCTGTTCTTTGTCTTCGCTCACAAGGGCACCATTTGTGGAGAGAAGAGGAGGTGGGTTGGAAGGGGCTTCCCTAACCTTGAGCAAGGGTGGGCTATCCTTTCCTTCCGGTTACTCTGCCAGGAACTGCTGCGAGACCACCGGCTGCTGGGCCCTCCTGCTCAGCCTTGCAGCACCTACGCCCGACAGAGGCGGCGGCGGGAACATCAAGAGCTGCACAGACTAAAGCGGGAGCATGAACAAAGGGGCGGGCGCCGGCGGAAGCTGTTGCGGCTGCAGGAGGACGACCAGCAGGAAGGAGGAGGGCCCGGTTTATCTGGGGAAGAGGAGGAGAGCGGCTCCTGCCCAGACATCCAGGTGGGGCGAGTGAGAGTAGGGGCCAACTGACTTGCAGTTTCTCTTTCGCATCCATCTCTCTCTCTCTCACCTTGCCGTGGCGGCAGCGACAGCCCTGCCCAGCCGTCCCACTTCTTCTGCAGCCGAAGAAGCAGCTTCATCCTGCAGCTGAGAATGGAGCTCCGGCCTGCATTTCGCAGTCAGAGGCCTTGAATCTGTAGCTTGGTTGTTGGCTGCAGAGGCCTTGCAGAAAGGCCTCTGACTGCCAAATGCAGGGCAGGGAATGCTGCGGGAGAAGTGGGCTGGTGAGGAGAGGCAGGCTGCAACGGCAAGTGGGTGAGGGCCCCATGGGGCAGCTCCACCACCCCCCATGCCCACCCTAGCTTGATTTTTAGGCATGTGCCTCGCCTAAAAACTAGGTTATTTGGGGGGTAAGTCTTATATTAGGCCCATCCCCAAAAATCAAGCTAGGGTTTATTTTCGGGGTAAGTCTTACTTTCATGAACACACACACACACACACTTAAAGGTTTTTAAAAAGGAAAATAATGCAAACTAACACAAAGAAGAGAAGAAAAAGAAAGAAGATGCAGCCAAAAATCAAGAAAGAAAAAAAACATACAGAGAGGTAACTTCTGATCTTCATAGCAATTATGCACACAGTTATAAACTTACCCCTCACTCTGTGGTTACAGGAGCGGCAGGATGGCTCAGTGGTTGAGATGCTGGGCTAGTCAGCTGGAGAGCTGGCAGCCCAGGTTCAAGACCCAAGGGCCACGCGAAGGGATGAGCTCCCGTTGGTTACTCCAGCTCCTGCCCGGCCAGCAGGAGCATGAAAGAAGGCAAATGTGGGTAGATAAATAGGCGCCACTTTGGTGGGAAGGTCACAGCACTCCACTTCGTCATGCTGGCCAGCGCTGGCTTTGGCACTGAAACGGGTGAGCAGCGCCCCTATAGGCAGCAGCGATTAGCAATGGCCACAATTGGGACTAGAATTTCCATTGCCGAGCAACATGGTTGTTAAACGAGTCGTGCCTGATTTACGATCTTTTTTGCCATAGTTGTTAAGTGAATCATTGCAGTTGCTTAAATCACATTTGTTAAGTGAATCCAGCTTCCCCCATTGGCTGGGAAGGCCCCACAGTGCTGCTTGGAGTGCCCAATCTTTCCACCGGTGCATGCAAGGACCTTGCTGCAGAGAGCCAAGTTCTACTGTTTGTCTCTGAGTTCCAAAAGAAGAACTTCATCAGTTCCTAAACTGAATCGGGGCTTGGACTTGAATCCAGAACTTACCCACTTTTTGCATGACCACCAAATACTGACGCTTTCTCTAGGGACGCTGCGGCCCCTCCTCCCTCGCCCTGTTTTCAGCAGCTGCTTCCATGGCAGTGGCTGGCACTCTCAGGCGGTCTGTGGCGCATTGGCCCCGAAAAGGCTGCTGCCATGGCCCTGATCACTTTGGGAAGCACGGGGGCTTCCTGCCTCACCCACAAGAGGATGTTTGCAACATGGGGAGGCTGGAATGGGGGCTTTTGGCCCGGTCCTTCTGGAGGGCCCCCCTGAAGCACTTTGGGGGTGGGTCCTATGGACACCAGGGCTCCGGCCTGGAAGGGAGAGGGGTGCGTGCCTGGGTCTGCCTGTCTTGGTCTGCAGGTGGCTGGTTGTATTGCTGTCGCCTTGCAGGATGTGAATTTCCAGCTGCGGCACGATATGGAGGAGCTGCAGGCAGCTGCCAGTGAAGCCCGCGGGCTCTCAGCTAGCCAGCTGGCTCTGCTGCAGCTGGTGCTGGCCCAGGGCCTTTATCCTCAGCTGGCTGTCCCTGACCCCTTCAACGAGAGCCGCAAGGATTCAGAACAGGCAAGTGTCCCTGCTGGCCACTGTATCCGACTGAGGGTCAAAGGGGGCTGGAGTCAGGCCCGGCGTGGCAGGGGGAAGGTCTTCCCAGGCTTTCAAGAGGTTATTTATTTATTGCTTCAGTCTGCATAACCGCCCATCTCACATCCTGCATGCGATCTGGGTGGCTTTCAGCTGTTAAGCACAAAACAAAAGAATACAATGTATAAACCGTTAAAAGACCCTATGAAACCATTCTTGTGTGCTCTCCAGATCTTCCACACGAGGGAGAAAGCCGGCCTTGTCCTGCACCCGACCAGTGTTTTTGCTGATGCCCCAGAGCTGCTGCATTCAGACTCCAAGGCCGGCAGGGACCCAGGTAAGGAGGAAGCCCTTCAGCCCCAGGAGAATCTCCACTCCCGCTGGCCTCAAGAGGGGAGTTGGGAGCTTTTTCCCAGTTTTTCTGGTATTGCTTGGAGGTTTTCTGTGCTGGAAATCATGTTTCCAGCCTGACTTTGAAATGAAGTTATGATGGTGTGGGAGGAGGAGGGAAAACCCAGGTTTCCATCTCAGGATTATTTGGCAGGAGGATAGAAGAGAAGAGAAGAATAGGAATAGGAATAGGAAGGGACCTTAGAGGTCTTCTAGTCCAGCCCCCTGCTCAAGCAGGAGAACCTATACCAGCATGGAAAAGTGACTGTCTAGCCTATTAAAAAAAATCTCCAGTGATGGAGCACCCACTATTTCTGGTGGCAAGCTGTTCCACTGGTTGGTGGTTCTCACTGTCAGGAAGTTTCTCCTTAATTTGAGGTTTCTTCTTTGGTCAGTTTCCAACCATTGTTTCTTCTCCTGCCCTCTGGTGCTTTGGTGAATAACGTGACCCCCTCTTCTTCTTTGTGGCAGCCCCTCAAATACCGGAACACTGCTATCATGTCTCCCCTATTTCTTCTTTTCTTTACACTAGCCAAACCCAAGTCCCGCATCCGTTCTTTGTAAGTTTTAATCTCCAGGCCTTTGATCATCTTAGTTGCTCTTCTCTGAATTTTTTCCAAACTTTCAACATCTTTTTTTGTGATATGGTGACCAAAACTGGCTGCAGTATTCCAGGTGTGGTCTTACTAGGGTTTTATAAAGCGGTACTAGCACCTTGTGTGATTTCATTGGAAAAAAAATATGGGAGGAAAATGAGCCTTATCCATCTGAAGCTTCTGTTGCTGCTTATTTATAATTCTTATAATCAGATTTAATGGTCCACTCCTCTGCAACAGTTTGAAGACAGAGTGGCTTCTTGAAATGGGTTGGCTGAGTGCTGCATGCTGAGTGGACTGGGGAAAGAAAAAATAAGTCAACCTGCATTTGAAATGTAGGAAAACCTTAGATAACATTTTTTAGAACTAACAACTCCTCTCAACACAATTCACAATTGACAGTTCGTGTTTGTGTTGTGGGAGATTTATTATGTCATCCCAATTAAAAATAAGGCATAAGAGACTTTGGGGTCTGGCTTTCTTCTTCACCTGTGCTGACCTTGGGTGTTGCCCCTTGGGCCAGCCTGCCTGCGGGGCAGTTGGCCGTCCTGGGTCAGGTACAGGTTGCGCTGAAGCAGCCAAGAAGAGAAGCGTTGCGAGAAGCGACAAACAGGCTGTCCTCTCCCTTCGTGGCTGGTTCAGCTGGAGGGCAGTAAAGGGTGAGCTAGTATGGCTCAAGGCCGGGAATAAGACTATTCTGGAGCTTAGGAAGGATGGGATTTTGAAGGAACCTGAGGGAGTGGCCTTCCTGCCCACAGATGCCAAGGAGAGGATGACTAGTCCCCCCCAAATCCTGTCCTTCGTCTCACTGCTGGAGACCCACAAGCCCTACCTGGTGAATTGCCTCCGCCTGCCAGCACTGCAGGTGAGTGGGGTCTGGCAGGCTGTGTGTCTTGCTCTGCCCTTCGGGTTCTCTCCCTCCTGAAACAGCTGCTTTCCTCCCCAGGTGTTGCTGCTTTTCGCTCGCTCTCTCGACACCAACGCCCACTGCACACGCATTGTGGCTGACTCCTGGCTTGAGCTCCAAGTCCCCGTGGCAGAGACGGCTGTGCAGGTGCTCAGCACTGCCCTGTGCCTCCGGGCCTCTTGGGACAAAGTGCTGGACAGGTGTCTGGAAAGATTGGCAGACCCGGCTGGGGAGGAGGAAGAGGCAGAGGCATCACCCAGTGTCCCGGAGGTGCGCCAACTCACACATGAACTGTCGAGCTTTCTGAAGACAGAGGTGCGTGACTATGCCATGGGGAGAAAGGCGGAGGCTGTCCAAGGCTGGTAGGCTGTTGTCTGGGGAGGGGTTGTGGCTGCTGGGTTAAGGGGTGGAGGAGGAACCTCCTTGCCAGTCAGGAGCAGGGGCTCGGCCTCTCTGATGCTGCTCTGAGCATCATCTCTGGATGTGCCTTTAGGTCCAGTACAGCCTCCGGCGAATGACACCTCTGGAGCAGCAGCACCTGTATGGAGGCCCTCGGATGGCACTTGAGGAGGCTGAAGGGCTGCCCAGCTTCTTCCAGGGGATGCAGCTGGTGCCCCATGAGGTGAAAGGTGGCTACAGGATTGGCGACTTCTTGACATTTAATTGTCTGGCAGTGAGTCCAGGAAGGGTTAGGGTTAGGGAAAAAATCCTGGGTTTGGGGATGTTTCTCATTCCTGGCTGTGGGAGGTGGCAGCAGCCCACCGGCCCTGTGTACTTTCTCCTTATGCTCTCACAGGATGAGGGAGATCTGTACAGTGACTGCCTGCGCAGCTTTTGGACTTGCTCACGATGCGGCCTCTACATGCCCTTCACTCCTCTGGAGCGTATGGCCCATGAAGATACCTGCCAGTCTCCTGACCCTCAGGACAGGGAGCCCGGCCTTGAAGGCAAGTCCTTTTGGAGCTGCATTTTCAGCAGGTGGTCCTGGGTTTGGGGAAGGAGAGGGGCAAGGGCTTATCTTCAGAGCTGGAGTCCTGGGGTCCCTCTCATTGTGCCTTCTCTGCTCCCCCAGGGCCCAGAGCGGGTGCAGCAGTGGCTGCCTCTGGCCCTTCTGCCCTGCAGCAACTCTACCACTGTGCCGTCTGCCAGGAGAGCCTGCACCTCACACCCACAGAAATCCTGAAGCATGGGAAGCAGCATCAGGGGTGCCTGTGAAAGGGGCCTAGGGGACCCTTGACTGCTTCTGACAGTTGGATCGCTCCCTGGAACTGGCTGTGGTTCGGAGGATGAGCCCAGGGGAAGGGGAGGCTGGCTGCTCCCCAACAAACTCTGATTGACTCAATCAAGGGGCAGTATGAGTCACTGTGGGGCATGCCTGTAGTTGCTGCAAAAACCTTGAATTGATGTGGGCATATTGTAATTGTGAGGCATTACTTATTTTGCTGCAGTAATTAACCAGGACATTTTTAACCATTCTGCTAAAATAAAATATGCTAATTTTAAGCTGGGGTTATTAAGATGTTTTAATAATAATGATGATAATGATGATAATAATAATGATAAAGTTGGAAGGGAACTTGGAGGTCATCTAGTCCAACCCCCTGCTCAGGCAGGTAATCCTATACCATTTCAGACAAATGACGGTCCAGTCTCTTCTTAAAAACTTCCAGTGTTGGGGCATTCACTGCCTCTGGAGGCAGGTTGTTCCACTGGTTAATTGTTCTAACTCTCAGGAAATTTCTCCTTAGTTCCAGGTTGCTTCTCTCCTTGATTAGTTTCCATCTGTTGCTTCTTGTCCTGCCTTTAGGTCCTTTGGAGAATAGCTTGACTCCCTCTTCTTTGTGGCAGCCCCTGAGATATTGGAACGCTGCTATCATGTCCTCCCTCGTCCTTCTCTTCATTAAACCAGACATACCCAATTCCAGCAACTGTTCCTTATATGTTTTAGCCTCCAGTCGCCTAGTCATCTTTGTTGCTCTTCTCTAGAGTCTCAACATTTTTTTTAAATTGTGGTGACCAAAACTGGATGCAGTATTCCAAGTGTGGCCTTACCAAGGCATTGTAAAGTGGTTATTAATACTTAATTTAATTTAATTTAATAATTTGATTTCTGTACCGCCCTTCTCCCGAAGGACTCAGGGCGGTGAACAGGGCAATACACAATAAAAGTCGAATACAAAAATTAAAAAGCCATTAAACATCATGCCCATAAAATCAATACATATTAAAGTTAAAACTAGTTTTAAAAACCCAACTTCACGTGATCTTGATTCTACCCCTCTGTTAATGATGCCCAGCACTGTGTTGGCTTTTTTGGCAGCTGCAGCATACTGCTGGCTCATATTTAAGTGATTGTCTACTAGGACTCCAAGATCCCTCTCACAGTTACTATTGAGCAGGGTACCACCTATACCAGGGGTAGGCAACCTTGCTGGCTCAGGAATTCTGGGAGTTGAAGTCCACGAGTCATAAAAGAGCCCAGGTTGCCTACCCCTGACCTATACTATACCTGTACATTTGGTTTTTCTTGCCTAAATGTAGAATCTTACTTTTCTTCACCATTGAATTTCATTTTGTTAGATAGCACACAGTGTTCAGGTCTGTCCAGATCCTCCTGTATCATAAGCCTATCTTCTGGAGTGTTGGCTATTCCTGCCAGATTGGTGTCTGCAAATTGGATGAGTTCCCCATCTATCCCCTCGTCCAAATCGTTGATGAAGATGTTGAAGAGCACTGGGCACAGAACAGAGCCCTGGGGCACCCCACTACACACTTCCCTCCATGTAAATGCAGTTCCATTGAGGACCACACGCTGAGTACAGCCGGTCAGCCAGCTACGAATCCATCTGGTGGTGATGCTGTCTAACCCATATTTTTCTATCTTATCAAGTAGTAGGTTGTGATCTATTTATCAAATGCCTTACTGAAGTCCAAGTAAATTATATCCACAGCATTCCTCTGGTCCACTAATTTTATCACTTGGTCAAAGAATGCGATAAGATTTGTCTGGCATGATCTGTTTTTGACAAACCCGTGTTGGCTTTCACTAATGACTTTCTTTGCCTCTAGGTGTTCACTGATTTGTTGTTTGATTATCTTTTCCAGAATCTTCCCAGGTATTGAGGTCAGGCTGATAGGTCTATAGTTTCCTGGATTTATTTTTTCCCTTTTTTGAAGATGGGAACTACATCAGCCCTTTTGCAGTCCTCTGGTAGTTCTCCAGTGCTCCAGGATCTTTGAAAAATATAGTTCAGTGGTTCTGAGATCACATCTGCCAGTTCCTTGAGAACCTTGGGGTGTAATCCATCTGGTCCTGGTGATTTGAACTTATCTAGGCTGGACAGGTGCTCACTTACCATTTTCTTGCCTATGTTAACTTGTGTTTCTAATCTGTTTTTTATGGTACTGTTTTTGATAGATTGGACTGTTTTTTCCCATTGTGTAAAGACAGATGCAAAAAATGAGTTAAATAGTTGTGCTTTCTTCCTTTTGCTTGTCACCTTCTTGCCACTTTCCCCCACTAATGGACTAATCATTTCCTTAACTTTTTTCTTGTTTTTTACATGTTGAAAGAAGCTTTTTTTGTTATTTTTGATTTTGGTCGCAGGCCTTAATTCACTTGGAGCCTTAGCTTTCCTCACTTCATCTTTGCAGGCACGGGCTATTTGCTGATATGTGCCCCTCTTTCCACTTTTTATACTTGTCCTTTTTATCTTTCAATTTATCAGAGAGTTCTTTATGCAGCCATGCTGGTTTCTTTTGAGAGCTGTTATTTTTCTTCTTTGTTGGTATTGTGCTAGACTGGGCTTTTATCATCTCACTTTTTAAAATTTTCCAAGCTTTTCGAGTTGTTTTCCCCTAGAGGATTCTTATCTATGGAATCCTTCCCAAGCTCTCTCCAAGTTTATTGAAATTAGCTCTCTTAAAGTCCAAGACTCTAGTTTGACTGTGTTCTATTGCTTGTGCTTCCAGAATATTGAATTCCAATATTGCATGATCAATTCCCCCCAAAGGTTCCTGTGGCTTCGACACCTTCTATCATTTCATCTCTTGTTAGTGAGGATTAGATCCAATATGGCTAATCCCCGAGTTCCCTTCTCTACTTTTTGGGAGACAAAGTTGTCTGCTAGGTTTGTCAGGAATCTGTTTGATCTTCCACTTGGTGGAGAGTTTGTCTCCCAGTTGATGTCAGTGTAATTAAAGTCCCCCATTACAATTGTGATGTGCCTCCTACATACCTTAGTTAGCTGACTAGCAAAAAGTTCATCTATTTCCTCTGCTTGGTTGGGCGGCCTATAGTATACACCTATGGCAATGTCATTTCCCCCCCCTTATATTGACCCAAATGCATTCAAGACAGTTTTCATCATTGTTGTGCTCTATTTCTGTAGAGATGTAGTTATTTCTTATATAGAGAGCAACTCTACCTCCTCTTTTGTTTGGTCTGTTTCTTTTAAATAATTTAAATCCCTCTAGCTGTGTGTTCCATTTGTGGGTTTCATCCCACCATGTTTCCGTAATGGCAACAATATCATATTTTCCCTCGTTTACCTGAATTTCTAGTTCAATAAAGTTAATAAAATCAACTACTGTATACCAAAGTCCAAGTGGCAATAGAAATTCTAAAAACAAAAAACCAAACAAAAAGGAAATAATCCATTTTTAGAAAGGTCTATAAGAAACTCAGAACTGTACTAAAATGATGGGTGAAAGAATTTGAAGATGAATTTATGAAAAATGAAATGGAAGAACAAGAGCAGAAATTGCTAAAATTGGGTGAAAGGGATTAAAAACAACATCTGAAAATCATCAATTGCATGACTCAATTTTAACTGAAATATCTAAACAGCTTAATGAAAAAGGAGACATCAACGACTGGTTAATAACTGGCAAAATGTATAGGATTCAAAAGGACTCAGCAAAAGTGGCCACACCTCAACCCTACAATGTTTAAATTACTCATAGGCATAAAAGTGGAGAACACCCAAGCTTATTTAGATGAAAATAACATCCTTCCTGTAAAACAAAGGAAATAAAAGGAAAAGCAGAGGTACAAAAGTTTAAGTTCAGATTGGTAAAGTGATGTTGGAGAATTGCAAAATGTGAAAATCCATTTTAATATTATTTGGATTGATTATATAATGCATTTGATTCATTATCACATAGTTGGATCATCAAATGTTTGGAAATAACGTGTCAGTAAAAACACTAGGATGTTTATAGTAAAAATATGAAGCAGCACAGGACAAAATTGGTTGGAAATGAAAAAATATGGGCTCTTCCAGAGTGACTCATTATCATCTTTATTACTTGTGATTGCTGTGATTCCCCTTTAAGTGACTTTGAAGGAAGCAAATCTTGGTTACCAAGCAGGAAAAACTGCTAATAAAATCTCACCTTTCCTTTGTGGATAATCTGCAGCTTTATGGAAAATCAGAAATTAAAATCCAGTCATTGACAAATACAATAAGGATAAAGCGATGGAATTTGGCTAGAGAAATGTGCTAGAGTAGTAATAAAGTTGTGGTGATAAGATCACAAACAGTAATAGAATCGAAATGCTAAACAGCCATGCCCTTGAGAGCCATCAGGGTGAAGTCTACAAGTATCTGGGTATTTTACTGTTGGATTTCATGAAGTGAGGACAAGGTAAACGTGATTAGGACAGAATATATCTAAAGAGTGAGAAAAGTGTTAAAGCCAAAATTTAATGGTGGAAACGGAATCAAAGCATCAATACCTGGGCCATACCTGTGATACAATAAAAACTTTTTTATGACCCAGTAATCCCTTAATTTTGGACAGAGGCTGGGTGACTGGATGGAGCTTAGGGTTTACTAGCCAGATGCCCTTCCTGATGCCTATGCCAAGTTAGCAGCAGATGTTTTCTCTCTGTGCCTTAGAAACATCTGCTGCTGCCTAGGATTGAACTCTCAACCTTTCTAGTGGGAGGCGAGCGTCTTCACACCAGTCAATACCTGGGACACAATGTACTGCTGGAATTAACTGGAAACAAGCTCAAATGGTCAGTTTGGACCAAAAAACAAGAAAGGTAGTTACTATTCACTATGCATTAAATCCCTGTAGTGATAGTGATTGATTATATCTGCCGCACAAAAACAGGCAGAGGTTTACTTTGAATAAAACTGCTGAAGAAGAAAAGCATGCACGGCTGATCACATAAAAGATTGCCAAGAACAAATATATTTGGAACTTACTGAATGTGCAAGAAACAAAACATGAATATTGAAATAATATAATGAAAACAAGAACTGACAGCTGTCATTACATGGTCAATTTCTACAAGGGATCAAGGGGAAAGTGGATAAAGATAAAACCTGGCAATGGTTTTCAACTTAAATAAAGTCATTCTGTTTTCTAAAATGATTGCCCTCTCCAAATCTCAAATCTTGTTAAAGCTTTTTGCTTTTTAAGTCAAAATCCTTTAATATAGTATTTTCCCCTCTTGATTACAAAACAAAAGCAATTCACCAAGTCTTTTATATCCGAAAGTATTTAAGAAAATGAGGCTTTTGCATATCTGGCATTCATAAAGGCTGCACAGTGGTTTTGAGTGTGATGGTAATCCCTCAGCTCCTAAACTGCCAACCCACAGACCCCAGGAGAAGCTGGATTCCCAGAGTCTCATGAGGAGCAGCTGTCCAGAACACAAATGGGCAATCTCTCAATCTCTATAACTTCAGAGAGAATTTGATTGGTCAAAAGTTGTTGCCTGGCTGTTGATCTTTGCTGCAGTGTTGCCCCTGCTTGCATATATGCTCACAAGCACATTTATCCCATCATAGGTCGTCACCTGGAAACCTGAAATCATAGTTGTTGGCAAGCATGGTTTTGTGATCAACAGAAGGGAACCACCAAAGGTCTCAGGAATGACTACCGTGGTTAGGTGGGTGGCTCGCTTCTGTCTGTGTCCAGCAATTGCTTTCATCATCTCTGGAGAGGGGCTGACAGTGTTTGTGGCGTGCTTTGTTCAAGGGGCAACCGAATAAGCTCTAGAGGTGCTGTTAGCAACAGCATCTGCTTGACTCATTCATCTGTGGGATTCCATAGTGTCCACTATTATGAGGCTTCTGAATTGCATCACTGAAGGTCAACTAAACACAAGACATTGGAATAAAGACAGGCATTTACACCCACTCAGCAGCCTTGAGGGAAGTGGGTTGCTTTCATTGTATCAATACAGCAGGAGCTTTGGAATTTCTCCACCATAAAAGATTTCTCATTTCTAAAGCTCCTTTTGCTTATCAGTTAAAAAGATGCTGGCTGTGTAAGGGAGGAAGAGGAGAGGTTTTATGGAATGTGGCATCCTGGGCACAGAAGAAGGGAAACATCATGATCACGTGGCATCCTGGGCACAGAAGAAGGGAAACATGATCACGTGGCATCCTGGGCACAGAAGAAGGGAAACATCATGATCGGAGGAGTTGGCCTCATCCTTGCCCTCACAGAGCACCAAGGACCCATCCTAATAGTCAGTGTTGCTTGTATGAAAGGAGATAACGGAGGGGAGGGGCAGCCAGGGAATGCAGGGGCTGTTTTGCTTGAGCAAAAGACGCTGAAGCTGATTACCTAGTCTTAGTCCCCAGTTCACTGAAATTCAGCAAAAGCAGAAAATTATTCATTTTAAGTAATATTGTGCCTAAAATTAAGCACAGAACTACAGAGATACTGTTCAAGTATCTCCTCATCAAAATTGGTCAAATAGCTTTTGAAAAAAATACTTCCAGGATACAGTTCATCTTGTGATGAAGACTCTTATCACCTAGGGAAGTCTCATCTTTTCCATTAACACTCTGCATTGCAAGTCATGTTGATTGGCATCTTCTCTGCTCTTCCTTGCACTGAATTCCACTTGAGCGTTTCACTCAGGCCTTAAACTTCCTTTTCCAAGTTATTTGTAGCTGCAACTGCCTTGCATCCTGCACCTCGAAGGGGGAGAGCGATGCCCAGCTCAGGATAGCTTCAAAGAAGAGCCTTGCAATGCAGAGATGTAGCCTTGACCTTCTATCTGCTCACTTTGAGCAGCTCTTTCCCCATTCCACCAAGACTTTTGATGCTTCTTTTTCACCTCTCATGATGCTCAGTACAACTTTGTAGAATAATCCAATTCATGGAAATTATTTTACATTTGTAATCCTCTCATGCATCTTCCCCCCACCTTCCATTAAGAAGGGAAGACAAAGCAGCTGCAGAATTCCTGTAAAGTAGCACCTGTCAGGCGCCATCGGCCTGGAAGCATCCTGCTCAAATGTGCTCCTCTGTGGCTTCTCCAGCCCCCACATGGCAGAGTTTGGAGTATGAGAAAACAATTCATTTTCTTTGATTGCCATCTAGAGTGTGGTTTGAACAAACGTTGTGTGGGCAGCTATGAGAAGTACTGTGAAATCACAGAAAATAATGCAGTTCACATCCTTAATGAACCAGTGTAGGTGCTGCCATTTAAAGATCTTTTTTTCTTTGAACAGTTTCCACAT
The DNA here is from genome assembly GCF_947247035.1 of Vipera ursinii. Taxonomy (NCBI): domain Eukaryota; kingdom Metazoa; phylum Chordata; class Lepidosauria; order Squamata; family Viperidae; genus Vipera; species Vipera ursinii. Next base: position 25,688,384 of record NC_139523.1, read on the forward strand.
CTTGTTTTAAGGTTAAAGGCAACTGAAGGATTACAAAATACTTTGTATGCTTTTGGGAATTGATTGCTAGGAAAAGTGTTTAAGAAAGAACCTAGGAAAAGATAGAGGGATAATCTTTATCCTAAAAGCCCTCCTCCCATTCCTCAGAGCGTGGGTGCCTCACGCTTACAAGCAATGCCTGGGCTTCACTTCTCATGGTGGAGAGGGCTGGCCCTGGGGTGGGAGGATTGGGGGTGCCCCAGTTCCACCAGGAGTATTTGGATGCAGGAGTGGGCTCGGGGACTCTTTCTCACAGGAGCCCCAGCCAGTGTCCACTGGGGCATCTCCATTCGTGGGATAGAAATAGTGACAGTACAAGGGTGGTGTCAAAGCAAGAATGTTATATTACTCTAATAAAAGACTTTTAAGGTAAACAATGCCTCAGAGTTCTTTGAAGAGCTTATCCGTCAGAAACTTGACAGGTGGCTTGACTTCCTGATCCTATCTGATTTCTTTTGCCATATGGTCCAAATGCGTATTTAAACATCTCAGAAGAGTTGCTAGTTTGCAATCCATTTTGGAGAGGATTTGCCTAAGGAACTCAAACCAGCGGAATGAATTATCTATTTTTACTTTTGATTTACCCGTCTTTCCTACTACTGGATTTTGAAATCAAATTTATGAATTATACTGTGATCTGCAAACTAGGATGTGAATGAGAAATTCTAATCTCCAACCACCTCCTTGCCCATCTGTTGGCTTCTGGAGATCAGGACTATTGCTTATCGTACGTCTTACTGCATTTGCTTTAATGTAATCAGTTATTTGTCTCTGCTTTGTGATGTTTTACAGGTGAAATGGCCTGCACACATTTTAAGACCTGCCTTTGCTCAGAAACAGGTTCCCTGCCAGTGTCCTGTAGGAGAAGGGAGAATTTAGGTCACTTGCTGTGGGAAGGGCAAAAGAAAGCCGCATGACAAGAGGGTGGTAAATAGCCATAGCAATGTAGCACTTAGGACTTATATACCTTCACAATGCTTTACAGGTAAGAATTTAACCACCATTGTCGTGCACACACCTCCACCACCGACTGCCACATTACAACAATGGCTTCTTGGTTAAGTGCCAACTAGAAAGAGGAAGAGTATTTCTCATACCGTACATCAAACAAGTAAGGCTGGCAGAACTTTGTGCAATTTACTCAGCATGCCTGCTTTTTCTCCCCATTGAAATGAAGTCAACCCTTTCCTCTTGTTCATTGGCTCAGGAAAGGAGACCAAGCCCGGCAGTTTCCTGCCAAGTAGAGGAGGCCATGAACAAGGCCTGCCCTTCCCTGCAGCGGAGTTTTCAGACTTTTCTTTTCTGGGTTTGAGGAATCCTCAGCCTGGCACCAAGAGCAATGGTGCACTTTCTGGGCATTGCAGATGGTTGGGGCCAATTCTTTCAAAGAGACGCAGCGAAAGAAATCTCAGGAGGCCTCTGCCTGTCCTGAAAGGGGGGGGCAGTCTTGTAACCGAGGTCATTGCCCCCTTCTTCTGCCTGCTCTTGGGGAGTGTTAATCCTCCTATATGTGCTGATGGATGGAGACCAATTTTCAGAGAGCAGAAACACCAGAGTTGGAAGGGGCCTTAGAGGTCTTCTAGTTCAGCCTCCTGTTAGGAGACCCTAGGCCAGGGGTCCCCAACCTCCGCAGCTGCAGCCCGTTGAGAACCGGGCCACACAAGTGGCAGGTGAGGGTGCACACAAAACCATCCCCGCTTCCCCGCCACCATTTTGTGGAACTGGAAAGGTTGGGAACTGCTGCCCTAGACCATTTTGGACAAATGGCTGTGTCCGGTTTCTTCTTGAAGACTTCCAGTGATGGAGCACCCACAACTTCTTAAAGCAAGCCATTCCAGCGGTTAATTGTTCTCAATGTCAAGACATTTCTCCTTGGTTCTAGGTTACATGTCTCCTTAATAACGTTCCATCCCTTGCTTCTTGGCCTGCCTTCAGGTGCTTTGGAGAATAACTCCTCCCTTTCTTCTTTGTGGCAGCCCCTTAGGTAGTGGGAGGGTAATATCTTGTCTCCCCTAGTCTGCCTCCTCCTTAGACAACATATATACATTTCCTGGCCAGTTGGCAGACCCTTCTGGCAGCACCAGCTTGAGGGCAAAGCTCCCTGAGTTTCTTTGAATCGGTGGGTGGGGCGGGGGGGGGGCGGCATGGCCTCCTGTGAAGAGATCCCTTCAGCTGCTGCTGCTGGAAACCGCAAGACTCCAGTGGGCAGGCCTCAAAGAAAGGAGCCACGCAAAAGACGGTGTGTGTGTGTGTGGGGGGGGATAGAATCAGGACTCGTCGTTTCCGTCTGCGAACAGGCACGCGTGCAGGGGCGGGCGCGCCAAGCGCAGAATTGCCAGAAATCCTACGAGCCTCAAAATAGCCATCGCTTGGTTTGCTTGCTGGCCCTCCCTTTCCGAGAAAGAGAGGCAGGGGTGCATCCGCCCCCCCCCCCCGTCCCACATCTTCTGGCACCGGCAGCAGCGACTTCGTTCAGAGCCGGCGATTCATTCGCTGCAGCTGCCCCACTCAGCAGCCGAGCGGGCGGAAATCCTTCCGCCGTAACTACCGCGCACGGGCTTCCTTAGCGGTATCCGTGGGCCCTCCGAGCGGTGGCTACTGGGCGTGCTCGGCTGCGACCACCGCGCGGGAGCGTCAGAAGGACAGGAGCCGCGAGAAAGTACGTAGCGCCGGCGGACGATGCCGCGCGTGTGACGAGCCGGCGGGAGGAGCCTCTCCGGGCGAGCGCATGGCCAGCCTCGCCTACCGACTCGGGCGCGCAGAGGAGGCGCGGCCGCGAACGGTGGCCGTCGGGCCAGGTAAAAGCGCGCGGCCAGAGGGGCGTCGCGGCGGCAACTCGCCTTCGCCCAGATTTGCGCAGTCACCGCCTGTCGTTCCGGATCAGCCTTCGCGGAAGAGACCGAGGAGCCGGCGAGAGCGGAGGGCTTCCCGGCCGGCGCGCCGGAGCTCGACGGAAGCGAGCGACCTGGTCTTGCTCACTCTCCGGGGGGGGAGGACGACTGTTGCTGGCAAGGGGCAAGCAGGGCGAGCCCCTTCCCGACCGATGGCAAGCCTCGAGGTGAGAAGGGAGGCGAGTAGGGCGTACTTGGAGCGCCTCCCTGCGGGGAAGCCGCAGCGCGGCTTCTGCGTGAGCCGCAACCGTGCTCGGTGTTTACCAGCGTGGCCGCGGTTCCCTTCCATCGGGCACGTTGTTGTGAAGCGGAGCAACGGGAGGAGGAGGCGCTTCGAAGCTTGGGGCGTGTGCGCGCGGGCGCGCTCTTGCTGCTGGCGGAATCGGCCTCTTTCCACTCGTGCCGGGCCTCCTCCGAGCTGGATGCGCCCTTGTCGGCAGCTCACGCGTGGCTCCTACTGGCCATTCTGGGCGGCTGCTCTGAGGTGCCCACCTGGCGGCGGGGAACCTCTATTGGGGAGTGGCGAGCACTTGCTTCCCCTGTGGCGCCGAGGCAGCCCCGAACCGAGCCGGACAACGACGGGATCTCGCGACGAGCGGCGCAGCGCAGCGCCTGTCGGCAGGCAGAAGACTACGCCGCCATGAGAAGCCGGCCGGTACCGGACGCGTCTGGTCTCCAGGCCCGCTGGGACGCCCTCGCCACTGGCACACTGGCACTCGCTGCGCTTTCTCTTGGCCTTCAGCTGCAGAGGCCGCCGGCCTCCCCGCCTTGTGCAGGTCTTGGGGTGGTGGGCCTGGGGCCTCTCTGCAAGGCAGCCTTTGTAGCCGGGAGCTGCGCCGCTCTGGGTGCCACCTTCCAGGCAAAGCAAGGTTTATTTGCTTTCTTTGGCTTAGCCCCTTGGCAGCGTGGTGGGGACCCCTCCTCCGCTGGGCAACCATGTCCAGATCGCCGGGCTCGTTTGCTAGTGTGCGGGTTGGGGCACTTAAGGATGGTCCCTCCTTCATCCGGTGGTTAGACTGTGAAAGCTGCTGCGGTGGTTCTTGATGGACTCTCCCCGCTGTCATCGAGGAAGTGACCATCCTCTCTTGCTCCTCCTGGGTGGTGCAGCTACTGAGCGCACCGGCCTTGGGTGCAGGGCAGTGCGGCTGCTCTTCCCTTCGCCACAGCTGGCTGGCTGGCTAGAGGGGTCCTGAACCAGTCTTTCAGCGCCCAAACCCATCCCTGCCAGACCTCCCATTCTTCCCCAGCTGAAATAGTAGGGACCCTTGAGTGATGCTTGCGGTCGGCTTGTTCCTGGACCGGTGTGCATGTGAGGACGGGCCCTGTGCCGGCTTCGAGCCTGTCTGGAGTGCTGCGACCTGTGGCTTCTCAGCCAGTGTCTCTGCTCAGCTGGCCGGGTGGGGCCTGATCCTGTGGGAGAGAATGCTGCCAGAGGATGGCCGGCAGACCCACGTGCGATTAATGCTTTTTATGTTTTGTATGGGAAACACGAATAGAATGTTGTGGTTTTTCTTTTAAAATGTTTTGGAATTGTTTAATGTGTTAAGCAAATACATTATTTGCCTGGAAAAACATCAATAATTGCATAAATCAGGAGTAGAACAGCCACAGCAACTCATCCAAAAGAAAAAATGGGTGCCTTGAAATGTGAAGGTGGGTGTGGCTTAATGAAGAGACGCCACCCAGCCTGTTTCCAAGGCTTCTCCTGCTAGAGGCGAGCCTCTTTGGAGAGTTTTTTCCCTGCTGGACCCCATAGCACAGCTCGCCTTGCTCTATGATGCCAGGGCATTTTGAAGGGCCTTTGGCTCCATCTCACTGCTCTGCTGCTGATGGTGGCCCAAAGGGATGGGGTGGTTCTGTGACTCCTGTGACGCTCCTGTGGGATGGCAAGACCATGATGGGATGGCCCATCATCTCTTCCCTGCAGCAGGCAGGCCTCGGATTCTGCGATGTGTGGAGTTGTTGGCTGTTGGCTCACTGGAGCACCATCGTGCAGAGGCAATCGGCCAGGGCCTCCTGCTCAGGAAGTCTGGGTTTTCATGCGTGTGGAGTCCCACTGGGCCATCTGGTTGCCCAGCTTTCTTTGTTTTCTGTGTGTCTGCTGGCTGTTAAAATTTTGACTTCTGCCAAGTTTCTGTTCAGGATCTCTGGAATGAAACCTAAAGTGGGGTTCTCCTTCCTTTATTTCAACTCTTGGTCCTCTGTAAAAAGGACATAGATGTGCATGTGGGAAAGGGGGGGAGAGAGCACCACCTCATTTTCACAAGGAATGCCTTCTTCCTTCAGGGCCTCTCTTTAGTGCCGATGCTCTTGGCCTTTGTGCTGAAAACTGGTCTTTATTTATTTGTGTCCTGCATTTATCCATTTGCATTGGATCAGCATGGAAACTGACCCTTTTGGCATCCTCTGTACCACTTAGCAGCTGCAGATACATTAAGAGATGCCTAAGAGAATGGTAAGTTGCCTAAAAGGCAACTGTAAGACCAATTTAAAAAACAAAAAACAAATAAGCCAAACATATAAGGTTTTCACAACCACAACCTGCGCCAAGGCGTGGAAGAACAACCACATTTTTAATGATTTTCTGAGTGTCATTAGGGTGGGAGCAGTATAAATCTCCTGAATTAAGAGCTATAATTTAGCTGCAAATTGTGTCCAAGTTTATTGTTCTAAACTGCAGGATAAGTGTATAAATTCTAACTAAAACCACGGTTTCCTCCACGAAGTGTGGAGACCTTGGTGCTCTTTGAGCTTGGTTGTTTGCTTCCAAACATTTCATTACCCAATTAGATAACATCATCAATGTGAGCGAGGCTTGCTACTTGTCAAGGGCCAAGGCAAGGCTCTGGGTCTTTTTTTACTTTCTCAAATAGGCTAACTCTTGCTCTGCAGGGTTCCCTGGTCAGTTGAAATGGGTTCCTTGGTCAGTTGAAATGGAGATACTAGTGGTAGCAGCTGTTCAAATTTCAACTGACTTCGAAGCCCTCCATACTGGCATTTCTAGTTATTGCTTCTGGAGAGTGCAGGAAACTCCTGCAGCTTCTCTTTCTCTATTGCAGATGCAGCCACAGAATCATAGAACAGGAAGAGGTTATATTGCCCATCAAAAATGAAGCATCTCCAATAGATGGGTACCTGACACACTCAGCGAAAGGAGCTCACCCCGAATGTTGAGGTTTTCCTACTTAGAACAATCTGGGCCTTAAATACAGGATGTGGCAACCTTTGTAAATACATGTCAGTTGCCAAACTCCCAAAGTTTGATAATGTGACTGTGAGGATGCTGCAGTGGTCATAAGTGTGAGAATGGTCATAAGTCACTTTGTTCAGTGCCACTGTAAGTTTGAGCAATCAATAAATGAATGGTTGTAAATCAAGGATGACCTGTAACAGTAGGTGGGTTTCTCTCTTCTGAATATTTCTCATAGTTACCATGCCTGAGGATCACCCTCTGGTTGTTTTTTGGAAGTCCGTCAATCTGCAAAGTACAAGGCTTCCCATCAGTTCCAGCCTGCTTTTCAGGTTCAGGTTTATTCAATTTCTATACCGCCCTTCTCCCGAAGGACTCAGGGCGGTTAACAGGGCATATATAAATAGCAGTACAAAAATTAAAAAGAAATTAAACCAATGCCCAATTAAAATACAATGACAATAAAATAGTAAAAAACCCATTAAAAAACCCTAATATTCCCCATCAGGCCAGACCAGCTAATTCAAATAAGTGGGTCTTCAGCCCGCGGCGGAAGGAGCAAAGGTCCGATGCCATCCGGAGCTCAACCGGCAATTGGTTCCATAATGCCAGAGCACCCACAGAGAAGGCCCTCCCCCTGGGGGCCACCAGTCGACATTCCCTGACCGGAGGCACCCTGAGGAGGCCCTCTCTGTGGGCACGCACAGGGCGGAGGGGAATTGACACCAGCAGCAGGTGGTCCTCGAGGTATCCCGGACCCATGCCATGTAAGGACTTAAAGATCATAACCAAAACCTTGAACCTCACCCGGAAGACAACTGGTAACCAATGTAGTTCGCGGAGCAAAGGTGTAACATGGGAGTACCGGGAAACTCCCAAGACAACTCTCGCGGCCACATTCTGTACCAGTTGGAGCCTCCGAGTGGTCTTCAAGGGAAGCCCCATGTAGAGAGCATTGCAGTAGTCCAGGCGAGAGGTCACGAGCGCATGAGTGACCGTACACAGGGCATCCCGGTCCAGATAGGGCCGCAACTGGCGCACCAGGCGAACCTGGGCGAAAGGAGGGGTTAGGGGGAGGGGTTAGGGGGCTGCTTTTGAGGGCCTTGTTAGAAGTTTGTATTTACTTGGCAGTTGTGCAGGAAAAGCTATTTCCAGCCTTTCTTGGCTCACAGAGCCATTTCCGTTGGGGCAGGGAGTGGGATGGGAAGGCTGTAATGTTCTGGCTACTTTACCTTGGGCATCAACCTTTGCTGCTCTGTTCTTGCCTAAATGTAGAACCTAACTTTTTTCACCATTGTTTTGTTTTTCCAAATGCATCTGTGGATGTCTCACTCCATTGTATTGCATATATCACATTGCCCATTTTATGTCTGGTGTTTTCTCCTTGGGGTGGACAAGTTTCTGCCTTAGTGTATTTTGGGGTTTAAAGTATATATGTATATTGTGTTGGTTGAAAATCCTCCTGAGCTTTTCAGATATCCCTGCAATGTATGGAATGACAACTCAAAGAATGCAAATGACCAGCTGTCTGCAAGGAATATAAATCCTTCCATTCCCCACCATCCAATCAGAGCTGAAGAAGATTCTTGGATGAGAAGCAAAATGTCTTCAAAGAAAAACAAGAAAGTCCAGTGGCCCTCGAAAAAGCACCTTTGCTTCGTTTGTTCTTCTCTTCTTTGTTTGTTATAGAGGAGCTCCTGCTGGGTCTTTTTTTTAGATGTGAAAGCCCAGTTGGGATAGCCACAAGTTCTGAGAGCTTCCTTGATTTGTTTTAATTCTTCTTCTTTTCCCTCTTTACTGGTAGGCAACCTTCAGCCCAGTGGTATAAGGTTCTGATCACTCCCATTTTGTGTTCCAGTGGGTGGTGAGAATCAAAATGTAAACACTGATCTCTGTGTGTGGGTTTTCTGTAAACGTCAGTGTTAAGGCTTCTGTTTTCCTTAATGTGTACTGCTCAGTCCAAGAAAGCCAGATTATTTTCCTTGACATCTTCCCATGTGAATCAAAGAGCTGATGTTACAGAGTTGATTACAGAAGCACCCACCCACCCCACCCCATATAGATCAGGCAGAAGCTTGTCCATTCCAAGGATAAAACATCCAGACACAAACTGAGCAATGTAATATATGCAGTAGAAAATAGTGAGACATGTGCAGATCTGTTTATTGGAGAAACAAAACAACCGCTTCACAAATGCATGGCACAACATAGGAGAACAAACCCATCAGGACAAGATTCAGCAGTCCATCTGCATTTGAAAGACAAAGACCATTCTTTTGAAGACAGCAAAGTCTACATTCTGGATAGGGAGGACTGCTGGTTTGAAAGAGGAGTCAAAGAGGCCATCTATGTTAAAATTGAAGAGATCTCCCGCAACAGAAGGTGAGGGGTACGACACCACCCTTCTCTTGTTTACAACACAGTCCTTTCAGCAGTTCCAAGAAGGCTCCACACCCATTTGCACTATTCAGGTGACCCAGATGAACCCCCAAGTGGCCTTAATGACTCTTAGAGACAGTGCTAACAACCAGATGATTGCAAGGAATATAATTTTAATTTAATTTAATTTAATTTAATAACACTTATATACCGCCCTTCTCCCTGAGGACTCAGGGCGGTTCACAGGGCAGAATAAAATAAATCCTTCCTCCCCCTCCATTCAATCAGAACTGAAGAAGCTTCTTGGATGAGAAGTGAAATGTCTTCAAGAAACAATTATTCCAAAGGTGCCTTTCGATAAAGCACCTTTGGGATAACGATCAACCACCCTTTTGCTCATCTAGTGATTTTATGTGAACTTTTTCCATACTGATTTATAGCAATAAGTAGAAAAAACAGTCACTGTACCATTTAACTATTAACTTTTGTACATTTTCTGGAAATAAAATAAAAATTAATAGCTATATCATACACTGTTGTTGGTGTAGGTTTTTTATTTTTTTTGCAAAGATGAAGTCAGGAAAGCTAAGGCTCAGGATGAGCAAAGACTTGCAACAAAAATCAAAGATAACTAAAAAAAGTTTCTTTCAACATACTGTATAAATAACAAGAAAAAAGTCAAGGAGACAGTGTCATGTTTCTGGCAGATGAAATTCTTTAAAAGAACTTCGAGGCATTGTTTACCTTAACGAATCTTTTATTCGAGAAACAAATTATCTGCACTACATAGTTAAAGCCAAAAACTGAATTCCCTTCTCCTAGGCACAAAGTAGCAAAGCACAATTCCCTCCTCCAATTAACAGTCACAAATCACATTCCCCAATTAGCTTGAAGCGTGCGCTTTCTCTCCAGCTCTCCTGCCCACCAAATCTTTACCAGCTCTGGGCGCAATAACCTTGATTCCCAGGGCTGAGTTATTGTTGTTATGACTAAGTGGACTCTCATCCACATCCCCCCTCCCAGCATCATTTAACTCTAAAACCAGAAGAGAAAAGATGTCTGTTGTCAAAGAGAGAACATCTGATGTTAGCAGCATTGACAACAGTAGGTCTATTTAAGAGAGAAGATGGCAAGGGAGTAACAGGCAGTAGAGAGAAAGCAGAGCTGCTTAACTCATTCTTTGCATCAGTCTTCAAGCAAAAAGAAAGCCTACCAAAAACCTAAGTGTAAAAGACAGGCTAAAAATAAAAATTAAATAAGCAAGAAAATCGGATAGAGAACGCCTATCTGATCTTGATGAATATAAACCACTGGGATCTGATGGTTTACATCCCAGAATTCTGAAGGAGCTGGCAGATATAATCTCAGAACCATTTTATCATATATTTCAAAAATCCTAGCACACCAGGGAATTACTTGAGGATTGGAAAAGAGCTGATGTGGTCCCCATCTTCAAAAAGGGGAAAAAAACAGACTCAGGAAACTACAGACCAATTTGCCTAACCTCAATACGTGGAAAGTTGTTGGAAATGATAACCAAAAAACAGATCTCAAAATATCTAGAGACAAATAAAGCTATAATTAAAAGCCAGCATGGGTTTGTTAAAAACAGATCATGCCAAACCTTTTTTTTTCATTCTTTGACAAAGTGAACCACCAGCATTTCACTGGTCTTTAATTTAGTCACCACCAGATGGATTTGTAACTGGCTGACAAAACGTGCTCAATGAGTCATACTCAATGATACTACATTTAAAAGGAGGGAAGGAAGCAATGGGATGCCACGAGGCACCATCTTAGGCCCAGTACTCTTCAATTTCTTCATTAATGACTTAGATGAGGAAATAGAAGGGGAACTCATGAAATTTGCAAATGACACTAAGCTGGCAGGAATAGCCAACACCCCAGAAGACAAGGTCAGGATCCAAAAACAGATTTGAACAATGGGCCCTATCCAACAACACGAAATGTAGTGTGGAAAAAAGCAAGGTTTTAGGCAGGGAAAACCAAAGATACAACTACTGGTTAGGCGAAATCTGGCTCAAAAGCAGTAACTGTGAGAGGGATCTAGGACTCCTAGTGGATGATAAGTTAAACATTAGCCAGCAGTGTGCAGCAGCCGCCAAAAAAGCTAATACGATCCTTGGTTGTATAAACAGATGCATAGAATCAAATCACATAAAGTATTAGTATAGCTTTATAAAGCCTTAGTAAGGCCACACCTGGAATACTGCATCCAGTTTTGGTCACCACATTACAAAAAAGATGTTGAGACTTTGGAAAAAGTGCAAAGAAGAGCAACTAAGATGATTAAAGGCCTGGAGACTAAAACATATAAAGAATGGTTGCAGGATTTGGGTTTGGCTAGTCTAGAGAAAAGAAAGACAAGGGTGGACATGATAGTGTTCCAATATTTGAGGGGCTGCCACAAAGAGGAAGGAGTCAAAGCACCAGAGTGCAGGACAAGAAGCAATGGATGGAAACAATCAAGGAGAGAACCAACCTAGAACAAAGGAGAAATTTCCTGATAGTGGAACGTCTTGCCTCCAGAAGTTGTGGGTGCTTCATCACTGGAGGTTTTTAAGAAGAGACTGGACAGCCACTTGTCTGAAATGGCATAGGGTCTCCTGCTTGAGCAGGGGGTTGCACTAGAAGACCTCCAAGGTCCCTTCCAGATCTATTCTGATTCTGATTCTGATGAAATGTTGGTTTCATCTCCAGGCACAGCAAGAGCTGTTTGTAGAGATGGGGCTGGGCGGCTTGTCAGCCTTGCAGCCGGGCAAAACAGGGAGTTGCAGATTTTTTTCTGCACTAGAGCCAGATGTTTTGGGGGATGAAGCTTTGCACTCAAGAGGTGCAAGATTTTGATCTTCATTGACACTTTGAAATGTTGGATGAAATGTAAAAGAGTTAAAATAAGTAAAGATTACATTTATTTTAGAAGGCAACCCTGTTCCTTCAATTTTGTATTATCCCATTAAAATGACAATGGCTATAGCAGGATTGCTTTTAATTTGCAAACTCCCTTTTGAATAATTCTTAGTTAAAACTTAAAGGGTACATTATATCTTTGGCAGTCAAGCCGGTATAATGGAACAAGTGGCATGCAGCACTTCTAAGATGAATTGGGGGATGCTTCTTTGGTGTCCCACCTGATCTTTGTTCTGTGTTCCATAAGAAGCCAGCTCCTGAGTTTTAAACATGGAGTCCAGATCGGAGCTTCTTGGGCACTTAACTGCTTGGGAAAGCTGTCTCAAAAAGGTGGCATTTGCCATCAACTTATTGAAAAAGACCAGCAAATTGAAATGACTCCAACCATCAATGATAGAAATTGAGCAAAAGAAAGCTAAAACTTTGTTGCACAGGGAAGCGTAGGAAGAAAATACACATAGAAGCAAGTACAAATTCTGTATCTTTCTTTATTCAATGAAGGGGTAAAGTGTAAATTATCAGTCTCTCAAATTTGTGATTCTTCCTCTTTGTTGTGATTCAGGGTCAGCCTGTGGGTTCGGCAGTTGGGTCGGATGACTCAGATGAGGGGGAGGAGGGGGGTGTTGAAGAACTTGCTGATGATGGCTTTGAGGCTCCGCAGAGCCCCCAGCCAGGCCCCTCCCACCTGGTGGAGACCCAGCTGTGTGAGCCTGACAGCGTGGATGAAGATGACCCACAGCTGGCCCTGTTCAAGGACGCCCGACGCAGGAGGCAGTCAAGTAGGAGTAAACAGAGGAAGGCAATGGGGCTTCTCGGAAGGAGGCAGAGAGAAGCCACGCCCTGAACTCTTTATAAAGGACTTGTGTGGGGAGGGCTGGTTTGCTGAAAGCAATGCTCAGATAGTGTCTCAAAGCTCCGATATCTTGGTTCGTGTCTTGTTTGTTTTTGTAATAAATTTGGCAGACGTATTCCAGCCTCTTGCCGTCTGTAAAGGGGTTGCCTTTTCTGCAAGGCCAGTAGCAGGCTGGTACAGAACACTCTTTCTGAAGCGCAGTCTGTTTATTTGATGAAAGAAATGGCCTATTTTGCATATAAGTGTTGGTACACTCTGAAGAGCACTGAGCATAGAACTAGCAGAGTCAGCCACCTAAATAGATCCTCTTGTTTTACCGTTATTAAACGGGTTTGTTTCTGGTAGGTGGAAGCTTTCTCTCTTGCAGCAGATGGTAGTTCATGCTTTTGGTTCTCAGTGCTAGAAATGGGGAAAGTGCCATCCTGGCCACTAGATGCTCGAAAGTCTTCAGTAATGCATCCCTTTGCCGTTCCAGATAAATTGTTTTCCAGCGGGAGACTGGAGGCAGATGACAGAGGATGGAAGGTCAGGCATGGCCAAGGACTTTCTTGGCTCTAGAAGAGGAGTGAAAGCCAGGTGCCAAGCAGGCAACAGCCGCTGGTCACAGTGGCAGCTTTGCAGAGGGAATGGCTGCTGGGGAAGCCGAAGGAGCACCAGTCTCCCACTTGAAGGCTTCCCAAAAGAAGCACCTGGTTGGTTGCTGCAGAGGCAGGATGCTGCACTGGGTGAGGCCCTGATCTGCTCGTGCTGTATGTGCTCTTGATGGAAGTTAAGTGGGGAATGGAATTGTGACACTCGTAGTTGTAACTGCCACAGTAGTTGGATGCTTCTAGTTATGCTTATTGTTTTTACTTAACTTCTGATGGAGCACCTTGAAAACCAGTGCAAGGTTAGGGCATTAAAATGGATTCCAGACGGTTGGCATAATTTGTGGCTTTGCAGCTGGAGTAATGAGGTCTGCAGTGAGGAATCCTCTCACCAACAACTGCAGGAGGTGGAGTGTGAAAATGGACTTCAGGATGCTACCGTGCAGTTGATTTATTTGCATTGGGCATCAGGGTGCTCATGGGCACATGGGTGTCTGCTGTGATGTCACACACAGGTGTCCTTTTTCCATTGGAATGGCAGCTGCGTCTTTTCCAAAGTGCTGAGGAGATTATTACCTTCTACTTTTGAAAAGGACATGGGCCTTTGCTCATCCATTAGTTGAACTAGTGAACTATTAATTTATTACAGATGGATTTTTTTTCTTGCTTTTATTTTAATTTGCCTTCCTGCTTATTTGTTTATTTATTACATTTATTCTCACTGTCACACAACTCTGGGTGGCTTACAATGTGATAAGATTGTAACCACAGGGTGACAAGGCCCCATCTGGGCCCCAGGCGAACCGGTTGAGCCAGGTTTTAAGACCTTTAGAGAAGGTCACAAGGATGGGGGCAGAGTTCACCCTGAGGGCTTTGGGGTTCCACAGGGTGAGTGCTGCAGCAGAAAAGGCTCATCTGCTGGACACCGCCAGCCCAAATTCTTTGATCAGTGGGGTCTGCAGCATGCCCCTTCTGCTGGCATCGGTGGTGAGCCAATCGCATTGGAGTGAGAAGGATCCTCAGGTAACTTGGACCCCCCTGCCATAAAGGGCTTTGAAGGTGGCAAATGGGTAACTAGTGTAAGAACTGTCCACGCAGCTGCATTCAGAGCCACCTGTAGCTTCCAAATACTTTTCAAGGGTAACCCCATGTAGAGCACATTGCAGTAGTCCAAGTGAGAGATAACTAGGGCCTGAGTGACTGAGCGCAGGGATTCTCAATCCAGGAAAGGGCACAACTGGTGCACAACCTGAAGTTGCACAAAGGCTCTCCTAGCCACGACTGCCACCTGCTCTTTCAGCAGGAGTTGAGAGTTGTGTACTAGGTCTGGCAGGGGCAGTGCTACCTTCTCCAGAACTAAAGATATTAAAATACGTTTATGTGGTCTTTACATTTCTACATTTTTCTTAATATGCTGATATTTTTAATTGTGTTTGCTGCTCAGATTTACCTTGCTGAGATGGGCAGCCATATAAACAGAAATACATGCTTGTGTTTGTACACAGCCCCTTTTATTATATGCACATGTCCATACATAGCCATTTTATTGCAACCTGTTCCATCACCTGCCAAAGTTTCTGCTATAATAGAATTCCAGTACAAAAAATGGTCTCTGTAATTGCAGGGAGAATGACTTCCTCCAAGACCACTAGAACTGCTGGGTTAGCAGAGAAAATGCAAGTTTGTGTAGAAGACTTATCACATCAAGTTCATCCAACAGCAAGGAGCTTCTGAAGGAAGTAGATGCACGGCTGGAGCTCATTTAGCAGTGAACTTGAGGAATACTTAAAAAGTAAGAGCAGAATCTCTCCTTATCTTGCCTCTTGCCTCCCCTCTGTCTGTGCTTTTTCTGTCTGGTCAAAAGGCTGCTCTGTTGCTCTCTGTCCCTTCAGAATGTGGAGCTGATGTCTCTCTGTTGCTCAGAAAAGCTTAGTGGTAGAGACAAAACTTCCCTGTTTCTAGAAGGAGGAAAGAGAACCTGGAGGCACAGAAGACTGAAATATTGAAGTATTTCAATAAAATGTCAATATTTTAATATTGAAAACGCTATCTTCTAGAATCTTATTGGCACCCTTAATATATTTAAAGGTTTCAATCATGTACCCACGTTCCCTTCTGTCTTCCAGGCTGTGCATATTAATTTCCTTCAATCTCTCCTGAAAGGTTTTGTCCCTCAAGCTTTTCACCGTTTTGTTGCCCATCTCTGGACTCGCTCAATGTTCCCAATGTCTTTTTTTGAGTGAGGTCTACAGAACTCGACACAGCATCTCAAATGGAGCCTGACTAATACCTTTTATAGTGCGATTAAGACAGACTGGAACCTCCCTGTATGGTCCACATGTCTTGAGAAGGAAGGCTGTGAGTGAGAATCCAGGGTGGGCAAGTTGGAGATGATGTTTCTCCACTGTGGCCTTTCTCTTGCGAACAGCCTTTCCCTGGAGACCTGGAGGTGCGCCCACTCCTAACTCTGGCGCCATTGGACTATAAATGGAATGTTTTAAGTCCCTCTCAAAGGAGACACCAAAGAATTTTTGTGGTATGGTGGATTTGTTTCTGGTGTGTTCCTGCTGATTATGAAGGGAATGGTTTCTTTAGGAAGTGCTTGGGCTTCCATTTGAATAGTCAAAGGTCAAAGGTGTGTTCTGTTCTGGGAAAAAGAATGTTATAAAGAGTCTGATAGTGCAGCAGGCCTTGGCAATCTGCTTGCAGCAAGCTGAGATGGCTATTCCTCTGGAAAGCAGGTTGTGGAGATAGTCCAGCACCACAGAAACCCTTTCTGATTGCAGAAGCAAGGATACCGAATCCCTCAATGGGCAGCCCTATTCTTTCAACAGACTGTAACTGAACAGAGGTTCTGAAGCTGTGCTGGGCATAACACCTGCATGGCGACATGCCTGCCAGGCTTGAAAATTTTGCAATTAATTGCTTGGTCGGGGTTTTTTGGGCTGTGGGCAAATTTGCAGCAAAGATGGGACAAATTCTGATTTTGCAGTTTTGGAAGGGACATTCAGTAGTTGAGTCAGCTGTTAAAAGCTAGGATTTTCAAGTTCATTTTTTCCTATAAAATTAACTTTTGTAATGACAAGCTATGAGCTATGCCGTGCAGGGCCACCCAAGACGGAAAGGTCGTAGCAGAGAGTTCTGACAAAATGTGATCCACTGGAGAAGGAAACGGCAACCCACTCCAGTATCTTTGCCATGAAAACCCCATGGACAGTACCAAAAGGCAAAACTATATGGAAGATGAGCCCCTCAGGTCGGAAGGCGTCCAATATATGCTACTGGGGAGGAGCAGAGGGCTAGTACTAGTAGCGCCAGAAAGAATGAAGCGACTGGGCCAAAGCCGAAAGAATGCTCAGCTGTGGATGTGTCTGGTGGTGAAAGGAAAGTCCGATGCTGTAAAGATTTTTTCTCCATAGGAACCTGGAATGTAAGATCCATGAATCAAGGCAAGCTGGACGTGGTCAAACAAGAGATGATAAGACTGAACATCGACATCTTAGGAATCAGCAAACTAAAATGGACAGGAATGGGTGAATTTAATTCAGATGACCATCAGGTATACTACTGCGGGCAAGAATCCCTCAGAAGAGGGAGTAGCTTTCATAGTCAATAAAAGAGTAGGAAAAGCAATACTGGAATACAATCCCCAAAATGACAATGATCTCGGTTCGAATCCAAGGCAAACCATTCAATATCACAGTAGTCCAACTCTATGCCCCAACCACCGGTGCTGAAGAGGATGAAATTGACCGGTTCTACGAAGCCCTACAGCACCTTATAGAACTAACACCCAAAAAATGATGTCCTTATCACCATGAGAGAGTTCCAGAAAAACATCTACTTCTGCTTCATTGTCTATGCTAAAGCCTTTGATTGTGTGGATCACAACAAACTCTGGCAAGTTCTTAAAAGAGAGGGGAGTACCAGACCATCTTATCTGTCTCTTGAGAAACCTATATGCAGGTCAAGAAGCAACAGTGAGAGCTGGACACGGAACCACCGATTGGTTCAAAATTGGGAAAGGAGTCCAGCAAGGCTGTATACTGTCGCCCTGCCTATTTAACTTATATGCAGAGAACATCATGAGAAACGCAGGGCTAGTTGAATCAAAAGTTGGAATTAAGATTGCCGGGAGAAATACCTATCAACAACCGAAGTAATGCGGATGATACCACTCTAATGGCAGAAAGTGAAGAAAAACTAAAGAGCCTCTTGTTGCGGGTGAAGAAGGAGAGTGCAAAAGTTGGGTTGAAACTTAACATTAAGAAAACCAAGATTGTGGCATCCGGCCCTCTCAATTCCTGGCAAATAGATGGGGAAGAAATGGAGTTAGTGACAGCTTTTATTTTCCTGGGCTCCAAGATCACCGCAGATGGGGACTGTAGCCAAGAAATTAAAAGACGCTTGCTCCTGGGGAGGAAAGCCATGGCAAATCTAGACAACACTCTAAAAAGCAGAGACATCACCCTGTCAACAAAAGTGCGTATAGTCAAGGCTATGGTCTTCCCAGTTGCAATGTATGGCAGTGAAAGTTGGACCATAAGAAAGGCCGAGCGCCAAAGAATTGAGGCCTTTGAACTATGGTGCTGGAGAAGACTCCTGCGAGTCCCTCGGACTGCAAGGTGATCAAACCAGTCAGTCCTAGAGGAGATCAACCCTGACTGCTCCTTAGTAGGCCAGTTCCTGAAGGTGAAACTCAAATACTTTGGCCACCTAATGAGAAGGAAGGACTCACTGGAGAAGAGCCTAATGCTGGGAAAGATGGAGGGCAAGAGAAGAAGGGGACGACAGAGAATGAGGTGGCTGGATGGAGTCCCTGAAGCAGGAGGCGTGAGCTTAAATGGACTCCAGAAGATGGTAGAGGACAGGAAGGCCTGGAGGAATGTTGTCGATAGGGTCACGATGGGTCGGACATGAACATGACTTTGCAGCTAACAACGACAACACTGACAAGGAAATTAGAAGCAGACTTAAGGGATTCCAGTGCGTGGAGGAAGAATTTTGTTTATGAGGGGAAATATTTTGCACAAGCTTATCTTGGAGGCGGTGGTGAGACCTCTCCTCAAGAAGCCTGCCTTGGACCCAGCTGTGTTAAATAACTTTCGTCCGGTCTCCAACCTTCGCTTCGTTGCGAAGGTTGTTGAGAGTGTGGTGGCGCATCAGCTCCCTCTGGTCCTGGATGAAGCGGATTATCTAGACCCGTACCAATCGGGTTTCAGGCCCGGGTACAGCACGGAGATGGCATTGGTCGCTCTGGTGAATGATCTCTGGAGGGCCCGGGACAGGGGATATTCCTCTGTCCTAGTCCTATTAGACCTCTCAGCGGCTTTCGATACCATCAACCATGGTTTCCTGCTGCGGCGTCTCAGGGGATTGGGAGTGGGAGGCACAGTTTTTCAGTGGTTCTCCTCCTATCTCCTGGGACGTTCGCAGTCGGTGTTGGCAGGGGGGCAGAGGTCGACCTCGAGGTCTCGTTTGTGGAGTTCCTCAGGGGTCGGTCCTCTCGCCTCTCCTGTTCAACATCTACATGAAACCGCTGGGTGAGATCATTCGTGGTTTTGGAGTTGGGTATCATCAGTATGCTGATGATACCCAGCTTTTCATTTCGACCCCAAACCACCCCAGTGATGCCCTCGACGTGATGTCCCATTGCCTGGAAGCGGTTCGGGTCTGGATGGGGAGGAACAGACTTCAACTCAACCCCGACAAGACTGAGTGGCTGTGCATACCGGCATCCCGGGATATTCAGAATATTCCATCTCTTTCCATGGGGGGTGAGCTATTACCCCCCGTAGATAGGGCTCGCAACTTGGGAGTCCTCCTAGATTCGCGGCTTACTTTGGAAGACCATATAGTGGCTGTGACTAGGGGGGCCTTCGCCCAGGTTTGCCTGGTGCGCCAGTTGCGGCCCTATCTAGACCGGGATGCCCTGTGTACGGTCACTCATGCGCTCGTGACCTCTCGTTTGGACTACTGCAACGCTCTCTACATGGGGCTTCCCTTGAGGACCACTCGGAGGCTCCAACTGGTACAGAATGCAGCCGCGAGAGTTGTGTTGGGAGTCTCCTGATACTCCCATGTTACACCTCTGCTCCGTGAGCTGCATTGGCTGCCAGTTGTCTTCCGAGTGAGATTCAAGGTTTTGGTAATGGTTTTCAAGGCCCTACATGGCATGGGTCCGGAGTACCTCGGGGATCACCTGCTGCCGGCATCAACTTCCCTCCGCCCTGTGCGTTCCCACAGAGAGGGCCTCCTCAGGGTGCCACCGGTCAGAGAATGTTGTCTGGTGGCCCCCAGGGGGAGGGCCTTCTCTGTGGGCGCCCCGCACTTATGGAATCAGTTGCCGGTTGAGCTCCGGACGGCGCCTGACCTTCGCTCCTTCCGACGCGATCTGAAGACCTATTTATTTGAACAAGCCGACCTGGCCTGATGGGGGATGTGTTGGGGTTTTTTATTGTGTTTTTTTACATTATTTATTGTTTTAGCTCGGGCTTTGTATTTAATTCTCTTTTTAACTTTTGTACCTTGTATTTTATATGTGCCCTGTTCACCGCCCTGAGTCCTTCGGGAGAAGGGCGGTATACAAATATAATAAACTATAAACTATAAACTAAACTATCTTGTAGGAAATGCATGAGTCTACTCATAGCAGAAAAAATTAGGCTGCTGAATCATCTCTCAATAAAGAGGATGGGATGGAAAGAAGACCTGAGCCTGCCCTGGAGTATGTTTGTCAGTCAAAAAAAGAAGCACAGTATGCATGGCCTAGAGACCCTTGGGTGATTCTAAATTAGCATTTTTATTTTGTGGCAGTTATGTCTTTTCCACATGCAGGTCCTGAAGAAAGGAAACCTAAACCCCACTTACCTTCCTTCTCTGGGTTGTTCCAGGTAACTCAGGGTGGGTTTGGCACCAAGGCAACATTCAGGTTTTGTCTGGAGCTTAGAATTTTGGTGGCTTATAAATTTAGTTTCTCTGGTGAGTGAAGATGTGGGTTATGGGTGGCTTGGTAGATCTTTGGGGGCCACAGAAACTATTGATCAGCAATGGTACCCTCAGTGGAGGCTGGAACAAATGGAGCAATTGGTGGCTGTTGATCAGCTATTCATGAACTGTTAGGTGCCATGTTGATCGGTGATTGTTCAAGTGATTGGGGGGGCAGGATTTGATTGTGTGGAAATTATTGCCCCTTAACTAAAATGCTCTTGTGATGGAGAAGTAAATCAAGGATGTTCCCAAAGGAAGAAGTGTTGTATTCAGGACTCTATTTCGGTTATACACACAGGCTGAAAAAAAAATCATATACTATGTTCACGTGAAAGAGGTCGCTTCTCTAGACTCATTGGCCATGGAACCAGGAGATGAGCGCCCCCCCCCCCCAGTGAGGTGGAGAGAGGTTAGGGAGGGTTTCTTCAGAGACTGCAGTATAAAGTGAGTTAGAGAGGAGTCTTGTGGCTGCTCGCCTCTCCTGATAGAGCGATACCGGGTGGGGGTGGGGGCAAGGGGGTGGGTTGGTCTGATCTGATCAGGCACCCTGTCCTTGAGCTTCTTGGAGTAGCTTTTCTCCAGCCCAGAGGGGGTTATTGTCGAGTGAGCAGAAGCTTTTTCCTGCTGCATTTAATTTATGGACTTTTCAGAAGAGCAGTTTTGAAACACTGGAATAATAGAGGATAAAAATTAAGTGAGAGATGTGCAAATAGTTGTTGTCAACTTTGTGTTATATTGTAAGATGTTTGTGGTGGGAAAAGAATTTGGCCCTTCAAAATAATGAGAAGGCTACTAGCTGGAAGGCTTCTGTTTGTATCATACTTATATTTTTCTGTTTGCAGCAATGGACAAAGTGCAGCTAAAAACCATCACAGCAAGCCAAGTAAACAAGCATCAGGAATTACCAGTATTTTCAGCCTGAAGAAGCTGAATGGGTCTCATGGTGCCTTGCCCTGCTTATAAGGAATAATCTCCTGGTCTGGCAGCGGCTGGAGCACTTTGCAGAAAGGCTGCCTCAGAAGTTAGACATTGTTTCTTTCTTTTGAGGCACACACTAAGATCAGCATTAGGAAACAATGTTAAATATTACAATTTGCTATTAGCTATAACCAAAGGAGGTTATATCTCAGTTGCTGGGTTGGAGTTTCCATTTCCTGTCATTGGCAAATACCAGCTCCATCCCCTCAACCGAAGCAAGCTGGACCTATTATAACAACCAGGAAACACCATGGGATTAATTGGTAGGAAAGTAGCGTGACAGATGTGGCAATCCACCTTGGACCTTGGCTCACCTTAGAAATCAAATCAGGCAGCAGGTATAAAAAAGAACTTCGTGGCTGATCAAGGAGTTCCACCTCCTGGGGTCCTCTGAACATTCCTGACATTTTGTGGCAGACCGAGACAAAATTCTGACCTACATACATAAGTTATTTTTCATGGTTTTATATAACATTTCTTGCCTTTTTGCTGAAGCAGTAAATAGAGTTACTGTATCTGTGTGATTGTCTTTAAGGGAAGCAGGAGCAATGTCAGTGTAACAGTTTCTGGAATGAAATACAGTAAACACCCTGAATAGTTTCAAAAGATTAACGCAGCTGGAAACGAAGAAATGTAATTCTCACAGGAGCACATTGATCCGATACTGAATGCATCTTTCTAAGTGCATCCAGCCTCAAGGACATCACATTAGAATATGTAAAATTGCAAGAACAATGCTGTCATTAATTATTGATGCGGCATAAGATAAGAAACGCAGTATTGAAATCTGAAGCCTCTATGATCTCTTATCTGAAGCTATTCTGGTTAGATAAAATGTAATGCATTTGAGATCCTGGTTAATCCTTTAATATAACTTAAATATTGATTATCATTAATTATATGCCATCAAATTGTGCTCAACCCTTAGTGACCACATGGTGTACTGCAGAGAGATGCTTCGTAGTCCTCAAGGGGAGGAAGAGAGCCATAAAGTGGAAGCTTTACAGAAGGGAGAGAGGAGGAATTTTCTGACTGAGAGCCAAGGAACACCTTGTCTCTGGGAATTATATTGTCTGCATCACAGGATTAGGAAGCCATTTATTGGAGATAATTCTTGCCCTGGGAAGGGGATTGAAGACCTCCAAAGTTCCTTCCTCCCCCTTTATAGTTCTATGACCTCCACCCTTTTATATCTTTTAAAAAACCTTTTTTTAAAATAAACTCTGTTTAAAGTAAAAAGCAATTCAAGAGGCCAGCAGCACCTCAGAATGAAATTCTGGACTCCAACCATGGCCATCTTTCAGTCTCAGGCTATTTTTTTTTTAATCTCCACAGCAGATAGATTAGCTGAAAAATTAGCACAATGTGAGAGTAAGCAAGTAGACTCCCAGGCAAATGCTGCTTTCCATTATTTTTTTTACTTAATCTAAAGCATGTTTTGTTCAAATTCACCTTCATGGATTTGTCTATATTTTTTTTAGGTGCCCTCTATATCTTACCATGGAAAAGTGGGTTTTCTGCCTTCTGGTCACGAGCACCATGGCTATGAGGGCCCTGATGTGTCCCATGCGCTGCAGCTGCCAGACGGTGTCCCCCTCTTTCACCATTCTCTGCACAAAGAACGGGCTGCTCTTTGTCCCTCCTGCCATTGACCGACGGACAGCAGAACTCCGACTGATGGATAATTTCATCACGAGTTTGCGCAGGAAGGATTTTGCAAACATGACAGACCTGATCCATTTAACGCTATCACGAAATACAATCAGTCATATTATGCCTTATGCATTTTTTGATCTTAAAGGCCTTCATGCATTACACCTGGATAGTAACCGACTCACCTATATTGATGAGGATCACTTCAAAGGGTTGATCAACCTTCGCCACTTAATTCTCAGTAACAACCAGTTACATTATATTTCATCTGGATCTTTTGATGATTTTATTGACATAATTGAGGATCTGGATCTATCCTATAATAATCTTGTTAATGTCCCCTGGGAAACCGTTGGGAGGCTTTCAAATGCCAATACTATTAGTTTGGATCATAACCTCATAGATTTTGTTCCTGAAGGCATCTTCTCTGACCTTCACAAACTGGCTCGGCTGGACATGACTTCTAACCAGCTCAGGAAGATCCCTCCAGACCCTCTTTTCTCCCGCATCCCTGTCTACGCCAAGCCCAAGGGCACCCCTCTGTCCTCTCTGGTACTGAGCTTTGGAGGGAACCCACTACACTGCAATTGTGAGCTAGTGTGGCTGCGGCGCCTGACTAGGGAAGATGACTTGGAAACCTGTGCCTCCCCACCCGAGCTGATGGGCAAGTACTTCTGGTCCATTAAGGAGGAGGAGTTTGTCTGCGAACCACCAATGATCACTCGCAGAACGGCAAAACAAGTGATCATGGAAGGACAGAGCGTTTCCTTGAAGTGTAGAGCAGTGGGTGATCCAGAACCATACGTGCGCTGGATTTCACCGGGAGGAAAATTGGTCTCCAACACTTCTCGAACAATTTCCTATGAGAATGGGACTTTAGACATTTTAGAGACTTCCATGGAAGAGCACGGCATGTATACTTGTATAGCATCCAATGCTGCAGGGGAGTCCACTGCACCAGTTGAACTTCTGGTCAACCCATATCCTCATCTTGCTAACAGCACAAACTCTGGCAAAGAAGCTGAGACGGGCCCGTCGGATATCCTTATTTCGGCCAAGTCCAACTTCTCTAATGAAACCAAATCTCGCCAAGAGAGGAAAGTGGCCATTGCTGAGCTGACCTCATCCTCTGCCCTCATCCAGTGGCCTTCGCAGCACCATATTCCCGGGATGCGAATGTTCCAGATACAGTACAACAGCTCTGCTGATGACATCCTGGTGTACAGGTACGCATTTTTGCCAGGCTTGTTTCAAGTTTATTTCTGGCACGGTGTAGTGGTGGGAAGCTCGGTAATTAGAGGAGTGAAACCGCTTGCATGATGCTTTCGCATGGAATGAGTTGGGAAGGTAAAAGGAAGATCCTCATGAGGCAGAATGAAAAGAGAAAAAGAGAAACCTCTCCCACTCAAAAGGGAAAATCCAAGACAGGGCTTTTAGTTCCTCACATTCCTTTTAAACTAGAACTACATACAGGATAGATGAGAACTGCATTGAAAACAGGCTGGTCAATTTGATTTCATTTTTGTGCCTTGATTCCCGGTGACTGTCTGGAGTACTCCCTGTCATTTTCTTGGCAACATTATTACGGCTGAGAGTGACTGACCCATGGTCACCCAGCCGGCCACATGCCTAAGGCATGACTAGAACTCACCGTCTCCTAGTTTTCTGAAATTGCTTCCTGGGCCTAAGCTTAACAGTAGCTAGGGATGGAGCTCCTTCTTTCCTTGCTTCCTTCCTCCCTCAGTTAATTTCCTCAATTTGCCAGTCCCAGTTCTGCTCCCCATGGCAGGTGAAATATGGCCTTGAATAAATTTCATGTCTAGGTTAGTCAGAGAAAAACCTATATGTCAGGCCTTTACATAATCAAAAACAGCAATTTAAATATGTATATGTATGTATGTGTATATGTATGTGTGTGTGTGTACACTATAATGTTGCTATGTTAAAGAAAGAATAAGAATGCACCATCAGCTTGAAGCAGTTAAAAAACACAGCCTTGTGTGTTGATGTTACAGAAAACTTCATAAAAATAGGTTTAATGCTATTTTTAAGAACCCTTTGGTTACTGGACAATCTAAAATAATGTATGCATGCATGCATTTATTTCCACTTGTATGGCCATCCATCTCATCATGTTAATAACCAAGAAACAATAATACAAACTTATGAAATTCCTTCCGTAGCCCCATGATATCCTATACCCATAAGGGGTCCAGTAGCTCCTTTTCCTACCAAGAAATGCTATCAAAAGACAGAAGCCTTCATCAGCTGCAGTTTACCTGACGAGACACAGCTCACGAAAGCTTCGGCCTTTTAATAAAGATGCTACAACAGTCCAAAACACTGCTAGTGGATCCCTTCTCATGTCAGCTATCTGCACTCAATTGCGTTTGGACCAAATCGGGTAAAGGTCATCCCTCTGAAGTTTTAGGCAGATCTCCAAAGCTGGCAAATGCCTGTTGCCATCAAAGCCGTTTCCTGTTCAAAGTGAACAAAGTGGTAACTGAAGCTTCTCAGGCATAGAGTCATCTTTGGTGTCGTGGTTGCAAGGAGGTTGGTCAACAGAGGCCATCCAATAAAGCAGCCCTTCTGCACTCAGTCACATCGCTCTGTTCCCTTTGTGAAGTTTGCCTGCTTGCATCGTTTTGTGTCCATGTTGCCCTGTGTTCACCAGGCAAGTAACTGGTGGCTGCCCCTTTGGCTCACGGGCATAAGGTGTCTACGGGGGTGAGTACATTGTGATGTCAAAACACAAATTGCACTCCATATATACTTGTGCGCTATACTGTGATGCCAGGAGAAGAAGGCAGAAGGCATCACAACATCATAATGCACACTTTGCCATTTTAACACCCTCATGGCCACCAACGGACACCTACACTGCCTACACAGCCAACAACTACCCTGTTCATACTTTTAGCGGTTCAGGAAATCACGAAAGTGGAGAGGGATGACACTGGGTGGTTCTCTTGCTATATAGACTGAGTTTGTCTTCTCTTGCAGGATGATCCCACCTTCTAGCAAGTCTTTCTTCCTGACCGACCTGGTTGCTGGGAGGGACTATGACCTGTGTGTCCTTGCTGTTTATGATGATGGTGTCACTTCTTTGACAGCCACCCTCATGGTAGGGTGTGTGCAGTTCTCCACAGAAGAGGCATACCAGCAGTGTCAGTCCCTCCATGCACAGTTTCTTGGTGGAACCATGATTATTATCATCGGAGGCATCATTGTGGCATCTGTCCTTGTTTTCATCTTTATACTTCTGCTGAAATATAAAGTTTACATCAACCATCACAAAACCAAAAACCCTGAAGTGAATAATGTTTGCTCTCAAACCAATGGTAGTCAAAGTAACTCTATGGTACATTCCAGTTCCAAACTGGCTGAATGGATCCAACAAGAACGCTCAAGCTCACCATTCAGAGGCAAAACTATAGTAGACTTTGACTACGAACGAGCAGCCTCTACAGAAGTGTCTGTTTTAAGAAATGAAGTCTTTCCTTAATAGTTATGCTGGTCCCAGGCAAGAAGCACTAAAAATAACTAATGTAGTTGTATTTTAAGCTTCACTGTCTATTTTTAAGATCAGATGGTTTTAAACACTATTTTTTTAATCTGTAAAAGTTCTTGCATTCCTAACTATTTTTGTTGCACTATATTAAATATAAAATCTGTGATTTTGAAAGTTTTTAGTCATTCTTATCTGTTTGCAACCAAGTCTGGATCAGTACTTTCAAAAGCTCCGTATACTTCAGGTTACGTGCTACTAAGCAGATGCATTTCCCTTCAGCACCCTAGATCATACTTCACAATAGTATGCTGAGGAGGAAGTGCATTTAAACAAACAGTGGTAAAAATTGTCAGGGGAACTGCCAGAGTTCAAAGAACAGGACCCACCCCAAACCACGTCTTAGGAAGACAAAAACTCTTGGAGTCAGTTCTAGTCCAAAAGGAATCTTTACTAGGACATGCTTGGTTGTGGGAATACAAGACAGGACTTAGTATTGTTTTACAAATTGAAATTTTATAAAAGGTACCCAGTTCAACCCCCCTTCCCTCAGCCCCCATCCTTCTACTTCGTGTCAACCCTTTCAGGGGGGGGAAAAAGAACTTCGAATCTTTATGGTTATTGCCTTCTTCCTCTCCCCCTCCCTTTTGATCCCCCTAGTTCAAAAGGTTTCCTTGGTCTTTGAAATAACCTAAGGCAGGCTGAATCCACATATGCTCCTCCTTCCTCGGGAGATGGCAGAATCCGTAGGGGGGGGGGAGATAATGTTTTAAACATACATTTATGAATGTGATATAAATGGATTCTGACATCCCACTTTCCTTAAAAGAAAGATTTGTCCATCTGTAGGGAAAGAAAGAAAGGAAAAAAAACATATATAAATGTTAACTCGATTTGTTCGGATATTCTGTATGAAATCTCTTAAGCAGCTTTGGTGCTTTAACGTGGCGTTTGCTGACCCCTTTGTTTTCTGAGGAGGGGAGGTGTTTCCAAGCCACTAAATATTTGGTCGTTCCATGATGTTTCCTGGAATCCAAAATTTCTTTCACCTCAAAATGTTGTTCCCCTTCCACCATGATGGGAGGTGGTGGTGGTGGGATTTTTGTTCGTAGGGGAGATTGTTGTTCTCTCAATTAGGCTGCAGTGAAAGATTGGGTGTATTCGTCTAAGATTTTTAGGTAGTCCTAATTCAACTGTTACTGGGTTTATGATTCTTTTATTTGGAAAAGGTCCAATATATTTTGGTCCTAGTTTTTTGCAGGGTTGGAGTGATTTAAGGTATTTTGTGGACAGCTATACCATCTCTCCCACTTTGAACGGTGTGGAATCAGCTCTTTTCCTGTCTGCCTGTGTTTTGTATGCTAGTCTAGTATCTGTTAACGCTTTTCTGACAATAGGCCAGGTGTATTGTAATTGAGCAATCCATTCCTTTAGTTCTGGAATTACCGGTTCTTTTGGGGTTAGTTCAGGTATGGGGTTGAAGCTTTGGCCTGTAGCTACTTGAAAAGGAGTGTAACCTGTGCTGGAGTGGACTGCATTATTATATGCCACTTCTGCGAAAGGCAGCAGGTCTGTCCAATTGTTCTGCTGAAAATGTACATAACATGTTAAATATTGCTCAAGTACCGCATTAGATCTCTCACATTGCCCGTTACCTTGAGGATGATGACTAGATGTCAGTCCTTGGGTAGTTCCTAACAGGGATAAGAATTCCTTCCAAAATGCCGAGGTAAATTGCACCCCTCTGTCAGATATGATGCATAGTGGTGCCCCGTGCAATCTGTAAATATGATGTACAAAAAGTTTTGCTAATGCTTTTGCAGTTGGAATTTTTTGGCAAGGTATGAAATGAACTTGCTTAGAGAACAGATCTGTGACAGTCCAGACAACGGTGTTTCCGTTGCTTTCTGGTAGTTCTACGATTAAGTCCATGGTTATTTCTTTCCATGGGGCTGAGGGATTCGCCACCGGTTGTAACAGTCCTGGCGATTTCCCTTGCAATCTCTTAGCCATCGCGCAAATTTGGTGACTGGTGCTGCCAGTTGTTGTTCTGGTACAAGTGGTTTAAAGTCAGTTACTCGTGTGCTGTTATATTGGGGCATGCGAGATAATGCGTCTGCCAGGAAGTTCTTCCCCCCCCGGCAAGTGTTTGAGAGTGAAATTGAATCGGTGAAAGTGTTGGGACCAGCGGGCTTGCTTAGGAGTGAGTTTCCTGGGCGTCTTTAGTGCTTCTAAGTTTTTGTGGTCTGTCCAGACCTGGAAAGGTATTTTATTCCCTTCCAAAAATTGTCGCCATGTTAATAATGACCACATTAATGAGAACACTTCCTTCTCCCATATTGGCCACCATTGTTCTGTTTCTGTGAGTTTTCTGGATGTATATGCGCAGAAAGCATGTAAAAAGTTCGAAAGCACGTAAAAAGGCAAGTAGAAAAATAGGGACCACTACGGTGGGAAGGTTTCTGTGCGCCTTTGGTGTCTAGTCATGCCGGCCACATGACGGAGACATCCTCGGACAGGCACTGTTTCTTCGGCTTTGAAACGGGGATGAGCACCAGCCCCTAGATTTGGAAACGACTAGCACGCATTTGCGCGGGAACCTTTACCTTTTACCTAATAGGGCATCATAGTCCTCCTTAACTTGATTTAAGGCTTTTGAAGCAGGACTCCTTCTGTGCCTGTGTTGCAGCAAACGGACCTCCCGCTGCCCTATTAATAATAAGGTGTTAATAATAAAGATACAGAAGAATAACCTTAAAATGCCATTAAAATGGTTTATTAATTGTGGCTGCTTGGAACACAAGACGGCACTATTTTCAGTTCCACAAGGACTACAGAACAGGCACAGAAGAAGGAATCCTGCTTCCAAAGCCTTAAAAAGGCTTCTTTCTTTTGGTGGCTGCAATATATGCTTTGACACAGTTTTCCATCCCATAGGATTAGCAATCGAGGGCATCGTAGTACGCCTTTTCAATGACCTCAGTGCTATCTCTAAGGGACAGAAAACCATGCCCTCCCTCGGTCCAAGCAGGTACGGCAGCCACCAAAAGAAAGAAATCTTTTAAATGGCATTTTAAGATTATTTTTATTAATAAAACCTTATTAATACCAGGCCATTTAATTCTGCGCCTGTGTCTCAGGAAAATGGCCATCTGTCGCCCTATTAATATCAATAACGCGTTAATATTAACTATTAACATTAATAAGGCGTTAATAATAAAGATGGCGAATAATAACCTTAAAATCCTATTTAAAAGGTGTATTTCTTTTTGGCGGCCGCAATACCCGGTTTGACCACAGGAGGGCACGCTTTTCCGTCCCATCGCATTAGTATCGATGCCCCCGTAGGCCTTTTGCCTAGGATCGGGACACTGAGAAGCGAAGCCCCAAAGCGCAGAGCGTCAGCAAAAGCGTCGCCGCTCTACCCTCCTCCGAAAAGGACGAGCCGCTCACGTCGGCCTTCTGCGCATGTGCACCGTCTCGTTCCTCCCGTGTAATCTCTGAGAGACCTCGGGCCGGCGGACTTCCTGTCCGTCGATATCGGCATTCCCCCAGGACTTTTGAAATAGTACCTTTCTATCACGGCTGCCTTCCGGGTCCTTCCGTTTTTGATCATTCCCCTAACTTCCTTTCAGAGAGAGACTTCGGCATGGTGGGCTTCCTGTCCGATGAAATCCGTCGTCCCCCAGGGCCTTTGAAAAACCACCTTTCCATCCCATAGCATTAGCATGGAGGCCATCGTAGGCCTTTTCGAAGGCCTCCATTCAGCTGTCGCGAACGGAGGCAAAACAGTGCCCTCCTGTGGTCCAATCCGGTGTAGCAGCCACCACCCAAATGGCGTTTTAAGATTAATAAAACCTTATTAATATTAGGCCATCTTATTCTGCGCCTGTGTCGCAAAATAGGGCCACCCGTCGCCCTATTCATATTAATAGATTATTACTAATAAAGAGAGAGAAAAATAACCTTAAATGCCATTAAAAAAGGTTTATGTTTCGGCGGCCGCAATTCCCGGTTTGCGAAGCACCAAAGCGCAGAGAGCCAGCCAAAGCGTTGCCGCTCTATACTTCCTCGAAAAGGATGAGCCCCTCCCGTCGGCCTTCTGCGCATGTGCGCCGTCTCGTTCCTCCCGTGTAATCTTCGAGAGAACTTCTCGGCCCGGCTGACTTCCTGTCCGTCGATATCGGCTGTCCCCCAGGACTTTTGAAATAGGTCCCTTCCATGACGGCTGACTTCCGGTCATTTCTTTTTGATCATTCCCCTAACTTCCTTTCAGAGAGAGACATCGTCATGGTGGGCTTCCTGTCCTTTCCACGATGGCCGTTTTCCGGTCCATTCTTCTTAGTCATCCTCCAACTTCCTTTCGCGTCGACTTTCTGGGCCCGGCGGACTTCACGTCCGATCAACGTTAGACCGTAGATTTAAAATGCCACTTAAAAGGTTTACGGTATTTCTTTCGGCGGCCGCAATACCGGGTTTGACCACAGGAGGGCACGGTTTCGCGCCCCATAGCATTAATATTGAGGCCGTCGTAGGCCTTTTGCCTAGGATGGGGACACCGAGAAGCGAAGCCACAAAGCGCAAAGCGTCCCCTTTTACAAAGACCTCGAAATGGCCGACTTCCTGTCCGTTCCTTTTAGTCTTCCCGGCCAACTTCCTTTCGCTGCGACTTTCTCGCCATGGCGGACTTCCTGTTAGCTCAGCCGCGCCTTCTGTTGTGCTGCAAAGATCGCGGAGCTCCTTTTTAGAGCCGGGGCCGGCACTCAAGGTGTTTTGGCGTCCGGGTCCGGAATGGCGTTCCGTCCCGTCTCGGGGGTCTCCTCGAAGGCTGTCAAGCAAGGAAGCCGTTTGATGGTGTTTTCCCAGTGCCCCACTCCCGGATGTAGAAGAACGAGCGGTATGGCACTTCTCTGTATAAGGTCTTAATAGGTTCCTCTTAAAAGTGTACCCCGCTGACCCCCGTCCACCAAACGAAGATGTTTTCATTCAAGAATAGTTTTGATTGACCTGCCCTGCTATTTCTTTAAGGAGATTGTACGTACGTACGTTTCATCATCATCATCATCATCATCATCATCATCATAATTGGAAGGGACCTTGGAGGTCATCTAGTCCAATCCCCTGCTTAGGCAGAACTTACAGAACCACAGAGTTTGAAGGGACCCTGGTGGTCATCTAGTCCACCCCCATGCTCAGGAAACCCTATACCATTTTAGATAAATGGCTGCCCAGTCTCTTCTTAAAAACATCCAGTTTTTGAGCATTTACCACTTCTGGAGGCAGGTTGTTCCACTGGTTAATTGTTCTGTCAGGAAGTTTCTCCTTAGTTCTAGGTTTTTGGGTTGAAGCACATCATCACATTTCACATCATAAAGTGAAAATCGGAGCAAAATTATGCCACTGAAATTAGTTCAAATTAAGCATCAGGTTAAGTTTCATGTGGAAACTCAGTTAAGAGCTGCTCTCCAGGGTCCTGTCACAGAGTCCGGTAGGTATGCAGAGAAGGCCTTTCCTAGGGGCCGATGCTTTACTTTCTGGCCGGGGGTGGGTGGGAGTCAGAAATGACCTCCAGGGCCCTCTTAGCAGCAGAATCCAAAACAGAAAGGAGGACACGAGACAGGCAAGCAGGTAGCTTTGCAGCAAGCAGGTGGCATAAGAAAACCCAGGGTGTTTCTGATAGTATTTTGGATCCTATTGAGTCAGCACTGTTTTTCCGAGCGTAGGGGCAACTTCAGTAGTTGTTTTGCATTTGTCTTTAGCCCTTTTTTGGGCAAAAAGCAGTCTGTGTAACACTTGTTGCTCCCACTTTCTAGAACTAGGCCGCTCAGTGGATGCAGGCATGGAGCCCTTCTGCGAAGACCTTTGATCAGCCTGCCCCTTGGAAAGTTAAACACCAAGGTGACCACCCTATCCTTTCGGCCACGGGGGACAGCGAGAGGTTGGTTTAGAGGTAAGGAGCCGGTGTTTTGTGTTACGTGCCTACGGTCCGCTCTGATCTTCTCAGCAGCACTCTCCATCGCTTCTGGCTCTGCCAATGCTGTAACGATCTATTTTGTTCTTGCGATATAATGTGGCATCTGCATTTTTCACAGAGGGAGTAACAAACTTTCCAGGCCCCTGCCGATACTTTCTTTAAAATCAAACATTTGCCTTTTAAAATACTGCCACAATGTTGTTACGCTCTGCCAGATTTTGTCTATGCTAGTTAGTAGCAGAATATCCACAGAGACCCTTATTGACTGAAAAGCAGTCCGGGAGCAGTTAGCCAGAGGGCTGCTCTGTAGTCACAGAGAGCCTTGTGAGTCACAGGGAAGCCCATCCTCTACGAGAAGGAAGAAAGAGGAAAGATGTTTTGCTAAAAAGAAAACAAAACAATAAATAAATTGTAAGCTTTTAAGCAACTCTATATTCTCCCCAAGTGGACTATTTTCACCCGCAGTTTCAGTTTGAGGCTCTGGTGTCTCAGTTTGCCTTTCCAATCCACAAGCAAAAAATTTAAACAAGATGATCTCATAATTCACTTCTCTTAACAGACAGAAGAGGAGTTGCTTCACCCACACGGCCTAGAGAGGAAGGAAAACATCTATTGCCTGATCGGTCATGTCCTCGCCAACGTGGTTGGCCTTGGGAAGGTTCGTTCAACCAGCCTTCGACAGACCATCCACGGAAGACTTCAGGGTCTTCCTAGATCACGGTAGCCCCAGCATTCAGTCTCGGCTTAACATGAGGCGTACACCAGGCCGGTGCGGCCGATTCAGGAAACCACAAATTCCCACTCGGGTCAATGCGTGAAACCTGTTCGTTCAGGCAAGCTGCCGCCCTCGCTACTGCTGGGCAGGCCTCCTCGCCTGCGCCCTGGAGGCCAAGCCCTTCTGCCTCCTGGGATGCAGACGGGCAGGCCTCCTCGCCTGCGCCCTGGAGGCCAAGCCCTTCTGCCTCCTGGGATGCAGACTTGCTGCAGCTGTGCCTTTTTGTCTCCAAGCAGGTGGGTTCTTTTGTTCCGCTTTGATCTGCTCTGCTTTCCTCAACCCATTTTTTGCTGCTTTCATCTCCTGCCTTCTCTGTATATATATGTGAAAGCTGATGAGAAATAAAGTTTTAGTATTTACCGAGAAAAAAAATATTGTTATATGTATAGTCATGTGCTGCAGCTGTAGATGGAGAAATAAGTCTGTGGAGCCAGCGTGAGGATGGGGTTTGGTCTTTGTGGAAACCGAGTCGGTGGAAAGATCTGAAGAGACTCTAAAAGGACCAGCCGTCCGCAGGGAATATAAATCCTTCCATTCCCCACTATCTAATCAGAGGCCAAGCGGGTTTTCAGATGAGAGGCGAAACATCTTCAGAAATGAACGGGATTCTGTTCGCGTCTGGAAAAAGGATCTTTGGGATAACCACGACTCGGACGACTCAAACATACAAAGAAACCATTTGAAAATATTAAACACGGAACATATCGCTAGGGAACAAAAAAATCATTTTTAATGAGAAAAGTACATTTGTGGAAAGTAAGCCTACATAGTAGCACATACATATATCTTAAGAAGGTAAAATATGACGTCTCATTCCAAATCCTATTTTGTATAATATATAGGAGTCAAAATAACATTAAATAATTACGGTAGGTTGAAAAATCAAACCAGGAGTACTTTAATTTTTATTTTATCGATATAATTAAAGCCTAAAGGTGAGGATCTGGAGAAAAGGCAACAACAAACCAATATTGGGCGAAGACGCATTTGTCTGCATTCTGCAACGGCCAAGCATTAAAATTAATTTATTCATATTCTAAAGATAAGATAAGCGGGGAATTTTCAGAAAAAGACAATTGCTTGCGTGCGGAAGGGTCAGTCTGAATTTGCATTCCCACATGCGTAAGAACGCACACACAACCGGAATAATTTAAAATAGTCAAACGGTCACAAATCTACCATTCTAAACGAAGACGCGTTAGGAAGCCTTCCTTTTAAAAAGAAACCTTACTTCAACTTCCCGTTTTACGTAAGCTCCCCAGCGTTTCCATCCCAATTATCGATCAGGTCCACGCTTCTCAAAATTTAGCAATTCTGCTAGTATCCGCTATTTCCCATATCGTTAACCAGTAATTTCCTGGGAAATTAACAAGGACGCAACAAAATGTTTTTTGCATAGCAAGATAACTTTCCGAATCCTTCCGTCAAAAAATAAATACATTAAAAAAAATAAAAAAATCCTTTTTAACGGCATTTTTAAATCATTATATATTATTAAAATTATTAATATTAACAGGCCAACGTAGGGCTTAATTCGCTTTAAGGCTTCTGAAGAAGGATTTGTTCTTCTGCGCCTGCGTTGCCGCAAACGGGTTCCGTTTTAATATTAATATTAATAATGAGGCGTTAATATTCATATGTAATAATAAAGCATTAATAAAAAGGAGGTTAAAACGCCATTAAAAAGGATTTTTTTTGTTTCGGCGGCAGCAATACCCCGTTTGACCACAGGAGGGCACCGTTTTCCGTCCCACACCATTAACATAGAGGCCGCGGTAGGTCTTTCGCGTAAGATCGCGACAACGAGAAGAGAAGCCCCAAAGGCGCCGAGCGTCAGCCAAAACGTCGCCATTCTACGCTCCTCCAAAAGGGACGAGCCGCTTCCGTCGTCGTTCCGTGCACGTCAGCCGGCTCGTTCTTGACGAGTAATCTCCGAGAGACCTTCTCGGCCCGACGCACTTCCCGTCCGTCGATATCGGCCGTCCTCCAGGTCTTTGAAATAGGACCTTTTCATCACGGCGGAT
Organism: Vipera ursinii; assembly: GCF_947247035.1. Classification (NCBI taxonomy): domain Eukaryota; kingdom Metazoa; phylum Chordata; class Lepidosauria; order Squamata; family Viperidae; genus Vipera; species Vipera ursinii. The sequence continues at coordinate 25,723,156 of NC_139523.1, forward strand.
TTCCGGTCATTTCTTCTTAGTCATCGCCCAAGTTCCTTTCGCGGCGACCTCGCGGGCACGGCGGAATTCACGTCCGATCAACAAGTTAGTAGACCGTACATTTAAAACGCTACTAAAAATATTTTTTTATTTTCGCGGCCGCAACTCCCGCTTTGACGACAGGACGGCAGTTTTCCGTCCCATAACATTATCACCGAGACCACGGTAAACCTTTTCGAAGGCCTCAACGCCGCTATCGCTAAGGGACGGAAAATAGTGCCCTCCTGTGGTATACGCCGGCGTAGCAGCCACCAAAATAAATCAACCTTTCAAGTGGCGTTTTAAGATTATTATTCTCTATTAATCAAACCATATCAATATTAGGTCCTCTTATTCTGCGCCTGTGTCTCAGCAAAAGGGTCACCCGTCCCCCTATTCATATTAATAAGGCGGTAATAATAAAGAAAGGTAATAACCTCAAAACGCCATTTAAAAAGGATTATTTCCTTCGGCGGCCGCAATACCCGGTTTTACCACAGGAGGGCACGGTTTTCCGTCCCATAGAATTATCATTGAGGACGTCGTAGGCCTTTTGCCTAGCATCGGGACTCCGATAAGTGAAGCAACAAAGGGCAGAGCGTCCCCTTTCACAGAGACCTTCCCAGCATGGCGCACTTCCTGTCCCTTTAAACTTACCGTCCCCCCGGGCCTGTGAAAAATTACCTTTCCATCATGGCTGACTTCCGGTCCGTTCTTAATCATCCTCCTAACTTCCGTTCCCAGGATGGCGAACTTCCTGTCCGGTCAAATTTGCAGTCCCCCAGGCCCTATTGGTACGTTCTTAATTATCCCTCCAACTTCCGTTCCCATCATGGGGACTTCCTGTCCGTTAAATTTACAGTCCCCCAGTGCC